>NW_008823916.1:2639319-2667768 GCF_000699105.1 Pygoscelis adeliae | reverse complement strand
ATCCCTCTGCAAGTGGACACACTTTTTTTCCAAACTCCCTTTCTAAAATCCAGCCATTTTAAACCAGTCTTAAGGCATTTTCAGCTTACTCCACCCATTTCCAGAGTGATGTTTCCAGTGTCAGAAGAGTTTAAAACCATTGTCTGGTTCCACAGGGTCATTTCCACTCGCATTGCCAGTGGTGAACTGGGAATTATTTCTTTACTCTCAATTTCAGCTCAGTAATTCTGCTGCAGTCATGTTGCATCCCCTGCTCTCCAAGTGCAGGAGGAGGAGGGTACTGTGAAGCAGCAGATGCCACCTGGACAGGAGAGTACGTCATCTGGCTCCACACAGTATCGAACAGCCTAAGATGCTCCACCACGTCCCCAGGCTTCGCTCTAGTGTTTGGCCACCCTTCTCAGAGAGGGCTTTTACCAAATACCCAATTGCATTTTCCATTGCTGTAACGTGATTTGGGCAAGGTGGGCTGTAGGCTGGCCGAGGGCCCCATTTTGCTGCCTTCTGCACACGGACTGGAACCTTCACGGCTATTCTGCAGGGGATGGGGTAAGACAGCTCAGCTGCACAGGAACCTCAAACCTCCTTCAAGACTTGCAGCAACAGCACCTGAGTAAGTTCTGCTAGGAAATGCATTTCACACTTTTAATTTCAGCAGATGTTGGCAGACATTAATTAACAGGGCAGAGTCTCAGCGCACTAACGTGGACCGACAGCAGCAACCTCTGCCTCGATCCGCAAGACAGAGAAGCGTCTGGCATGAATTTAGCCAACGCCGACAAATTGCTCCCCATCGAGAAAACCACCTGCAATTAGCACTGCTGCACGTAGCCGTGTGGACACCCACAACACACGCTGCCACAGCCACCTCCCCTCTGGCAGGTCCTGCTCTGCACCAGGGAGGTGGTGGCTACGTTTTCCAGCATGTCATCCTTTCCCGGTGCTCCTACCAGCTTCTCCCCGGCTTGAGCAGAGGATTTGTGGCCTCGGGTTGCCCTCTTGTGGTGCAGCTCAAGTGAGACGCTGCAGCAGACGTCAACATTTTTTTTTTCCCCCCACCTTGGAAGCACAGAGCTCCACATCATGCATTCGGATCTACCGGCGTCGATTCATTTTCCTCAGTTACCTTCTCGGACCACTTCGAAGCGGTGCACAGATTGACGGCTGAAGTCGGCTGCGCTGAGCTGTACACGTGCTGCAGCTTAGAACAACATTCTTCCACTCAATGCTGGTTTTCATAGAAACAATTAAAAAATCTGTGTGTAAGGGGATTGGATTGCCAATAAAAACTCAAGCCAGAAACTATTTAAAAGTTTGTTTTTAAAAAAAAAAAACCAAAAAACACACAAATCAAAACAAACTCTGCTTTAGCCAAGAGCTGAACCAAAAAGTTATTCTTGTCCCTCTACAAATAAGTCTTATGAAACACTAGATCCTTTCAAACCAAAAACGAAAGCCATACCACAAAGAAAGATTACTTGTTTTCATTTTTATCATTTCAAATTAAAGACACTTCATCTTTTATTGGACTGGCTGTTGGTTTAAATTAAAATTTGTTTTTAAATAGAAATATTGTTCTCTTCACTCAGCAGTATAAGTGTACTAGGGCGGGAGATCGATAGTGTCGGCGGCTGTTAGACTCCCCCAGATCTGTCACTTAGGCAGGTAGTTTAATTGACAGTGCTACCTAGAAGTGAGTTAAATACATCTCTACAGGAGATGATAGACACTGGGTCCACTGAGTCTTGGGCCTCCTGAGCTAAGTTCTTCGCCAGGATAGGTGATATACCACTGCAATCAGCGCACTGTATCGAATATGTCATCTCAAGTTCACGGGTGCTTCCAGGGGATGTTTTCCCCAGCGTTGGGCCGGACAGGCTGCCAGCTTGTGCTGCAGTGAACGATCGCAGCTGCAATCTCAAAAAGTTGGACCGAAGAGACCTCTAATTCAGTGTCCTGTCTCCAGCAGATGTTTAGAGAAACCATGCGAGAACAGGCACATTTGCAGTTCCCCTGGGCACAATCTCATGATGTCATGAGATTTTGCTGCTTAAATACATGTATTTATACCTCAGAACACCCATTGAGGTAGGGCAAATCACAGGGAGACCACATCTTTAGAGCTTCACGTCCTGCAATGCTCTTGTTTGCAAGGCCTTGAAGCAAGTCTATGCATCTATCTGCAGTTCACTGCACCTCTTCAACTTCCTCTAGAAACCTATAATCACTCTGGGAACCTAATGACCCAAGCGGATGAAGTAGGACGTGTTTGGACTTGCACAGGTACACCACCAAGCTGGACAACTTTCAGGGAGGTCCTGCACATCCCCAAGGACGTCCCACACCGGATCCCTTTGTTCCTGCCCTTCACCGGTACCGTTAGGGGCCAGGCGATTTTCACTCAAGCATCTGCCGTGAGCTCCCACCAACCCAACCAAGAAACACAGGATTAAAACCAACAAAGGCTGCACGTTTCAGTTAGAATCACAATTTAGTGTGAGACACTTAAACGAGCAAACCCTACAAGGGAAGTCACCAGGTAGCTTTCCATTCCCCAAAATAACACAGCCTCTAGGCAAAGAGAAACCTGCTTTAATCAAACGCCAGCTCAGTAGAGCCCAAAGGATGGAGCTGCACGGCCTGTGTTGTACGGTAGGTAAGACCAGATGATTTAATAGCTGCCTCCGGCTTTGAGATCTGCTATTGGACTTGGAATTTCAGAAAAACAACAATCCCAGGAAAATCAATGGAAATGCAATTTGATGAATGGTTAAGACATAAGAGCCAATCCATATTTTGACCAGCACATCACGAGCACACCAAGCACTTTAAAAAGCCATTAATATTCCAACTTTCTAGCAGTCTCAGACACAAAGGGAGAAAAAGCACATTTAAACATCTGAGATGCATGGGAGCCAGGAGTGCTCTGCTGCCATCTCCAGTGCACAGGGTAAAAGCACACAGAAAACCTGCGTGCACCTCGTCTGCTGGCAGATGCCACATGCGTTTTGCAAGTTAGAGAAACCCACTGGCAGTTTGCTAAGGGAGAAGATCAGTTCACGTGTGATTTCCTTAAAACGATCTCCCCAGACAGCATCTCCTGGGGACTCCAGTGCAACCCCCTTGGGGCATTTCTTGCTCATCAAATTTGGGCACTGTCCTCTCTGATCATGCAGGAGGAGAGGCAACAGGCCTGAAGAGATGCACGTGATGTGCTGTAACAAACTAAACGGCAGCAGGCAGCTACCTATGGAGAGATACAGATCCACCCGGCAGCTCCTCTCTTGCATATGCAGCACAGATCCCAGAAGGAGGACACAGGTGGCTCTTTTCTGAGCTTCACCCATGGATCAACCAAACAAGACTCCATGATCAATCATGCACATGTTTAGACTGAGGCTTCATTCTCTAAACCTCACTGAGCACATTAATGGGGCTTCAACATGCCCCAGGCATCACCCAGGCTTGGCACTCTTTTACCCGTACAGGCAGGAGGCAATGGGCAGGACCTCTTTACACCCTCAGTTATCATCCACTGAGATGTCAGCCAGAGCTGGGAACAAATTAAAAAAAACAGCCAACATTAATTTGTCCCTTGCATCCCCTGCCAGGGACATGGCAGCTTTCAGGAGCCACCACCACCCCCAGGCTGAGCCAGTGCTGCACCATGGGAAGGCGGTTCCCGTAGGGACACATTTCTCCCGGGTCTGCAGGGACCTTCCTGAGATTTACACCCACCGCAGCTAGAGAGCCTCACTAGAAAAACAGCAAACTGAAATTCTACAAAGCAAGACAAGACAAGCCCACAAAGCAGGTATGCCTGCTGGGGAGCAGCCAGCCCCACGGAGCAGTGGCATGAGCTGCTCACCAGCTGCACGAGGCACTGCTCCTGGCTCCCCCCATGTGCCACCCTCCAGCGGGAGGGCTTGGTCCCGACCGGCTCAGCCCACCCTTCGGGACCCCCTGTTGCACTCTGAAATCCCCACTCCCTCCTCATCCACGTTCACGCTGGAGCGGGGAGAAGGCTCAGCGCTGCCGGCACACACTCCCTGCCGGGGCAGGACCACCCAGCCGCAAGAGCTGCCCAGGGCCTGGACACTTTAATTCCTGCCTTCGCTCTCAGCCCAGAGAGCGGATTGAGGCCAAGTTCTCATTACTGCAGGTCATTTGCTGGAC
The DNA here is from genome assembly GCF_000699105.1 of Pygoscelis adeliae. Classification (NCBI taxonomy): domain Eukaryota; kingdom Metazoa; phylum Chordata; class Aves; order Sphenisciformes; family Spheniscidae; genus Pygoscelis; species Pygoscelis adeliae. The sequence goes on along the minus strand of NW_008823916.1, from coordinate 2,663,592 downwards.
GGGAAGAGGGCCTCCCCTTATCGCTTTCCCACATTGACGCTGAAGAAGCTGCATCACTCTGCTCCCGGCAGGAAGATCTCCTGGTTTGGATTGAGGTGAGTAGCCTCAGCCTCACCTCAACCTCTGCCCAAGAGCATTAACCCTTTCTGCATTCATGCAATACCTTTTATTGCTGTTTCAGACACCGAGGACATCCCTCAAAACCCAAGCAACTGGTATCCTCAGAGAGCAACCAAACAGCTTGAAAAAGCAAGAGCTGGGCATGTTTCACTGGTATATGTTTTCAGGACTGACGTAGTTAAACCAGAGCCAAAAGCCCATCTGGAAGGTGATTTCTGTTAAACAGGAGCCATGTCAGCTGCTGCCTGGGACCCTGGCCATCCCCTCCCTCCTCCTCCTACACCAACAACCAGGCCAGGAGCCATGGGGGTTTAAAATAACCGGTAGAAAAGCATTGCTCAGCCCCCATCATGGGGCAGACCCGCAGCCGTCAGTGCCAGCACGGTGGGTAGAGGGGAAAAGGAAGTTTGGGAATGCCTCAAGTTTGCATCTTCACCACCAGTTTGCTATCAATTTAACTTAATGTCTGACAGCTCATTCAACAGCAAGGATTTTTATAAATAGAGAAAACTAGAGAAACTTTCCATGTTAATGAGTGCAGAGATACACTGCACACCTGATACAGGTAACAGAGACTGGTGAAGGTGACAGAGAAACCATCACTACCCTTAGCGGCACCAGTAGCCACCAACCCAGTCTCAGGGGCGTAAACCAGGGATGGGCATTCCTATGGGGGAAGCAAACTCCCTCCGACCCCATAGCAAATCCTTCAGCCAGGGCAGGAGGGTGCTCTAACCACCTGGCTGCACCTCTGCCCCCTTCCCACCCAGGACCTGTTAGCCTAAGCCCCTGGTTACCCCCCTGCTGTTGGGGGAGTGCCCATACTGGCACCAGTGCATGTTTCCCCAGTCTCACCCCAACCAGGGCACCCCCATACTGGTGTAACACAGCAAAAAACACCCCCAAGGCTTACCCCAGGCAATCCCGCAGAGAGCCCTGCTGCGGGGAGGTGATGGCCGGAGCAGGACTGCCAGAGGAGCCAACCTCCCCAGGACACACCTCACCCTGCGACTGCTCAGAAACAGGTGTTAAAAGCCACCTCCAGCTCAACTCAGCTGGTGGCAATTCACCTCTAATCATCACACACAGCTTTGGTTCCCCCCTGAAGAGCCCCCGCTCCTCCCTCTGTTGCAGCGGGCATGGGGGCTCTGTTTAACACCTCCCTTGGGAAATTTGATCCTCACCGGAGGATTCAGGGATGCCCATGACAGAGGCTTTGATCCCATTTCTGACTGCTCTCATTCACCCAAAGGGCACTCTGTCATCCCCTCGTTCCCAGCACCGTCTGCTCTCCCCTCCGGCTCCCCAAATGCCTCTTTTTTTTCCTCCCAGGTATTTCCTATTGCTGCACCTTCTGCTGCTTTTGGCACAGCAACTTTGCAGCACCCACCACACAGACCCCGCACAGATTCCAGCACTCTCCACAGTCTCTGCAGGAACTGCTTAGCCTCTGGCTGTATCCTGTGAATAATCTACCAACTAATTAGTAATTAATTATTTGCACATCTCTAATGTTTCCTTTCCAGGCTAGCAGAGCATTTTACAAGCGTAAAGGAACCAAAACTCCTCTTTCCCAAGGGCCGCTGAGGAGTACAACACACCCGCAGATGCCAAACACTGCTCTGCTGCTCACATCAGCTGCTGGGAAGCTGGAGTTTCAGGGCCTGAGCCCAAATCCTCATGTGCACCGTTCACATCCTGGAGCTACAGACAAATTTCCTACGGCTCCTCGCAGCTGGCCTGTTACGCGCCAGCTCCATCCGATAAAGAGCCGCATGCAGCCACATCTACTAGAAAACAGCAGTAACCCCTCTCTCTCCCCCCTTTTTCTTCTTCCCCCTAAGCCCATGTAAGCATTACACTCTTGAGCCATGACTTCAGTATTGAACAACATGATTTAGCAGTCTAAACACCAGTGAGAAGCCAATGCAATTTTCACGTACGCCAATGAAGACAGCAGTGTGTCATGAGTCTGAACTCCCCGCCTGCTGCAGAAGCCTCCCTCCTCTCCCAGCTACCAGGGCTGCAGCGGGGAGAAGCAGGATCCCCCGCATCAGCAGCAATTGCCAGCAACAGCGATGGCATCCTGGCTGCAAATAACTGTTTCTCTGCAGCGTTGCGCTCCCTCGGCCCTCATAAATAAGAGAAAAAAAAAAAAAATTGCTTTGCCAGATGACTGTACATCATAAGTGAGCTGTCAGAAAAATAAACCTCTCGCTGCTTTTCCCCACAGGATTGAAACATAGCTGGGTTTCCACTTTGATAACACCAGAAAGCTCACCCGTGAATGGAGGGCCAACGTTAACTTTGAAGGAGCTCGAGCTTCAGGCCCAACACCGTCACTCCCTCTGTGCTTCGTGCCCCCCCTTTTATTTCTTTTGATGTCAACAAAGCTTTTCCCAGCAAATCTGAGCCCAATGCATAGCAGACAGACAGTTATGTGATTCTATGTGGGGTGCCCGGCGTGGATATTTGCCAAAACCCAAGCAACTGGTATCCTCAGAGAGCAACCAAACAGCTTGAAAAAGCAAGAGCTGGGCATGTTTCACTGGTATATGTTTTCAGGACTGACGTAGTTAAACCAGAGCCAAAAGCCCATCTGGAAGGTGATTTCTGTTAAACAGGAGCCATGTCAGCTGCTGCCTGGGACCCTGGCCATCCCCTCCCTCCTCCTCCTACACCAACAACCAGGCCAGGAGCCATGGGGGTTTAAAATAACCGGTAGAAAAGCATTGTTCAGCCCCCATCATGGGGCAGACCCGCAGCCATCAGTGCCAGCACGGTGGGTAGAGGGGAAAAGGAAGTTTGGGAATGCCTCAAGTTTGCATCTTCACCACCAGTTTGCTATCAATTTAACTTAATGTCTGACAGCTCATTCAACAGCAAGGATTTTTATAAATAGAGAAAACTAGAGAAACTTTCCATGTTAATGAGTGCAGAGATACACTGCACACCTGATACAGGTAACAGAGACTGGTGAAGGTGACAGAGAAACCATCACTACCCTTAGCGGCACCAGTAGCCACCAACCCAGTCTCAGGGGCGTAAACCAGGGATGGGCATTCCTATGGGGGAAGCAAACTCCCTCCGACCCCATAGCAAATCCTTCAGCCAGGGCAGGAGGGTGCTCTAACCACCTGGCTGCACCTCTGCCCATTTCCCACCCAGGACCTGTTAGCCTAAGCCCCTGGTTACCCCCCTGCTGTTGGGGGAGTGCCCATACTGGCACCAGTGCATGTTTCCCCAGTCTCACCCCAACCAGGGCACCCCCATACTGGTGTAACACAGCAAAAAACACCCCCAAGGCTTACCCCAGGCAATCCCGCAGAGAGCCCTGCTGCGGGGAGGTGATGGCCGGAGCAGGACTGCCAGAGGAGCCAACCTCCCCAGGACACACCTCACCCTGCGACTGCTCAGAAACAGGTGTTAAAAGCCACCTCCAGCTCAACTCAGCTGGTGGCAATTCACCTCTAATCATCACACACAGCTTTGGTTCCCCCCTGAAGAGCCCCCGCTCCTCCCTCTGTTGCAGCGGGCATGGGGGCTCTGTTTAACACCTCCCTTGGGAAATTTGATCCTCACCGGAGGATTCAGGGATGCCCATGACAGAGGCTTTGATCCCATTTCTGACTGCTCTCATTCACCCAAAGGGCACTCTGTCATCCCCTCGTTCCCAGCACCGTCTGCTCTCCCCTCCGGCTCCCCAAATGCCTCTTTTTTTTCCTCCCAGGTATTTCCTATTGCTGCACCTTCTGCTGCTTTCGGCACAGCAACTTTGCAGCACCCACCACACAGACCCCGCACAGATTCCAGCACTCTCCACAGTCTCTGCAGGAACTGCTTAGCCTCTGGCTGTATCCTGTGAATAATCTACCAACTAATTAGTAATTAATTATTTGCACATCTCTAATGTTTCCTTTCCAGGCTAGCAGAGCATTTTACAAGCGTAAAGGAACCAAAACTCCTCTTTCCCAAGGGCCGCTGAGGAGTACAACACACCCGCAGATGCCAAACACTGCTCTGCTGCTCACATCAGCTGCTGGGAAGCTGGAGTTTCAGGGCCTGAGCCCAAATCCTCATGTGCACCGTTCACATCCTGGAGCTACAGACAAATTTCCTACGGCTCCTCGCAGCCCGTGGCAGTGGCCGTTGCCCGCGCCCCCCCCATCCGATAAAGAGCCGCATGCAGCCACATCTACTAGAAAACAGCAGTAACCCCTCTCTCTCCCCCCTTTTTCTTCTTCCCCCTAAGCCCATGTAAGCATTACACTCTTGAGCCATGACTTCAGTATTGAACAACATGATTTAGCAGTCTAAACACCAGTGAGAAGCCAATGCAATTTTCACGTACGCCAATGAAGACAGCAGTGTGTCATGAGTCTGAACTCCCCGCCTGCTGCAGAAGCCTCCCTCCTCTCCCAGCTACCAGGGCTGCAGCGGGGAGAAGCAGGATCCCCCGCATCAGCAGCAATTGCCAGCAACAGCGATGGCATCCTGGCTGCAAATAACTGTTTCTCTGCAGCGTTGCGCTCCCTCGGCCCTCATAAATAAGAGAAAAAAAAAAAAATTGCTTTGCCAGATGACTGTACATCATAAGTGAGCTGTCAGAAAAATAAACCTCTCGCTGCTTTTCCCCACAGGATTGAAACATAGCTGGGTTTCCACTTTGATAACACCAGAAAGCTCACCCGTGAATGGAGGGCCAACGTTAACTTTGAAGGAGCTCGAGCTTCAGGCCCAACACCGTCACTCCCTCTGTGCTTCGTGCCCCCCCTTTTATTTCTTTTGATGTCAACAAAGCTTTTCCCAGCAAATCTGAGCCCAATGCATAGCAGACAGACAGTTATGTGATTCTATGTGGGGTGCCCGGCGTGGATATTTGCTCCTGGGCCAGCTGGCCCCCAGGACCACTGCCACCTTCTTCTGGGCACCTAGGGTGGGCAAAACTCAGGGACCACTCCCCAGGAGTCCATAAGCTGCAACTGTTGTGAACCTGCTCCAGAAAGGCTGTTTCTGACCTTACACAGAGATTAAACCTCCCAGGCACTCTCTCAGGTTTCAGGCAGCAAAATACAGCTAACCCAGGCAGGTACCTGCAGCACAGGGTTATCTCTGCCTCAGCCCACCAGGCACAGGGATAAAACACTCAGGACCAGCCTGTTGTTACGTGTTGGTGGTTACCTCCTAAGTAGCCCATGCTCAGTGATGCCACCAAAGGAGACGTGTTACCACATCCCCCTGGTTGGAGGCAGCAGGCTTGCCTCACCCCAGCAGCCCCTGCATCGTGCTCCCCCCAAACACAACCATTTCCTGCAGCACGCAGAGCTCATTTCACCCCTGCATGGCCCTACCTGGCAGCTGGGGACAGCAAGGACATCCTTTACCTGGCACACACCTCAGAGTGGAGAGCAGCCTATGCTTGTGGCTGAGATATCTCCCTGCCTCCTGGACCCCCCCCCACCCCTGCCAGCACAGCCCCTTCCCACCATGCCGACGATGTCCCAGCTGGGGCCAGCCCCACTCATCAGCACCTCTGCCAGGTGCAGGACGTGGGGCACAGGTCTCTCTTACCACCTTGCATCCACTGACTCTTGCTGGAGCTGATGCAGGAGCTTGCAGGCCATCCCTCCCTCCTGTCCCCTTCAGGTCAGGGCAGGCCTTCCTTCCCCTGAGCCATTTCATCATGTTTACACCAGTAAAGAAGCTTCCACAAATGACCAGAGCTTGTGCCGGCCCTAGCAGAGAGCCACAGGGTTTCATGCAGTGCTGGTGTTCCTCTATTGCTATTTTTGAAGGGAACCAAGCAGGAACTAGCCAGAGATAGGGAATCCTGAAGCAGGACCTCTTCATACACGTGCACAAAGATGAGTGGGACAGGAGACACCACTGCTGCTCCCTGCCCCATTAGAAACCATTACCTCCAGCAGAGACCGTAATGGGCCCAACATACCTGCCAGTCCCTCTTCTTCCAAGCTTTTTTTGAGTCTTTATGGGCCAGGCTGACGCAAGAGGCATCATCCGAAGCTCCCTGTCCTGAGATTCCCCTTTTTCTCTGGTTTCTGGCCTCAGCCCACCTTGCCCACATCAAGCAGATGGTGCCCTGAGCCTCGTGTTGGAAGTGCTGTTGGCCCAAATGAAGCGTAACGTGCCGAGTCGTCCCTAACAAAGGGGTCCTCTGTTTGGCTTTCCCATGAGGGTTATTATAGCCGGCATTTATTTTGGACTGGGACCAAAACATGCATTAGTGTTCCTCACCCTGTGGATTTCTGCACACAGCTCGAATGAGTGTAGGGGGCTTACAGCCGCCGTGCCAAGCTGGAGGAAAGTTTTTCAGGAGTTTGAAGTCTTCTTCCTATACACACCCTGCTCGGAGAAATGGGCCCTGGGCTTCCCCGTGCGCTGGGGAAGGTGCAGACCGGACCCGTACCCGTACGTGCCCATCCTTGCCCGGCTTGCTCTGGGGCAGCGGTTAGCGTGAGGGGCAGGCTCAGGGATCTGCCCCACAGTGCCAGCTGTGCTGCTGGGTTGTGCGATAAGTCATTTTGGTTTCTCATATTGCGATAATGCTATCGAATTCCCATCATAAATATTTCAGGACGTAATAAGGAAAGCAACAGGTTCCCGCTGTGCTGGGAGGATGGATCTGCCGTGGTTGAAGAGGTGTTCCCATTCCCAGCGCGTGGAGCTGCTGGAGAAATGTGTCTCTCCACACCAGGTGCTGCGTGTGCCATCCCTCACCCTATATATGAGTTGCTCCGAGGAAGGTGTTACCTCTTCCCTGCAAACCTCACCAGCGCACCTCCTGACCGACATCAGGAGAAGCCCTTAAATTGCTTTTTGTAGCCTCAGAAGAAACACCAGCAGGGTGCTAGGCAGCAGCAATACGGGGTGACACGAGCCCTGAGCCGGATGCTCGGACGCCCGCTCCCCCCACGCCCCCCCGCCACTGCTGCCGCAGGTGCTGCTGCCGTCTCCTGTTAGCAGTTTGCTTGCCGTGTTTTCCGCACGTCCTTTGCTGAATTGTAAACATCAAAGCAGACTGCATCTGCTTTCTGTGCTGTGCTGTAATTAGGAAACAATATTGTTAAAACCAATTCCCATCTCTGCTTTCTTTTCATCTCCCCTCCTTCTTGTTGTTCCTCTATTCTTTTCCCTTTTCAGCCTGTGGCCTTTGGACTGAATGCTGATGAGCCGTTGTTTGGTCTAATCTGCAGTGCTTGTTAACGGGGTTGTTAACGTAGTTTCCAACCACCTGCTCTGTTGTTGGCTTCCCCCAAGTCCCTGCCTCAAAGCCGGTTCAGTTCCTCTGCATCAGAGCCTATTGCTGCAAAGGCGCTGGGGTTATTGCTCTTTTCTATTCCAGATGCTCACGGGCACAAGCTTCGCTGCCCGCGTTGAAACCGTGCTCTGCCCAAATTCACGTGCTCTGCTGCGAGGTGCAGAGAGGAGCCAGCGCAGCTCTGTGGGGTGTCTGCGCTGTCATGATTTTTTGGGTAAATCACTGAGTATAGGCATCGCATACAGTTTTGTACCCATCCATATGTCCTTCCCCACAATTATTTGTTTCCAACAGGAGCATGGCCAGAGCTGGCAGCAAACCCTGTGATTTCTCCTGGGCCATCTGCTCCCACCCAAGACATCCAGCTGCCACACTGGGTGCTGGGTGCTTACCATCACGCTTCGCACAGCAAGGATTTTAGCTTCAATTCATGCATCCTACAGTCAAATTTCAAATCTAAAGTGTAGGCACAACACCCACAAATACAGCTCCCTCCGTCAAATGAGTCGAGTGGAAAGAAGCAGATGGGAGCTGAGGAGGGGTGGGGCTGCGGGAAGGGACAGGGAGAGTCGGGTGGCCCAAGAGTAGAGGTGCCCGTGGAGCTGAGATCTTGTGCAGTTACTGGACCAGGAAAATGGATTCTTCTCCCTGCAAGACAAAGCATGACTCACGCTTCTTTAATAAATGATTTGAGCTTAATGGGTGACAGCAAGGCTGTAGGAGTTGAGCACTATTTATACGTGGCACTCCAGAGCGTGCCAAGATGCCATTTCAACCCAAGTTCAAAGGCGCAGCCCCTTTCCATGCGCTCTGCCGTGTAACAGTGACTCCCCGAGCTCTGCGTTACCCCACCCCGAGCTCCTGCGAGGAGCTGGGAATGGAAAGCAGCTACAAGTCGCTGCTGGAGAAGCAGCTGGAAATGATCTACCACCTGTCAGAAGGAGCACATCTGGGGTGTGAGAGCACCAGTCCCCTCAAGTCGATGGCCAGATGCTTGGATGGTTCAAACTGGCTCCTTCCCAGTCCTTCAGGACCGAGCAGAGCGCTCTCTTTCCAGAAGAAGATTTAGGTTATGTTTTGAAGGTCTCTCTCATTTTCGTATCCTTTTAATATAGGAGTAGAAGGAAAGACCTAGAAGCTGAAGTTACTTTCAAAGAAAAAGTTAGTAGTAACTTAAAAGAATAACAAAAAGCTATTGAAGACATTTGTACAGTTTTCCTACCTAATTTTCTCCTTTTTGTTTGAGCGCTTTCGGCTGGATCAGAACCTCTGTCTCCACATACTGTGTGCCATCAGCTCCCGGAGTAGGAGATGTGTTTGCTGGGAGCTGCAGACAGCAATTTGCCAAGCACAATGCTGCCTTTGAACCTAGTAACTTGTAGACAATAATACTCTTTTACATGCTAATAGATAGTATTGTTCTTCAAATGTCTGACATTTATAGCAATAGAATATCTCTGGCAAAAAGCATGCCAGTAATAGGCACGGCTTCCCAAGGCAAGTGCTGGGGAAGTAGAGGGATGGAGCAGGAATTAATATACAAGATTTGTGACTGAATGTCACTTTAGGTTTCCTCCAATTGCTGCTGTTTCCTTCCTATATTTAAAACTGACGACTGCCCTGGAAGGTAATTCACAAAAAACCCCCCGAACCCAGTGTAAATATAGCAGCAAACAAAGATGGGCTGTAAATCAGCATCATCCACCTGGAAGCTTTGCTGGCTGGTATCCAAACAAAAAATCAGGGACAGGCCTAAGTAGCCCTTCTTAATATCAAAGAGAGGCAGTAGGCAGGAATGACTGCCTGGAGAAGATGTTTGCTTGAAATGGATGAATTATTAATAAACTTATTGTTATTTATTATTGTTCTTAAACAGCTTGTCTCACTGCACATGTTAAAATGGATTTCAACCTTTCCTTATTATGCCTAACAAGTATTTGTGTCCAGATGTGAAGTGAGGAGATGTTTCACTCGGGGACGGTACCTAAATCCCCAACGAGAGGTGCACAGAGGGGAATCCGTATATATGGGGCAGAAAGTAAGGATCAGAAATCTGCAGTTCTGTTTGCATTCCTACCCACCAGAGGATACTGCTAGTTCACTTGAGTCAAGCTTCTTTCTGATGGCCAGCCAACCAGTAACGTTGCTGGAAAACCTTCTAGGAGAAGATGTGCAGCAGCCACAAGGGGAAGCCAGAAGGGGAAGCCACAAGGTGAGATGCCCGTGGAGAGGGGAGGCAGAGGGCAGAGCTGGCATTTGACCCAAAAATCCAGATGACTCCTTCCAGAGGTCGGGTCCCGCCATGCATCCAAACAACGTCTCTGCTACATTCCCGAGGGAGAGGAGGGCTTGAAGAACAGCAAGCCTTACATTTTTGGTGCTAGTTCTTGGCTGAGACAGGAGCAGAAATGTTGCCATGGTGTCTACTGAATAAATATGCGCTACTGCTGCTCTCGTTTGTCTTTACAGTTTTGGAGGAGATGCAGGTGGCCCTTTAAACACTTGCAAGGCCTGCAACTTTTCCAGAGTGGTTTTTTCCCCCCCTTTTTCCAAGCTACTTGGCTTCCTGCAGTAATTAATATTATCTAATGGGGTGAAAAGCAAAGCAAAGCCTTCATATTTGAGATTATTCACACAAACGAAAATGTAAACAGCTGTCTGAGAGACAAGGAAGAAAAGGGCTCTGAGACAGGACCTTGCAGGAATGAGCTGCCTGGAGCCGTAAAAGCCTGTGTCGGGATATTTGGTGCCTGCTGGGTACAGCCAAATGGGAGAGAGGTTGTACAGCCACGTCCTCGTCAAAGAGGGAGGACACCGGCAGCCCCAGGGGACTCTGTCCAGGGGGGTTTATTCCCTGGAGCATCTCAGTTCCCATAAAACCTGCTCCTCTCCAATGCTGCCACACCGAGACTTATCAGCATGCTCATCCGAACGGCTCGGTCTAGCTGAAAGTCCTCAAGGACTCGGGGAAGCACAAGGAGAAAAATACCCTCCCATAAACCGCAGCCGCTTAGTTTCAGATCTATTCCTAGATAATGGAGAACAGGATCATAAAGCTGGGTGATTTCAGAAAACGTGAAAAGAATAACAGAGGGGCAGATCATTAGCTTGGCTCCGCGGTGGCAGGTGGCTCTGGTCAAAGACAGCCCTAAGAGAGGCCCCAGTAGAAGTGTCCCTGGTTGTACAGAATAGCTCCGTAATGAACTGGGCTGCGAGATGATGCATTGTACCATTTCGGAGGAGGCATTAGCTTTTAAACTGAGCAGATAACCTCAGGAGGAGTTAATGAAGCATTTCCCTTTGTGTTCCCTTGCCTTTCCCCTTTCGCTTGCCCTTTGGGGACAGTAACCCTCTCCTGCCGGTCTGTATTCTTCGTCCTGACTTTGCTTAGATCTTGAAATGAGGCTTTTCCTCCTATGGTGTTCATAAAGATTCAGTCATTTTTTCAAGAGGTTTAACAACAAAAGTTTCTGCTTCTGGGGCTGAGGGAAAAATTGTGGCGCTGTTTGGCTGGTGCCTGTCTCCTGCTGGGCTCTTTGCAGGGAATGGGGACGGGAGCCGCGGGGTAGGAGCAGCTGGGGAAGGCAGAGGAGGAGAAGGTAACCAAGGGGAGACCCCTCCCTTTTTCCCTCCAAAAGAGCTGGGAAACAACATGCGATCCTGTCCATAGCAGCGGAAAATATATAAGGGAGTGCTGCAAACGCTGACTGCTAACGGGTGGGGTTGGATTTGCTCAGAAACATGTGGCTAGACCGTGGCTCCGGGTGAATTAATGAATAGATGCACTGCAAGGGGCTTGAAGGAGCCTGTTACTGCAGAAAGGGGGGATTTCTCTTTGGCTCTGTGTGTTTGGGAAGGATGCTGCTGTTCTTCGGGCAATGAACATCTGAGCTTGTGACCCACCGGGGAGCCTCAGATCCAGGGGAACGGCAGAGCCCTGTGTTTGCATTAAGCAGAAAGACAAAGCCCTGGTTTTAAAGAGAAAGCCCCACTTTCCTTCTTCCCTTTGGGATGGCTCAACCCTCCCTGGCTTGATGGCTTGAGTCCCTCAACCACTTGAACGTAATAATCAAATAACTCATAACAAGTCATAACCAGGGTGTTCCATAACAAGTGCCCTGTGGAATCCAGGGCTGTTCTTGCCTTAGACACGGCCGAAAGACGTGCGGAAGGGCCTAGGCAGAAGGCGCTGTGCACTCCTCGGTACGGTAGAAAAACAGAGCGGCAGCAAATTATCAGATACCATCTCGTTTTCATGGCTCTCGTGGCCAAAGCGGGTCACCAGACACATGAGCTGCCTTTCTGCTCCCCTTTGTTGGTGGGTCGGCCATACGCACGCTCTGCCGGGCCGGCAGCTAAGCTAGCTTTAAAACCATATGCCTGTATATATTCCTGGTGTACTTCCTATGCCTGTGCTGGGATGGCATCCCTTTCCACACTTTTCCTTGCAAGCCCTAATTACGTGGATGCACAAATTAAATAATAATAACAGTGGAAAAATGTTGGAAATACCAGCCACGCACTTTTTACTGCGTAAACCTGTGCAGTGTTGCTACCTGTCCATGAAGCCGAGGTTCTCGGCATTGTGGAACTGCTTTTCATGTTAGTGACCTTGATGAGTGTTTTGGTTGGAAAAGGGGGCTAAGCCTACCCCTCTGGCAGATTCACAGCACCCACCCGACCTTTGGAAATAGCATCCCCTTCTCTCCCCTCCAGCCCAGCTCACCGTGTGGTTGGGCATCCAGATTAAACAACTTTCTGAAGTCACAGAGGAAATTTGGGACAGCGTCAGGAAGAATCCACATTTTAGGAGGTTTTTCTTCAAGCACAAGCTACTGGAGAAGTTTTACAGCAATAAAAGTCACTTCTGAGCCAGGATCTCCGCTCCAGGTGAGCAGCTGATGACGACCCTTGTGCTGCCACCCGTCCAAGACCTCGGTGCCTCATAAGCTCTGAAGAATACAATAACTCATGTGGCCTGTGCTGATTCTCATAACAAGGGTGAATTTCATCATACCTCAGACTCCTCAGGATGAAGCCTTGGTAGCAGAGCCAGAGGATTTCAATGCAACGCTCTGTTGGCTGTGTTCATACACCTTCTCTGTGTCTGCTGTGGACAGACCGGTTGGGTATCTGAGATCTGGCAAGGACTTTTCTTCCAGCCAGGAGAGAGATTGGAAAGTTTCAAACTTCTCTGCGAGAGTTAGGCTGGAAAAAATATTTTGTGCTTGGTCAAACAGATTTTAATAATTGAAAACATTTTTGTTCTCATGATGATTTATTTTGTATTCTAAAATTAGATCTTAAAAAGTGTTTCAAAATGGAAAAACTCAAGATAACTAATTCCAAAAGTTTGGGAAGAGGATGTTGTGACTCGGTAGGAGCAACGTGTTTCTCTTTCTGTCCCTAACACGATGTTTCCGTGAAATGGCCGTGATCTTGTGATATTTTCATTTTGACGTGCTTGCGTTGTCCAACAGAATAATGACTCTGTTTCAGTGGTTTTTCCAAGCACCTGCACCTATTTAAATCAGAGCTTCGTTTCTGCTACTTGCAGGCGATACAGGCGAGATGCCGTGGGCACCATCACCATGGATATTCCTTGCATAGGCACGACGGTGCCAACAGAGAAATCGTGCATCATAGGAATGCACTTTATATAACTCCCTGGCTGAGGGAATGTTTCCCAAGTTTATGTTAGAGTCACTGAGCAAATCTCTTGGCTGCACAGAAACATCCATGTAGTACAAAGCTGGGGAGGGGAAGCTCAGATCCAGCTTAGAGAGTGCAGTGAGCCAAGCTGCAGCCAAAATATGGGTCTGATCCTCAAACCCACTCCAGTACTCCGGTAGCTGTCAGGTTGGGGCCTCCTCTTTGCTCCCTAGCACCCGTAAGGCAGTCTGCAAGTTAATTCCTAGCTGCAAATCTGATGTTTGCAGGGTTCATGCAGGTCAAGCTCATCGAGGGTCCGGGTGAGGAAGGCTTGCAGGACTACACACCCAGGGCTTAATTTTCTGCGATCTTGCCCATCATGCAGTTACTCGCGAGGCTTTGGGGTGCTGGGTGCTGCCAGTGCTGGGCGATGCACGGGGCCCTGCACACGCTGAGGGGCTCTCCCAGCATCTCCGTGGGCTCTCCGTGTCTCTGCCTTCAACCTCTAGCTCTGCGATGCAGCCCTACACGGCGGTCCTTCCCTGCTTGCTCATACTTGTGGTGTGAGTAATCTGCCCGGGCCCCTCCTTAGTGGGTCACGGAGCCTCTTGAGCCGAGCAGAACAGGGTCACAAATCACTGCTGCCTTCACAGCTCCAGCTCGATTGCTCCCTGTTGGGTTCAGGCCCGAAGTGAGCCAGGATTTGGCCTGTCATCTCCCTGGAGCACAGCAGCGTTTTGTGGATACTGCACTAGCAAATGAGTTTGAAAGAAAAAAATGAGCTGATTAACCCTCTTCTAGCACAGCCTTCGCGGCTGAGAACACGATGGGGCATCACGACACTTTCCTGGGCAATGTCTCTGCCAACTGCTGTACTTCCTCTGCAACAAATGATGCCATATAACAATCTCTAATGCTAAAACTAAATTTACACGTGAAAAAGCCCAAAGCTATTTAGCTGGTAGCTCCTGGTCACTCCCTTGAATCCACGTCCTTGTCCCTTTGCCAATGTCGCTGGCATGGCTGCTGCTGCCTCGCACAGTCCAGGCTGCTCCTGGGAGCTCACCCTGGGGATGCAGGGGGGCTGATCTCACCTGCTGGGTCTGCAGGCACCGGAGATCTCATGGGGGCAGATGTTGGGGAAATGCGGCCACTGAGAGATTTGACAAATAAATCTTCAGGACCTCCCACTAAGACTGGAAAGTCTCCTACCCCCTTCTTTATCGGAGATGAGGAAACGAAGCATGAAGAAGCGTTGCTGATCTAGAGGATGGCTTCTCCTTCAGAGCCCGATGTTGGATTTTCTGAATGGAAGGGGAGGACATCTCCTGAGCTGAACTGTCTCACTTCATGCCTGGTGAAACACCTGGACAAGCCCTCCTGGCTGTTTGTAGAACTTGGGCATGCAGCCAACAAATCTGCAGCCTTTGAATTCAACACCCCCCTCTGCCCCCAAAGTCAACGAGCTTTGTTCACTTCTGGACAGCTGAGTTTCCACTACATAAATCCAGTTCCCCTTCTACCCTTGCGTGAGGCACTGTCAGTACTGTTATTCCACTAAATCAGAGCAAAATGGTTATCTTTTGTTTCCCTTTTCATGAAACCATGGGTCTGCCCTGGCCACCTGTGTGGTTAATCATGGATGTGAGTCTGCAGGTGGGAAGCACGTTGAGTTCCCAGGACAACATGTTTCCTCCAGCGGCCATGCCCCTTTTCACCTTTCTCCTCACGCCTTTAATATATATTTCTTTGAGGTGATGGACACAACAAGGAAATACGTTACCAAGGCAATGGAAGGAAAATCCAGGCCCCAAATTATAGATCTCTTCTCCAGCAGGACCTGGAGGGGATGGGGGGGAGTCAAAAGCATGAGTTACTATTGAATTCAGCAAGAGCTGGGTGAGGCTGCTGTGGAGGTTTGAGTACCCCCCACCACTAACCCTGGCAACAATTATTCATCATGTAGGGATCTGTCTCCCTCCTGCGTTACTGGAGGGTTTTCATGGGCAGCCATGCACAGTCCCAGTGGGATGCTCTGCACGGCATCCCTTCTGCCCCGGGCCTCGGCTGAGCTGTGCGGGGAGGCTGCTACACTGGGGAACCCAGCAGCGGACCTGCAGGTCCTGGCGCTGCTGTTTGGTGGGGTTACAGCAGCACAGCACTGGGAACAAGGGTGATGTCCAGAGCACGCCTGCCCAGGGCTATGCTGGCTTTGACTTCTGAAACTGGCCCCTGTAGAAACCAGGAGTGGGAATGGTAGGTGATACTTTATCCTTGCAATCGTGCTGAGCTAGACCCCATGGTGGGATTTCAGGGGGTGCTGTGCTTGGGGCTCCGGATGGGGGTGAGATGTGTCCCTGCAGCCCGGGGCCACGCTCCCCTGGCTTGCTGGCCAGACACCTTCTCCTGGACCGGGGATGCAATTCTCACCCCTTGAGCCCGCTGCTGTTTGGTGGGGTTACAGCAGCACAGCACTGGGAACAAGGGTGATGTCCAGAGCACGCCTGCCCAGGGCTATGCTGGCTTTGACTTCTGAAACTGGCCCCTGTAGAAACCAGGAGTGGGAATGGTAGGTGATACTTTATCCTTGCAACCGTGCTGAGCTAGACCCCATGGTGGGATTTCAGGGGGTGCTGTGCTTCGCATGGGGCTCCGGACGGGGGTGAGATGTGTCCCTCCAGCCCAGGGCCACGCTCCCCTGGCTTGCTGGCCAGACACCTTCTCCTGGACCGGGGATGCAATTCTCACCCCTTGAGCCCTCGGTAGGAGCCAGGCACCGTTGGCCAGTTGTGCCACACACACAGGACCGTCCCTCTGTCCGGGAAGTGCTGCCACATCGTCCTCAGAGCCCCAGTCCCCCCTATAATGCAGCGCTTTAAGTGAGAGCAGATTTGCTCCAGCGCGGGAGGCAGATGTTGCACAGCTGTGCGCGCTGCGTGGAGCAACACTGACATGCAGCGGTCGGCTGCTGCCATCTCCTCCTGCCTCCACCTGCCCACCCCGCGGCCATCCACATCAGGGGGATGGATGCAGGCCAAGCCTCGCATCGCTTGCTGAGAATTTAGCTATTTCTCAGTGGAAAAAAACCTCCTGGCTGGTAATCTTCCTCCCACAAAAGCAGCGTTTGCCACAGAGAAATCACCTGCTGGTTAAAGAGGAGGGAATTGTTAGCAGCTCTCCAGCAAGAAGCACTTTTTTTCCAGCATGTTGTTTAGATTTCTTTAGAACTGACCCATAATACCGTCTATAAGTGACCGTGCTGCTTGCAGCCCAGGGGATGCTGATGGACAGTTGTTCCTAGACGGAAAAGTGTGTGCATACACTATAGCTGCAATGCTGAACTGGGAAAGGAGAAGAAAGGGAGGAGAAGAGTTTCAGATATTTCAGCTCCCAGAAGCTCTGCTGGCAGCTGCGTTGCTCAGAAGAGCTTGGCCACACCGGGTGCCCATACCGAAAATCTCTCCCTTTTATCAGCGCTGATCTGTTTTGAAACCTGGCCAGGGAGATGGCATGAGCTTGGGGCTACGCTGGCTGCCAGCCGTGCTCCCCAGCGCTGTCACCGTGCCGCCCAGCACACGTTCAAGGTAATGTCAGCTCATATGGTACCTGGATATGACCCAGCTGTCGCCAGCAGGCTCAATCCTCTGCTCTGCAAGGGTCTTCAGACTTGAGCCCAGCTGTGGATGGATGTCTGCCACCTTTGAGCACCAAAACCCAGGAGTGGTGATGACAGGGAAGAGGAGAAAAGGGACAACAGGGAAATTGTAACATCTGATGCAAAAAAATCTCCCTTTTCCCAGGTTGTAGGTCAGTATCCAGCATTTAGCAAATTATGCATTTACAGTAAAAGACCAAAAGACACTATTATCGCCTGAATAAGTGTGAAATCAGAGCAGTTCAGTGAGGGACACCTAGGAAGGAAGAAGGAGCTCCAGCCTTAGCAAAGGGGGTCGTTTGGGCTGGTTTGGTTCTGTATAAGGACTCGAGGGGGGTTTATAGTGGAGCACGAGCTCAATGGAAACTTCCTGGCAATGTGTGATGTTTTAGCCAAAAGACTGAATGAGATTCTTGGATGTGTGAGAGTGGAAATGGTGAATAGGAGCCGGGAGAGGATTTTACCTTTTTATGGGACTGAGGAGACTAATTTGGGAATTTTGCATCCAGTTCAGGTGTCTGCATTTAAGAGAGCGTGTTGGAGAGTGTTGAAGAGAGCTACAAAAATGATTGAAGGACTGGAGAAATGGCCTTACCAGGGGGAGAACTTAAAGACATCCATCTGTTTGTATTATTAAAAAAAGAGGTTGTGAGGTGACTTGATGACAGTGTAGAAATACCTTCACAGGGAGAAAAGAGCGGGCATTGCAGGTTCTGTAGTCTAGCAAGGGGGAAAAAACACAAACGGATGGCTGGAAGCAAGAGCCAGATGAAGTCAAACTAGAAATTAATCACCTTCATTGTTAAAAAACCCCCCAACAGGTCCAACGTTTTGGAACAAATCCAAAGGAAAATGATGATTTTTTTCATTCGTGGTGTCTTGAAATGAAGACTGGGGTCTTTTCTGAAAGGCATGTGTTAACTAAGGCACAAGCTAGCACTTAACAGCTAGGGCTTAATGTGGAGATCATTGGGTTAAAATGATTGTATGGATACACTCAGCGTTGCAGTGGCATCCAAAAGGATGCATTAACACATATGTTTGGGCTTATCCACCAGGCTTCTGAGCTGGGCTAATGAAGGACATTAACTCGGGAGCAAGGATGTAGTCAAGAAACAAGGGGAAAAAATCCATCATGGGGCTTTATTTTGCTTATTGGCTTTTAAGAAAAAAAAAATCAGACAAGGAAAAGCGACCCCCCTGACAGAAACATCTGCAGGTGCGGAGCGGCTGGCCGGGGTACGGCCGGTCAGAATAACCGGCTGTAAGTGGGTGGACGAGTAGCTGTCGCGAACTAATGAAATCAGTTTAAGAAGGGGTTTAGCTGCGCTGGTGCAGAACGTACTCGTAATGACAGCCTTAAGGCCCTTCTGAGTGGAAACGCCAGATCTGGCTTTCGGGGGGTGGGATTCTCCCTACACTGGGAACATCTGGTCTTTTGTCCTGGACAATGGGAAGGCCCCTTCCTCTGCGCGCCCGCTCTCGCTGCCGTGCCTGGTCCTGTTCCCACTGACGCAGCTGATCGTGCTGCCTGCTCCCAGGCTCCTTATATCCACCCCATCGCCTGCGTCCCCTGCTCCTGGCAGCTGAGAGCAGCTGGGCATGGTTGCATTTTGGGATGTGGCAGTGCCTGGTTGTGGCTTCTCCTCCTAGCGATGAAGCTCAGTCCCAAGCCCTTGTCGGAGAAGCAGAAATAAGAGGTCTTGCTTTGTCACCTGATGGATTGTCTGGGGAGAGCCAAAACGGCCACTAAATGTCCCACCTGCACCTCTGTGAATATCAGGGACCTTTCGTCCTGCATCCACACCAAGACTTTCCTAAATCGTGCAGGGGGTGCAGGGTTTGGCAGCTGAAATGGTCAAATGCTGACGGTGTCTTGTCTCACACACTGTGCTTAGTTGGGCTTCAGTCCAGCCTGATCCCAACTCCAGCTGCATCCCCCCACCCCACTCCTTGTGCGACGCTGCAGCGACGATCCCTGCCGCGGGCCGGGACGAGCCCCAGCTTTGCTGGAGCCTCGTGGGGATTCATTAAAACAAACACGTGGAAACAGTCAAATACCAAAATTGGCCTTGAGTGTCTTGGGAGGGAGCTTGGGCTCTGGGGAGAGCACCCAGCTGAGTGTGGCCAGTCCCCTGCACTAGGTAATGTGAGAATGGCTGTTTAATTTGGACAAGCCCCTCAATCCCTTATCCCCTCTCACCCCACGTCCCAGGCAATAATGCGCTTTCAATAGTCAATGAAAAAAACCGGAGCCCTGGAGTGAAAGGCAAAATGTATGTCCCTGGCAGAAAGCAGGAGAGATTGAAGGTGTTACCAGTGCTTTGGGGTGGGTAATAGCAGGAGATTTGCTAAAGGGGTCTGGAAGAAAAGCCCTTTTTCAAAGGAATTGTATAATCCCTGGTAGCTCAGTGTCTCACGCTCAAGAACTTGCCTCCACGATCTGCTGTCAAACGACGAGAGGATTTGCTGCTCTCTTCCGTGGATGTGCGGTACGGAAACCCTTCCCACGCTGCTTTTCTAAATCTTATTTGAAGGGATGCTCCTCTGCTCCTACCGAGTGGCAGGGTTGTCCCTGTTTTGTGGCCCACATTCACAGAAACAGAAATAAAAAGGGGAGCAGAAGTCACCTGCTATGGAGTGATGCCCCTTGAAGTCAGGAGCGCAGCACCCCTGGCGCCGGGGGCTGGGGAGAGGGGTCCAGGGTGATGCTGGGGGCTGGGGGGGCTGTGTTGGAGAGGAAAAATATGGAGGCTTGTTACAGGCTGTGTCGGAGGCAAGAGAAAACGTCTGGGTGCGAAGCGAGGTGTGCGTGGTGGAGAGAGAATCGGTTGGGGTGTGCAACAAGAACAGTATGTGTGTGCATGTGTGCACACACGTGAGGTGCGTGCGCAAGAGGAGGGTGGGAAGGAAAATCTGCGGGTGGAAGCCCGAAGCAGCTGCCTGTGAGTGCACATGGGTGTGACTGCAGCCGTACCCAGCTTCCCCGGGTAAGCCGAGAGGCACCGTCTCCGAGAGACGCAGGGGTCCGGCACCCCCTGGCACAGCCCAGCCCCAGGGGTCTTGCCCCCGTTTGCAGCTCTGCGGGGAGCTCGGCTGCAGGCAAAACTCTTTCGGCAGCGGGAAGGCTAGAAGGGGTTTCGATAGCAGCAATTTTTATTGGAGAGCGCAGTTTTGCTGAAATCAAACCATTTTGTGGGAACACGTAGGAAATTATTGACGGGGAAAAAAATCTGAACCGTTCGTTTTGGCCTTCAGAGGATAATTTTTTTCCGAAGCATTTCATTTCAACAAACCGCTCGCTTCAGTTTTGACGTTACCACTCAGATTCATTTCATGTCAATCTTCCACGCGTGCGAACTGCTGGTTCCCGGGTTGCACCCTGGCAGGCTGCCCACGACGCGGCGCTCCAGCCGCGCCCGCAGCACCCTCCGCCGCTGCCGTGCTTCAGCGAACACGGCAAACGCAATCACTCTCGATCGACGCTTCTGAAAACTTTCTCTGGGAAGTTTGGGATGGACAATAGGATTTGGAGATAAAAACACATTTGAAAGTGCCACAGTTGCCCGTGGAAGAGAAATTGTAGTTTCTGAGTGATCAGTCAGCAGCGCAGAGCCTGTCCCTCCCTGCTCAGCCCTTTTGATCCAACCTCTCGGAGAGCAGCGAAAAACATACGCACTAGCCGATTTATTCAGTCTTTTGCATTTGTAGGACATTTTTGATGTGAGAAGGAGCTTAGCTTTACATTTGTATGACCTCAATGTGCTTAAAGTTAAGCCGCTCTTCAAGCGTGTGCAGAATTGGGACCTACTAGCGGTGCCCATACCCACCACTGCATCCCGCTCCCTGCTGCCGACATTCACCCCCTGCAAGAGAGGGAGGTCTGGCTGCTAATTGCGTTTAACTGAAACGACGACAGACCTGTGCTAACGCCGCGTTTGTTTATGCTCACGGTAGGGTTGGCGGCTGCTGCGGCACGCGGCGTTTTGCAGCCATGTTGGCCGGGGACGTGACTTCTGCTGCTGTCTGGGAAGTTGCAAGAAAGACGCCAGACGTTTGCTATTTCATCGCTGCATTTCTTCATGGGGAAAAAAAAAAAAAAAAAAAAAAAAAAAGAGGTGCCTGAGGCCTGCGGAGGCTGCGGGGTGGCTCGTGGCCGGGGCAAAAGGATGCCCCTTCCCCGCTGCGCCTGGGAGCTGGGATGAGGCTCCTCCTGGGGGGTGGGTTGCATAGGGCCGGAGGGAGGGATGCTCAGCACCGCTCTGCAGTGACGGGGTTCATGCCGAGAGCAGTCAGCCAAAGGCACTTTTAAAGGAACATTATTATTTTGGGGACACACAGAAGGGTACATTCCCCGTGAGCACAACTGGACCCCAAAGGAGGAGGAATCTGTCGGCTCACGGAGGCTCGGTGATGCTGTGGATACTCTTCCCACGCACCGAGGTCGGGCTCCTGGCCTCTCCCCCCCAAGCCCCACCATGAGCAGCCATACACCTGCAGAGACGACTCTCCAGGCTCCATTTTTAATTCACTTGCTTTCATCTATATTCAAATCAGAGGATAAATGTAGGCAATGCGTGCACTTCAGCTAAGGCAAGGCCTCCATTTCAGAACAACCACATAGAGGGTGTTTTATTTTTAAAATACATGGAGAGAGAGATGAAGACACAGAGCTCTGTGCTCTAACTGCCCTCTTCTTGTTGCTAACCTTGGCCTGGTCATGAAAACAGAAAGGTTTTTTAAAATTATTTGCTTCCCAACAGATGTGCTGTTTACTTGGCTCCAGCACTCCACAAAGCAAGCCATGACTTCTGCTTGTGTTTTCAGTCAGTTCCTGCGTCTCGTGCACGGGTTCGCAGAGATGCTCCTGGGGATTTTGACTCTCAACCACTCTTTATCTGATGATTTGAACAAATGATAAATGTGCATGTGGAATAATGAAAATACTCACTAAGCAACTGCAGCCTAAAGAATATATTGATCTCCCTTAGATTAGGGCGATGCTTGACAGGACTCTGCAAAGGGAGGGGAGGGCACCTCCTTGCTCCTCAGGGGCAAGTCCTGCAAAGACCCACTGGGTCAGGCTCTTAAACGAAGGTGGAAAAGTTTCCAGCATCGTGTGCAGCTCAGACTCACAGGCTGTGTGCCCTGATAAAGCACGTGGGGTCTCACTAATAATCCTTTGCATTTAGAGCATAATTTTGCCCTAAAAGATGATCCTGACGTGTTTAAAACGGACAGTGCCCTCTTGCAAGCTGCTTTTTAAGCAGCCGCATGGTAACACCTACACGCACTGGCCAGGCTGCGATTTAGCTTTGCTCCTCAGTCCCCGCGGCAGATTTGGGCAGCCCCGTCGTTTCTGGGCTCTGCCCACTCCAGAGCACACGGGACTGTCAGAAACCACCTAATACATGTTGACTTAATGGGAGTTGTGCAGCAAAACGCTGCTGGCTGCTTTGAGAACTAAGTCTGCGGAGGGAATTCATTACTCCGGCATTGCAATTAATGATAATTAAAAAAAAAAAAAAGTTTTTGTATCATGAGTTATGCTGGGTGTCAGAATTAACATCTCATTGAATTATCAAAGCTTTCAAGCAGTGGGTGGTGGAGAGAGTGGCTTTGATACTTCAGAGAAAGAGCTGGTTGCTAAATATCTGATGGAAACTTTCCACTGGGGAAGAAAATCTTGCTGATTTGATGGAATAGGAACAATTCCGGGGAGGATGTCGATACCCTTAAAACTTATGAAAAAAGCAGGCATGGAGGCTGGGCTGCCTGCTCACAACCTGGGCTCTGTGTCAGCCCTCCTCGTTCCCTGAGGATCCATCCTGCTCTGACGTGCATCTCTCACCTTCTCATTGCAAATGGAAAACATAAAAAGAAGGGAAGTGTGAAAATTTCGGTGGCGCGGTGCCCACGCAGGCCTGCTCTGTGCCCTTCGCATCCCCGGCCGAACGTCCTCGAAAGCGGCCAGCGGCTTTTTGGGCGCTTGTTTTTCGGGGTCCGGCCGGGGATGGTTTGGGTCCGGTGTTGAGGGATGTGGAGCACTTTTTTGCGGTGGACCCTGCGTAAGCTGTGCCTGCACAGGGCCCGGGGACATGCCACCCGGATCCTCCATCCCCTTCGCCCAGCATCTTCCACAGCCTTTCTCCAGTGGGTTTCACAGCCTTCGCCCAGCCCGCGCTGCGAGGACTCGCAGCTTTGGGGGTTGGTGGTGATTTCCACGAACGTGGGAATTCAGCCCCGGGGGTTTCTACCCCTGCTGCCACCGGGACGTGGCGTTGCCACGAAGGCTCTGGGTTGTGTGTACCACCAAGGCAGCAGAGACAGTCAACTGTATTTCTGCAGCTCTTCATAATGATTCTCATGATAAGTCAGCACTGAAATGAGCCAGCTGGGCCGGAGGCGCAGAAGTACTCTCCGGTTTTGCGCGTGATCCCTCCTCCAAGGGGTGACCAGTCCTCTTTCGTGGGCCCTGCTGGGATAAGGACGCCCCAAGGATGTCTGACCCAGGCAGGATCTTCCCATCTCCCTCCTGTGTCGGGGTGACAGCACAGGGCCGCCTGAGGATAAAGAGATGAAAGGTTGTGACGTGCTTAACTGCTCCTCCCAAGCAGAAAGGGAGAATATAATATTTTGGAAACCAGATGAGCAGATCTGGCAGCCTGCGCTGTGCGGGCTCTCGTGCCTCTGCGGGGAGCATCCCTGAGCTGGGTCCATCCTTTGGCTGCTGAGGCTGCGCAGCTTTTATTTAAAACTAAGGAATTTCTTTGTTCCAGACAACTCTTTCCTTAACAATCGTTCCTCCGCTTGGCTTCTTCCTGCCCGTTCCCAGAGACAATAACCTTGTGTGAATCGCTGGAGGAGAGACTTGATCCGCAAACCATCCTCCCTCTCTGCCAGCTGTATTCCCCCTGGTCGGAGGGACTCTTTGGTCCCCGTGGGGAATGACAGGCTGACAACGATTATAAAAAGCAAATCTCAGAAGGGTTTGTCTGTGTGGGGGAAATGGCGCAGCATAGCTGCTGGGGAATAATAATTATATTATTATGCAGGAATAAAGTCCCATTTATTTCTGAGAAGGGAATGGATATGGGGGAAGAGTAGTGAGTTATTGCAGAATAATTAGCCCACAGCGGCTACGCCAGGCAGCGCTTCCCTTGTAGACAACCCCTAAATATTGCGCTAGAGGAGGACTCGCAGCCTAGACCGTGCGGTGGGTGAAGGTGGGGCTGTCTAATCCCAAAGAGACACTTGTCAGCATCCACTGGCTCCTGCGGGAGCGAGAGGCCATGCAAACACTCGCCTGGCAGTGCCACGCGCCTGGCGGGGGGGCAGCTGAGGCCCGCCGGGCCCCCAGTGCTCTGCACCATCCTGCTCTCTGCCTTGCCTGCGGCGGGATGCATAGGGATGGCCGCAGCCCATACGGTTCCATACGGCCCACCCAGCTGCTCCGGCCCACCCCGGCGTGCAGCCACGTGCCTTTGTGTTGATGGGAGCAGCGTTTTCCCCACTGCACAGGGCTGGCGGCGCACGCCTGCGTCTTGCTTCAACGCGTGTGAACCAG
>NW_008823916.1:2635756-2637323 GCF_000699105.1 Pygoscelis adeliae | reverse complement strand
CCCTGGTGCTGGTGGGGGCGCAGCGGGGGGGGGGTGCTGGCCCTGGCTCCCCAAAGCATCCTTCACGGCAGCTGTCCCCGGCGTGCAGCGTGCTCCCCACGGAGGAGTTTAAGACACGTCCTTCCCATCGCCGTTGCATCGTGGCAGCGTCCACCCTGTTGGACGCTGGGCTCGAGCATCGCCGGGTGGTACCTTGGAGGCAGAGTTGCTCTGCGAGCATCCAGGCTTCCCCGGCATCCCGCCCCCACGTGCAGGCAGCAGAACGGGGTTAACGATAACTCGGTGTCGCTGGAGCCCACGTTCCTACCTGGATCCGAAGGTGCGTTTGCAGCTCGGCGGGTGCTGGGAAGAGCCCACACTACCCATCGTGGTACCCGATGGGCGTGCGAGGGGAGAAGAGAGTCGTGGGCTTTTCCTATCCTGGGAAACACGCGTCTCAGGGCAGCCTGCTCGAGGCCCGATCCTGCCCCTGTCACAGCCGGGGGGCTTGTACGGAGCTGAGGAAAGCATTAGGGTACTAGGAATAAATGGAATTATCAGTGAAGAGCGTGAGGAGGGAAGAGGTAAAGGGCGGACTGGAGGGCTGTGCTTTCCGCTGAAGCTCTCGCTGGGTGTAGTGCTGAGTGACGGTGCCAGGAGATGAAAACACTTGTGGTCTTTGAAGCTGAGACCCCAGTTTACTTATAGATTTGAGTAGACAAAACTCTGCTGGAGTCCATGGATGGAGCTTTGTCTATTTATTTCACCGGAGAACTCGGCTTCGCTCTGCATATCCAAAGCTTTATGTTCAGGCACATGCAAATGCTGTAGCACTGATTCTTTCCTTTTTTGTATTTATTTTTTCTCCTTGCCTGGAATATGTTTGGTTTAAGTGGGTTGAGCTTCCTCTAATGCGAAAGGGATTCTGCTGTTCTGGTAGCTTTAGCAGTCTGAACAAATGGATTAATCAACCTGTTTTATTTGGCTAGAAATATAATCAGTTGAAGATCTGGAGTCTCTTGTTTTCAGACTTTAGTTCCTTTTTTTCCATTGAGGTTTCTGTCTTTACTTTCTCCGGAAGAGGCAGAATAGCTTAAGATTAGGAATTGCTGATAAAGATAGGAGGGGTTGAGTTTTCTTAAAGCAAAAGCAATTTGCTCTATCGTGCCACGATCAGACCTCATCAGCTCAGCCACTCACCTGGCATGTGCAGCATGGAGCGACCCTCTGGGTGCCAAATGGGGGGTGCACGTACCCGCCCCGAGTCGCGTCGAGCACGTATTTCCCTATCTGACCTTGTGTGTTGTGTTTGTTTCCATCATCAGAGGCATCACCTCTCCCATCCCAGGCTCCAGTGTTTTTACTGAGAGCATCCCTCTCGTATGGGCCGAGTGATAAGTGCCATGCGAGGGTACTGCAAGGCACGAGGTGGCCGGTTTAGCGATGCCTTCGGAGTGCTCTTGGACGTCCGTATGTGATGCTCGCGTAACATCCCTTTATGTTTGCTGCCGTGGGAGGTGTCAGGGGTGCAAGTCGGGAGGTTTTGTGTCTCATCCCAGCGCTGCCACAGATTCCCCCACGGGCTGCG
>NW_008823916.1:2619381-2635703 GCF_000699105.1 Pygoscelis adeliae | reverse complement strand
CACCATCCCTGGGTGTGCTGAGTTTTTATTGTGGAGGCCAGCATCACCCTTTGAAGTTTTAAAGTGCTAATTATTATTGGCTACAGCCTCTTGATCTCAAAATTGCTCTCTAGTGCCTTTACGCTGCAGTGATGGCCAGGGTAGGAACGCATGGGCAGATTATGTCTTCTCAAACAGGCTAATTTGTTATTTGTTAGCGTGGCAGGTTGAGATTAACCCTGACTTGATGGGGGATTGCTGGTGCACTCGTGGGGCGGGTGGGTTTTAAGGCCCCTACTAGGGGGATGAGGTGCCCCTGAGGCACCCTTTAGGGGGATGAGGTGGCAGCGGGAGGAGATGCTGGGCTCGGCAGCATCCCCCTGCGTGACGTGGGAGCTCGCGGAGGTGGTACGGGTGGGTGGTATGGCCGTGGTCTCTGTGGGAGCTGGTCTCTGTGGATTTTATGTGGGGCTTTTCTGTGCTGACCCCATCTGCCGAGTGTTGCTGGAGTCCTGCGCAGCGGTTTACTCCCAAAGGGTGTTAAGCACCAAAGGCACAGTAAAGCCAGTGGGCACCACGGGTTTAGCTGAAATCTGCCTTTTTCTTTAATTCAAGCATATTTTCAACATAACTTTTTCAATTCAATGAGGAATTAATGCATTATATGCTTTATTGCATGAAACAACTGGGCTTTTTCTCATACACGTTATTAGAAAGGCTTCCTTTAATGCTGATGCCGTTATTACTGATAAGAAATTGGTGTGAGATTCCTCACATTCGGTGTTTGTTCAGCGCTACCAAGGTTGACATTCCAACTTCAATGCATTTTTCTCATTCTGATTTAAGAGGTACTTCAGCTACTGCCGAGCTGCCTGCTTGCTCCACTCTCTCTGCTCCCTTTCCCGGTTCCACGATGTTTATTTTTCTTTCCAAGCCTGTGATCATGTTAAAATCCCGGATTTTGTTTTTAAGAGAAGTAAATTGCTAATCCTCATGTTTGTGGAGACAAGCTTAGAAGTATCCCCTGCCTTATCGCCAAAGCCTCTAACACCCGCCACGGAGACTCTGCCTCTTCCTTTTATACAAAATAGTCTTGTTTTAAAGCAAAAGCTGGAGCTTTGCTGGGGAAGCTGACTTGGGGACGGCTGCTGTTCAGACGCTCGGTGTTGGAGCAGCGATGCGGCTGCTGTGGTCAGCGTAGTCCCCGTTGGACTTTCCCTGCCTAAAGAACAAAACTTCTCAATCCTACCCATTTCTGTAGGGCTTTGTTGAACAACGTGGGTCTCTTGGAAGGACATTTTGCTCTGACTCTTTTCCCGCCCCACGCACAGCAGATGGGTGGGCTGAAAAGCCCAAACCTCCTTGCACAGCCTTGCTGTCCCCATGCCGTGGCTGGGTCAGCGGAAGAGCTGCACCCAAACCCTGGCTTTAGGCATCTTTTGAGATCTGAAACACTCAGTACGGTTCTAAAGCCGTTGCCTTCTCTCCTCCTCGTGGTTTCTATAGTGTTCCACCTGGCTTCCTGGGTCGCCAGGTCCCAGATGTGACCCTGAGTCTGGCTCCTCGCCTCTGCACCTCATGGGAGGGGACAAAGAGCAACTTCTGCTGCAACCACAGGGCAGGAAATGCAGGTGGCCTGGCTGCTCGGAGCGATCGACCACGGGAAGGCATCCCGTGCTGCTGCGGAAATGGGTGAAACCTGAGTCAGGGTGTGCAATGATGTTTGATGGGTCTCCGGTACGGGGCCATCTCTTGCTGGGTTGCTCACAGTCCAGAGGGAGGAGGTGCAGCCAGAGCCCCCGCTACAGGTGGTGGCTGGGGGGGATTAGCTGACGGGTTTAGCTTGTAAAGAGGAGCTTGGCAAATCCCCGGGGGCAATGGGGGGTGGCCTGGCTAATTGGCTGGGCGCAAGGGAGGCAGCGGGGCGAGGAGTGGACCCGGTCGCAACTTCTGGCTTAATTTCTTCATCATCCATCTGGAGAGGTGGAGGACTTTGCTTTTGTGCAGGATGAGCGGAGAAAGGTCCATGCACTCCATGCGTGCAGGAGGCACCGTGGGGGCAGGTCTTGTGAGGGGTCCCTACAGCACCAGCAGTACTGTTGTAGGGGAAGGAGTTTGGTCCGAACCATGGAGCCATCAACAGCCGGACCCTGCCACACCAGGGCTGTGCTCCTCGAGGGGCTGGGAGCTCTCAAATCCCGGTGGGACAGAAACAGCCAAGTTGCTGAAGGCAGTTTTGGGACACCTTGCCAGTGCTGGTCCCTTTTGCAGCTCTGGGTGACTCCTCTTCTTCCCTTTTCCCGTCCAGCTGTTAGCCCTTCGGTAGAGGTTTTCCCACCCGGGTTTGCCCCGTGATCGGCTTTTCCCCTGTGTGCTCAGTGTGACACAGGACTCTCCTGGGGATGCACGTAAATGTTTAATGCCCATGCAGCAGGTTGGGTTTCCAAGGCTGGGGCTGAGCAGTAGGTGAGGCTGAATGTTTGCAATGGGCTTTTGCAGCCTTAAAAAATCTCTGTCTCTTCAGGTGCAAGCTCAGGTCCTGCCCTTTGGCGCTGGGCTCACACGCAGGCACCTGCCTGAATGCCCCTGCTCTGCCTCTGACCCGACGGGGGGGAGCTGGGGAGGGCGAGCTGGGGCTGTCCTCCTGCTCATCGCTTGGGACAGCAGCTTAAGTTTTCCTCGTTTGAGGGCTTGGGATTGTGTTCAATGTGGTTACCGAGATAGCTCGCTTTCAAGATGTCAGCGGGTTTTACATTATTTATTTTTTTTTAAAGAAATGGAAATTAAGTTACAGACATGAAGGCTGAGAATAAGGAATACGGTTGTGTTACTTGGGATCAGTATGGGAGCAGCCAGGGTAGAGAGCGCTTTTTTCAATCAAATAATAAATTGTGGGGTTTGTATCTTTGAGCTTAAAATAAAGGGATGTTGCCCACAGCAGAAAATGTTACTCCTTTGCCTTCCTCCCTGCCTCCACGCTCCCGTCTGAGTCATTCTTGAATCAGATGCATCCAACTGTCCTGACTCAAGATTTTGAGATTCTTGGACTTGGCAATGCTCATTAAAAAGAAAAAAAAAATCAGGATATTTCTGGGAGGACCTACAGAGCATCCAAGGTCTTGTTTGTTAGCTTCCCTCTGCACGGAGTGGTGCTGGGATTTTGCTTTCTTTTAAATGATAGCTGAGATTTGGACATCATCACATCACTGAGCTGCCACTTGGAAAATACCACACGTAAAATAGGACTGCTACTGCATGGGGTGTTGCAGTTATTCACCTGGCTGCTCCCAGTAATACCCGCACACCAGCCTGTGGTGAGGCCACTGTCAGCCTCCGCAGCAAAGTTGCTGAAACACCAAATAAAGTGGTTTGCCAGAAGCTGTGTGGTGGGCAGGAGGTGTCCCGGCCCCGTTCGCCGACACCAGCGGTCCTCCGGGCTCTGCAAGGGTGGCTGTGGTCCCCAGGGGCTGGGACAGTTGGAGCAGCACCCAGCGGTCAGGGTGCCAGAGCGTGACCGGTGGGGGACTCTTGAAGCACAGATTGGGGTTTGCATGGGGTGCAGAGGTTGTCTCTGTCCAAACAGCTGGGAAATGCATGGGCAAGCGTTGCATGGGTTTCCCAGCCAGTCGCTGGTTTTGCCCCTGGAGCATCCTGCCAGGGTGCAAGTGGACCCTGCCTCTTCCCAGGGGGGGCACCCTGGGCTCGATCCTGCCCGCTGCCCGGCATGGACCGGGCTGTGCCAGCGGGGAACGGACCACTGCAATTAAAGGAGCAATGGTGCTGGGCTGGCAGCAGAGCTCATCTCATGGGCTATGCTGAGGTGTAACCTCAGGGGGGCGAATAACTGCATCCCAGAGGGGACCATGGTCCTTGCAGGTGGCTGCAGCATTTTGGGGTCTACCCAGATGGGTGGTGGTGATGGCACCAAGCTTGTACCCAAGTGTCCTGGTTTAACCACGAAACCAGGACACTGAGTCTGTCCCCACCAGCTGTGTGCGGGTGAGCAGCACGAGACAGGGACATCCAGGACTTCCCACACCCCGTGGCTGTGGGCAGAGAGGCACAGAACAAGCTGTCTCCGAGGAACAGAGACCCCGGACACGAGTGTGCTGAAGTCAGGGGAAAGATTTCGGAGGTTTTTTTTGATGAGAGCCCATGGCCTATAAATACACAGGGCTAAGTCATTGTGCTGCTGCTAGTATTTGCAGAGCTAATGCCAGCTGACTGTCAGGAAGCGCTGCTGCAGATCCGAGGTGCTCGCTGGTGCTTCCAAAAAGCAGCCGAGATCTTAGCAGTGGCATGATGCATCTGCTATCGTTAGAAATAAACTCATGCTGATGCTGGGTGCTGAAGGCAGGGATTTCTCTTGCAGCCATCTGGCTGGAAGGGAAGGCTCCTTCTGCTTTGCCTCTGACAAGAGCTTAAAACAAAAAAAGAAGTTAAGGAGCTGGATTGCTGTGCAGCACCTAGACTGCACCTGAGCCTTCACTGACCTCTTAAATGAGGTTGCAGCAAGGGCTTGGGCTTGTTTCAGAGGTCCTGGAAGCCCACAGACTTTGCTGCCCTGGCTTGTGCTGTGTGTCTGAGCTCAACAGGGCTGCCTTGTGCAGCCAGGCATTGCTCAGTGGGGATAGGGGGCCGGGGGGGCAGAGTCTGGCACTTCATAATTGGTTGGGGATATTAATATGTTTTATGAGCTAAAGGCTAGATTGCAATCTAGCCATCTGCCCTACCTTGGGGGGTCGTGTGTCTCCACCACCCCAGGAGAACAGAACCGGTTGCAGTTCAGTCTCATTAAACTGGCTGAAAACCAGGGTTTCTGGTTCACAGGAAATTATTTGCTTTTTTTAATTTTACTTTTGGGTTGAGTCAGACTGAAATGAAATGGTTGTTCTTGCATTGCTTCTGCTTAAGCTTCCAGTAGGCTTGAGGGTCCTGTGCCTTGAGACTGCCCTGTAAGATCAATGTCCTTGTTGCGCTCGGGGCTACATCCATGCCCAGTGTGGAGCTGGGGGCTGCTGGGTCCCTGCTGGGGGGAAACGCTCCCAAAATCCCGGCAGGGCTGTCTGGAGGGGTCTTTTATTGGATTAAAGCTTGTCAATCTGGAAGCATTTTGAACAAGACAGTCTGGACTTGGAATAATTGAATCTTATTTGTTTGGACAGAACTTTTTATCCCCCCCTAATTCAATGGGAAGCCTCCCGATGGCACCAGTCCTGGCTCCTCCACAGCTGCCGATCACGGAGAAGCGGTGACTTTGCCTCTTCTGATGGGGTCACTCGCTCCCCCCCAACAAAGCTCCTCTCCCCATCCCCTCTCCCTGCTTCTTCACAGCCAGGGATGCTGGAAAAGTGGTCCAGCTTCTCCTCCTACGGCCGAGCAGATCCCATCCCAACCGGCTGAGCTCCCGTAGCTGAGCGGGTCCAGGGCAGCCTGGCTGTTGCCCCTTGTTTTCACCAGCTATCTAAAAAGGCACCGAATACGGAGGGGGGGGATGCTGGGTTCACGTGGCTTTTCTGGATTGTGCCTAGCTGCCTGCGAAGAATAGACCGTCTAAACACGCTGCTGGAGCGCTAATCAGCCGGGGATGGTTTGAGCTGCCTGAAGCGGCTCTTTTGTTGGAGGCTGAATTCCTCCTCTGGCTGATGCTCATCCGGATCTTCCCATGCAAAATTCCTATTGCCCTTCGTCACACGAAATGCACTGGGGTTGTGATGCTGGGCAGGCATCGTACTCAGCAATAACTCTGCTCAACCCCCTTCAGGGCTTCCCCCGCCCACTCTGGAAAAGATTTTTGGGGTCTCTGCTTCTGTGTCATACACATGCGGGTCCTATTTCAGTAAATGAGGAGTCTCCCCGGAGCTGCATGAACTAAAGCGAAGCCTTAGTTTGGTCTTGTGCTGCTTAAAGTAGGATTTTTTTTTTTCTGAACACCTGCTGTATGAATTAAAATTTGCCTTGTAAATGTAACCAATTCAGAGTCTAAGCATGGAAGATGGGCGTTTGCTTTTCTCCTGGAAAAAGAAAAAAGCGAAACCTCGAAGGTTTTGCTCTTGAGGCAGCTCAGCCGCGAAACCAGAGAGAAGCCCAAGTTGCTTTTTTTTACCATTTTTAATTCAGTTGCCCCCTGTCCTTATAAATAAGCCACCAGAAACATGACGAGGCAAGCATCTCTGCTATTTATAGCTCGCGCTGTTCCACATGCCTGTTTTGAAAATCAGCAGCTAAATGGCTCTGCAGCCTTTCAGCAAAAGGCTTAATGACACAGGCATTTGATATGCATGGATAGATGCATGTATATTTAAAGGCCATTGGTGGTGAGCCTTCACCCCGAGCCGGCGGGATGGTTCTGCAGCTGGGATATTTCTCCTTGGCGAAGGGGAGCCCCTCCAGCATAGCTCTGCCTCCGGGGAAGGGGCCCCGGTTTAGTCTGCACCCCCATGGCCCCTGCTCCAGCTGCCACCAGCCAGCCCCGACATGGCTCTGGTGGGGTCCGTCCTCCCACCTCTCCCCCGCACCTCGGCTCTTCAGGGGGGTTATCACTAGACAAGATGTACATTGATAGTCCCCAAGCTTGAAGAAAAAAAATATTTGAAGCTGCATTAACCCTTTATTTCTTTTTTTTTTCTTTGTGGCATCACCTCTATATGATTAAGAGGCTGCCGGTAACCTTTACCCGTTTAACTGGTCACGCCACTTGTCGGATGAATCTGCTTTATTCCTGGCAAATTATACTGCTGTAGTTTTCAGGCAGCTTTACTCTATTTTGACTGACTGGCTGACGGCATTAACTGACAGTGCTGCTTGGGCTGCTTTGATCCTGTATTACTTATGGAAATGATGGCATATAACTCTGCGTAGCTGATTAATGCTGCATGTATTTTTAATGTGCTAGTTCTACTGTTTGATCTGTGCTAAATGATTATTCTCTGATGTGTTCCTGGGCTCATTTTAGTTGCTTATGAAAAGGATATTGAAATGGACTGTTTGTTTTGTTGCTCTTTTTTTCCCAGTGGTCTCATCGCGTGCTGCTTTTTAAGCTTTCACAGATCGTTTTCCCAAGCATAGCTCTGCGTTATCACGTGGAGCACTTACACTTTATTGCTATTAATTTGAGCGTTTCATTGGTGGCATTACTCTAAATTCATTGCTGTGTGTGCAGTTGTTTGAAGTTTTGGGGAGATAGGTGGGAAAACCACTGTTCAGGTGATGCTCAGTTCTTCCCCACGTGCGACTGCTGAATCCCTGCTTGGCTGTGACTCAGGTCCAGCAGCAG
Source organism: Pygoscelis adeliae (assembly GCF_000699105.1). Classification (NCBI taxonomy): domain Eukaryota; kingdom Metazoa; phylum Chordata; class Aves; order Sphenisciformes; family Spheniscidae; genus Pygoscelis; species Pygoscelis adeliae. The sequence continues at coordinate 2,628,448 of NW_008823916.1, read as the reverse complement.
CTGAATGAGAAAGAAACCTGTCTAAATTGGAGGGGGCATAATTAATATTTTCTGTGGCCCATCATAGGATGGCTGGGACTGGTCGATATTAAGAAAATGACTTTAATTGCCGGGGAGGTGTTTGCTTGACCCGCAGCTTCCTCCTCTGCGGCGGGAGATGTGGTCGTGGTTGGGGAGGGACCGGCGGGCGAAGGCGGTGTTTCATCCCGGGAAATACCCATCGCATCCCGTGGCACGTCCCGTGGCGCGCACGGCACATGCAGTGCTCCTGGCGCTGCTGTTGGGGAGGGAGTTTGATGTCCTTCATCCCTCCTCCAAAATCCTTCCCCATCACCAGACGTGGCCAACGGGGTGGAAACCAGGAGGCTGTTCCAGGAGGACCATCTGTGAGCTGGAGGATCAGCATTTCCCTTCCCCAGGGGCAAAACAGAGGAGGGGAAGTTGATTTTTTAAAAAAAAACAACATTTTTTTCCCCCTGTCTTTTGTAACACCTGCTTATTTTCACGGTACAGGCGCGAACCCCTGCCCGCACCCAGTGCGTGGTCAGACACACCTCCTCCCTGGGCGCATCGTGCTCCAGCAACAACAGGTTTGCAAGGATGCTTTCATGAACAGTGCTGTAAAGATGCAAAGCAATGCTAGCTGAAAACCTTTAAATGAAGGCTTTTTTCCCTCCTCTGAACAGGGCTTTTAGCCAAAATCAGCAAAATATATATCTTTCTGCAACAGATCCCTTTTCCTTTAATGGTCTTTTCCATTGAAAACAGTTTAAACTTGACTTTTTGTTCCCTCCCTCCAAATTTTTCAAAGCTCCTTGTTCCGTAAAAAACTTCAATAATTCTGCTTTCCTCCTGCCCTCTATTTCAAAGATATATATAAATATACATATGTATTATAATACATATGCGCTATTTTTATATTTTTTTTCCCTGTCTGCTATAACTCTCGCCTTTTGTCACCGGGAACACAGCAAACATTATAGACTTTTTTTTTTCTGCTGTTCTTCCTCAGCCCCAAAGCGGAGACGTGCTAACCTGAGCACTGCAAGGAGCCAGTTGTTTGCGGGGGGAAATTGGGAGGGATGCACCGCGTCGGGCGCTGAGGGAACAGGCAGGATTTTTGGATACGGCTCCTACAACCCGAGTTGCTTCCCCGAAACACGTCTTGATTGCAGACGCGTGAGTAATGGGGCAGAGGCATCCACACCTTCGCGGTGCTCTTGGATGGGGAAAGAGGGCACGGTGCCTTGCACAACGCCTGCAGCTGGCAGAGCCCGTGCAGGGGGGGGTTGTTTCTGTGCACCCCTTCCTACCCCAAACTGCAGCCCGAGGGGTGTGGGGAGCTGGGCTGGGGTGCAGTTAGGACCCCAGGATATCCAGAGAAGGTGGAGAATCTGCTCCAGGTTGTTTATCAAAACAAAAGGGTTATTCGAATTAAAGCAGAGCACGCCGACCTGTTGGCTCTTGCCTGGGCTGGGTGTTTGCTCACTTTGTGCCAATACAGGAGACGTCTTTGCCAGAGCCTCCCCAGCTAACAGGAGCAGCCCCTTCGTGCTCTGCCCTTCCCTGCTGTGGTCAGTTGGGTTTTTTCCCAGTCCCAGCGCTTGAGGAAGGATTTGGGGGGATTTGCCTTGTTTTTAAGCTCCCTGTGTGACTTGGACACGCGTGCAGCCGTCCCATCGCCCGCCACTCCCCTCCCTGCGGACGACCACGTCATGTTAAGATCTGCCTTGCGGGATCTTCCAGCGATGCCCCCCCCATTCCTGGGCAGGGCTGGGGGTCCCCGCGTTTGGGTCGGGGGGAGCTGGCAGGCCGTGTGGCGTCGGCATGTCTTGCACTGCATCCCCTCCGCCGCGGGGCCAGCTGGTGCGGGGAGCAGATGGGGAGGTGGAGCTGGGCCGCTCGGCCGGGTTTCAGGCTACGATAAACCAAAGTGACGTAGAAAACTAAATACCTGTTATCGGAGAAAAGCAAACAGAGCCTCCACCTGCCTCCAGCCTTTCTCCCTTCAAGGGCAGGCTGCACGCCTGGCGTGTAGCTCCCTGTAAAAGATGTTTTATTATTAACGTGCTTGCTTTGGCTTGGCTGTGTTGTTGAGAAATCCAAGCTTGACTCCAGATAATGAATGGCAAACATTTGTCTGTACTTAACTATTTTATTCTGACTACTTTTTCTCTTCCTGGTAGTTTACAGTAAGATGTCGACGACATGCCCTTTGACATGGATTAGTACTGATGCCTCGCAGTTGGATCTTCCCATCCTTTTGACATCTTGGTTGTTTCTTCTCAAGGGAGGCTTTTGTGCATGTCTAATCCATTTAAAATGAAAAATAAACAAGAAATGGACTGACCTGTGAAGGGGCAGTCGGGTATGAGGGTGGTGCTGGCTTCCCTGCAGAAGGTGGCGAGCTTCGGGGTGGGGTGGAGGGAGTGACGGTCCTGCTGTGCCCAGGAGAGGTCCTTTCCCCCCCAGCACCCCAGTTTGGTGTCAAGGGGTGCCTGGAGCAATGGCTGTCACTGACTTTTGGTTTACAAACCCCTTAAAAGCTTTCCAGGAGGTGTGCAGATGGTGAGTTCAAGCGTGTGGGCTGGGGAATCTATGCTTTCCTCTCTCTGCTCCACCACCCATCACTTTGTGATCCCTCTTAGGGACCTCCCTTGTGTCCACTGTCATGTACTTACGTGAGCTAGATGGCCCTTGCCTTTGAGCTGATACCTCTCCCAGGTATACATATATATATATATGTCATACCAGGTAATATATTTAATAGTGTGTGCAATATTTGCCATATTGAACTAGAACCTCTTGGTGCATATTCAGGGTTGTGTCGGGTGCCTGCAGCTCCCCTGGCTTTGGTAGGATTTTGGATGCCCTTTTGCAGGTGGGACTCGGATGCTCTTTTTGCACGGTTTCTCTTCAACAGCAGAGCTGGTGGAAGAGGAGGCACCGCTCCTCCTCCTGCAATGCCAAAACAGTCATTATAAAGCCCTCAAAAACTGGGAAATGCTTGGGACAGAAATGTCAGCAAACCTCCTCTAGCTGATGCACTGGCTACAGAGGAAGCTCTGTGGTTTTGAGCATCTCTGACTTGGGATCAGGCTTGGTTTTGCCAATCCAAAACTGAATATGCTGCTTTTGCCGAGGATAATTCGGCCTCGGTGATGCTGTCCCAGTTGCCAGATGTGGGTGATGCAGTGCTGCCGGGGGGCTCGGCTCTGACCCTGCAATTCAGTAGTTTGGGTTTAGCATGTTGGCTCAGACTTGGTCTTAGCTTAGTGCCTAAGCTGTGGGTGAGACGGGGAGCGCTGCACAGGATGCCTGAAAACCTTGTGCCTGGCTGCTTCCTCCTCCCCCTCACGCTTTTAAAGGTTTTGCCTATTTAAAGAGGATTTGGCCGTTCTGCAGGACGGGTTTGCTACCTGTTGTACTCCACTGGATGGCCCGGTATTTACTGTGAAGGTTTTAGAGAACTGGCTTAGACTTTAAGTCACTGTTTACTTGTGGTTGCTGAACTTGTGCTGTTTAATGGAAACATTTTCCTTTTGAAGGTGAACTATTGCTAGAAATAAATACAGGTAATACCTCATGGCTGAGGCAGGAGCCAGGGCTGGATGGAGCTACAGCGTCTGTCAGTGTCGGCAGCAGAGTGATGACTAAGGAGAGAGAAATTAAAAGCCGACGCGCAGCCTTGATTGAAGTCATTAATCTGCTGCAGGGCTTGGGGATTTAAAGCAAAGGTGAGCGGGAGGCAGGGGCTGGCGGCTGCCCTCAGAACCCCCCTGTGGGTGGACTCTGTCCCTGCGCCGTGCGCGTGGGGTGGATTTGTCCTCTCTAAATTTATGCCATCCCTGCAGTTGATGGAGAAAGGTTTGGAGTATAGCTTAGATGCACTGAGATGTCCCCTGCTGCTGTCTGCTCCCGCTCAGCGGGTCCCCAGCTGATGATATCGGATCTGCTGCAGTTCCCCACTTCCAGTGATAAGTGACGGCTTTCTCCGTCTAGGTGTCTTTTTTCCATGACGTGCCCTGGCCTGTATCAGTTCCCTCTTTGAAAGTTCAACTTCTCCATGGATTTGCCAGCAAATTTCATCTCGTTGCCGTATCTGCAACCCAGTTCGGCTGGTGCTGGATGAAAGCAAAGGTGAAACAAGGTCTCAAAGGGGGAATTAAAGTCACCTGATGTGAGCTGGAAGTAAATGCATCACCGTGTCCCGTGCAAAGTGTAGCAGGGCAAGCACAAGGTTGCATTATAAAATAAGAGAATAAAACTTACGGAGCAGGAAACCTCTCTTCCCAGCTGGGAAGGCATTTTCTTTGCCCTATCCCGGCAGCTCTCCCTGCTTGCAGCACGTTATAACTTACAACTCCTTGTCTGGCAAGAGTTACGGTAACTCCAAATTAGCCCGTAGCACTATGGCGTCATAACCTTGAAACAGGACCCAAATGGCAAAACCTGCCTGAAACCAGTTGTGATTACTCATGCTTCGTGCTGTCCCTCTCCCCTGCTGGAGTTTCTGCTATGGTAATTCCACTTATTAAGCAAGGAGACAAAATACCTTTATTAAACTTGGAACCGAGCTCGGGAGCAATGAGAGAACCGGGACTCACTGGCTTCAGACTGTCTAAAGGTTTTCGCCTCTCTTCGAGTCCCCTCTCCCTCTGCACAGCCTTAAAGTGAACGAGAGAGGAAGAAAGAGACTTTGTTTGTGATGAATAAAAGTCTGCATTTAAATATGTTTGTTTAGAGAAGGAAAAAAACTTAGGGAAGCGTATTGGGAATGAATCCTGTGATGTTGGGGCTTCACTTGATCTCCAAGCTTGAAAATGCAATGAGCAGAGATGGACGGGGGTCTTAGCTCGGGCTCTGTAAAGCTTCTTTTTATTAACACTTTCAGTGAGCGTTTAGTAACACCGTGGATAAAAGAAGCCTTTGTTAATGGGTCTGTCCCTTTGCTCCTCCGGTGGAGGAGCTGAATCTTGAAAGGAATTGCCCTGGGCACCTGCTGGAGTTACTGATGGAAGTTTTCATTCCAGATTTTCTCCACAAGCTTAAACATAAAATAGCCTAAAACCCTCCAAAGCAAGTCTGCCCTCTTCCTCCTTAAAAAAGCAAAAAAACTTGTAAAAACGCCTCTTGCCGCCTGCGTGCAGAGCTGTGCGCGGCGGCCCCTTGCCCTGTGTCTGCGGAGAGCATCACTTCATGCTAAAACAGCGGAGAAGACGTGCGCGAGCCCCTTCAGCGATTTTGTCGTGGAAGGATTTAAACTGCTCACGTGGTCGTTGGCGGCTGTTCATCCTAACTGCCGCGGCTGTCCTGCCGCAGGGACGAGGGAGCTCTGCCCTCCGGGGGCTGGGCGGAGAGGGGGGTGTTGTGGACCATCGTGGAAGCACCTGCGCAGCCGGGGGATTATCCGGTGACACGGGGCGGGGGGCACGCACGTCTGCCTGGTCCCGTGGTCCACAGGGTGCATTGGAGGAGCGGGTCCTGCCCTGAGGTGGGGCTCAGGGTCTGACCTTGCTTCTTGTCTTGCAGCAGCGTGAACCCCCTTGGTCCATCTCCCGCTTCTCACGGATGTCCGAAATCTCCCTTTGAAGGCATCTCGCATCCCGGGGAATGATTAGAGCAGTTTAAAAAGCGCTCCTGCTCACTCAGAGGGAAACCTGGGCGTGATACTTGCGCTGCCCCCAAAGGTGAAGGCCTTCTCCAGAGGTTGTACGTGCCCCAAAGCCGGCCAGCTGGCCGTGGCAGCCCTCCGAGGGAGCATCTGCTCCTTCCAGGAGATGCAGAGTGCTCCTCTGCCTCTTGCTGACGCCTCGCCAGGGGAGGACACGGTTCCCAGTATTTTCGTATTGAATTATGGATTGATTGCACGCCTGCGCCCTTGCTGTTAGCATCTCCATGCTTTCGTTCTGTCTTTCCTCCCAGTGAAAGAGCGACTGCTTTAAATGAGAGAAAGAAAAAGGATGACTTCTTACCACATACATCCTATGTTGGACCAAGCTTCGGTAACTCTGCCCGGTGTCAGTGGCGAGGGAAAGCTGCAGCTCCCTCTCTACGTTGACGGAGCACCTCGTTACACCATGGCTACACCTGGTGTAAAGAAATTGGGTTATGTCTTTGCTACCAAAAAAAGATGCGTCTTGCAGTGCGATCAGCCATGTGTATTTGCCGCCTCGCTGGGAAACCTCCCCAGAGGTCCAAGCTCTGAGGCTTGTACCGTGCTGTACCTATGTGGAGGGATGCAGGCTGTCATGGTCCCTAGCAGCTCACCTCCCTTGGGCGCCGGTTTCAGCCACAGCAGCTGAGGGTGCTGAAGCAGATGCGTTATCACCTGCTGTGTGATTTCTGTACTAAGCAAAGAATGGCTTTACAGCAGCCTGAACTTGGCCGTTCCTTTTTCTTCTTGGAGGCAGTGTGAGCACACCCGTGGGCCTGGGGCAGCGATGGGCCGGGACTGCAAAACCCACTTGCCTGCACCCACATAGCTCTCAGGGTGGGTAGTTGAGTGGATACTCGGCACTGAGCGGGGTCCCGGGTGGGCTGGACGGAGGAGGATGGACCTGCTGAAGCTGAATGTGACACCGGGAGCACAAGGAGTTAATTGCGGTGACTCAGGAAAGGAGAAGCTATTGCATCTGCAGGCCTGTCAGCAGGCAAGGTCTAGAGGGGAAAAGGCTCTGGAAGGCTGCACGCCTTGCAGCAACGTATTTTCATATTTTCGTTTTAAGTAACTTAATTGTGTCAGACAAATGTGCAGGCAGGAGGCAGCTCCTGTAGCTGGGCAGATTAGTTCCTTGCAAGCTGGACAAAGTCCCTGCGTTGCAGCCTGTGCAACTTCCCTGGGAGCGGAGCCCTGGCAGTGCGGACAGCCCTGAGGAGGGGGGAACAAGCAACAACTACTGAGTTTGTGCAAAAAAGTTCTTGGATAAAGAGGGGGAGGCAAGCCCTGGCTTCGTTAGTGGAGCAAAGGAGGAGTCCTCTGCATGCTTCACCTGCAGTTTTGGGATTGAAGAAGACTGGCCCTTCTTGACTTGCAGTTTGTAACCGTCTTAGTGATGGAGAGCGCAGGTCTCTTGTGGTGCCTTCCTTGATTGCTATATATTCAAGGTATCTAGTGGCTTTAATCTGCCTCTTACTGGAATTCCTTGCAAAGAAGGTTTTATTTGTTAATTCAAGCAAGGGGAAATCACTTGTATTGTTTAAATTCCCAGCGCGCAGCTCTCCTGCCAGTGGGATGCTGCCTTAATGCGTCTTGATATTCACTGGGTGATGGTCGGAGCTGGTAACATGAAGGGAAATAAGGTGATAAAGCCAGGCCAGGATTTGCGTGCCGGCCCATGGACAGTGCTCTTCAGCCCTGCACTGGCATCGTCTCTGTACCACGGCTCCTGGGCGAGCCTTGATGTGACATAAAGGAGCAAAGTCGGAGAACGCAGTCTTCAAATTTTCTATATTGCTGCTCACATGGTCAAAACTCACATATTCCGGGTCCTGTGTGAACCTGCCTGAAGGTTTGCCTTCATTGATAGCTCTTGGCAGTAGGAAAGTCCTCTCCTCTACAGGGAGTCATCTAGAGCAAGACCAGCTGTGGTGGTTTGAGAAGTTACCACTGCCTGTTCTCCATCCTCTGCTGGAGGTCCTTGCTTCTCGGCAGGAGAAGTTAGGTGCTGTGGGATGAGACCGGTGCCTGCGCCCACCATCCTGGGTGGGCAGCTGATGGATGGGAACTTAAAATACTTTTAATAAGGCAGAGCCCTTGGGAGCCTCAGCTGAGGACACCTGCGTGTTTTGCACCGGTTCATACCAGCATCAACAGTGTCTGAATCGGTCACAACAAATTAATGCCAGAAGGTGGCTCGAGGACGAAGCTCTCCTGTACAGACCCGACAGTGTCATGGGGCTTTCGGCAGCCTCAAACGGTTTGTGCTGTTTCAGCTGGGTGCGAGGGCTAATGTGGCGTGCCAAATGCTGAGCTGAGCTTTCTGGCTTATTTGGCCGGGCAGCGATCAGATGGTTTCGTGCAGAGCTGTCTTTGTACTGGTGGAAGATGGGTGTTGCAGAACTGGTTTCCCTTTTCCCCCCTCCCGCCAGCCTGCTGGCTTTTGCTTTTGCATTTTATATCTCGCTCTTTGCTTTTATATTTCTTTCCAGTTAGCTTTGCCTTGTTCAGCTGCTTTATCTCACACTGCTTGCCTTCCAGCAGCACCAGTTGCAATGCTGGAGGAGCCACCCAGTTGCCCCAGCGTAGCACCTTGCTGTCGTTATCCCTTTTTAGTGGTGTGTGAGCTCGTTTCTGCGGGTCCCCGACCAGCACCCCTGGGTTAGCTCAACTAATCCCTAAGAAAGGGGACGGAGGGGGAGGTCTTAAACTCCACACCTGGCTGTTACTGCTGCCTGACCTTGGGAGCCTGCAAAAGGTGTCAGGGGGAGTGCTGATGCTGTCGGGGTGTGAATTGCTCAGGAGAGACATCTGCAACAGCTTATCGGGGGAGGAGGAGGGTGGCCACGCAGGCAGGGCTGTCCTGCTGGAGCATCTGCTCTCAGCCAGGCAGCTGCTGCCAAGGGAGGTCTGGGGCTGTTTGACAGGCAGTGCCTCCGACCGCAGCTGGGCAAGTGGATGCTGTCAAATGCATCAGGAACAGAGAGTTTTGCTTATCTCTACTGCAACAAGTTTCACCAGCAAACCTGACCCTTATTTAAACGAAAGGCTTTACCGTGCCCTCACCGAGATGTCACCCAGAGGAGTCTGCAGCTTATTGCTGAGCGAGAAGGATGCACAAATCCTTTTCTTTGCTTAACTTACGGTGATGTGGCGTTTCCCCCCCGGGACGTCACGGCACATCAGCCCATCTTGGAGCTGTACGGAGGCAGCTCTTGAAAGGTTTGGACGTTCACTGCGAAGAAGCATCTAAAAATTTCTGGCTTTTGAAAGCTGAGGAGGGAATCGAGTACATCCCTGGGACCGGGGCACACCTCCTTCTGCATGGCTCGGAGCCTGGGCTGGTGTCACCTGCCCGTTTTAGCTCAGCGTGAGCACTATGTGGGGCTTTAACCGATTTATACCAGT
>NW_008823916.1:2581129-2619338 GCF_000699105.1 Pygoscelis adeliae | reverse complement strand
AAGAGAGTAATTCTTTCAATATGGAAAGTTATAGGCTTAAAAAGGCCTTATTAGTCTTCTGTTTAAAGATTTAATGTCATGCTAGTGTCTCAGCTCGTGCACTGCTGCTCTACTTGAAATCCAAACGTACCTGGGGGGTTTCCCCCTTCTTTCGCTCCAGCCACATCTGGGCCAGAAATTAAGGAGCGAGGGATGTCTCCTCGACAGGGTGACTTATCCCTGGGCTCCCCTGCAGAGCAGGCTCAGTGACCAGGAGGGCCTGGCTCCCCCGTTTCTCTCGGCTGTAGAAGTAGGAGCAAATCCTCCGAAGGGAGGGCTGGTCATTGCACGGGTCTGGGGGGTTGGCACTTCTCAGGCTGATAGGGATCCCCGAGAGGAGCCTGCTGCTTCGTGCCGTTGCTGCTGTCATCTCCAGATGGGTGGGTTTGGTGACTTGGGAGATGCCTGGAGACCCGTGGCTTTCTGGACCACTGAATAAATACCTCCTGAGTGGCAAGGGTAGAGCTTCCCCATCGTATCCTATTAATGCACCTAAATCCTGCCCTGCAGGGTTCATCCTGGGGGATGTCTGCATTGCAGTTGTATCTTTTAAATAGGAAAGCAGCAGCAGTGAAGGCAAAGTAACTTGGGTTTTCACGCATGTGCAAGCCCGTGCAGGAGCCTGGAGCTGGGCTGGAGGAGCCAGCCCGAGCTAAAACCCGACCCCTTCTCTCGCCCAGGCAAGTGCCAGCCCTGGCTACGTGCTGGGAGCCTCGCTGGGAAGGGTGGGGAAGCGATAAAAAGGGGGTTCATCCGAGCTCATCTTCCAACTCATCTCCTAACCCCTGTTTTCTTGCTGGTTATTCATGCAACACAACTTTATAGCCCAAATACAAATGGTTGAAAGGACGATTTTTGCTCAGGGTTTTTCTTTGTAGCGCTTTTAAAGCTCCTGTATAAATTAATGTGTTCGTTCATTAGCTGCAATTCCCCAAAGCACCAAGTAAAGTTTGTGATTTTAATTACTTTTTGCAGGGATGTGAGCACACAGAGACTTCAACAGATGATTATAGTTCATATTATTCATGCAGCTTTTTTTAATCCCTTTCTCTGCTAGGACATGGTTGATAGATACTGAAATTGAAGTCTGCTAATAAATTCCCAGCCCTGTCCTGTGTGAAGTGTCTTGATCTTTGAACTAAAGCATTTTGCTGACAAAACGATTAAACGAGAGGTGCTGCAGAAAGTGCGTCTGTAAGGAGGGTGTGAGCTGCCAGGGTTGCTGTGTGCTGTTGTGGAGGTATTTGCCAAAGTTACATTTCATCCTGTTTATCTCTAAACCCCGAGCTGGCCTGGCTGTGTCACACGCTGGGTGGTAAAAAAATACAGAGATTTTCAAACAGAAACAGGGAATATTTATATGGTTGCAGACGTTTGTGGAAATATTAGTGGGAAAATCTAACCAACTAAAGTAAAACGCCAACAAAACTATTTTCAAATTAATTAAAAGGCTTGGCTCCATTTTTTAACTGTTGAGGTTTTAATCCTCAAGCATTTATTTGATCTATTTGAAGTGACTGTAGCTTCTTGTATCATAAACATTTTAGGGCCACGTTCTTCTTTATACGCAGTCTGCTTAGTAGAGATCCAGAGGCTTTGTCTGCATATGGAAATTTACTGTTATGTAGGAATAATTCTTTAGCTGCAGCTGTGTAATCCCTCCTGCACAGCTTTCTGCGTTATTACCTGGTTCTTAATAACTACTGGACCACTCCTGCTTCTCCTGACATCTTCTCGTCTCGTCGATGGGAGCTCCTCGGGTGTTTTGCCCTGCTGTCAGCCTCGGCGGTGCCATGAGCTGGGGATCTCCCAGTGCAGGAGGAATATGAGGTTAATGAGAATCCATGTTTTACTTTTTTTTTTTTTTTTTGCTTATGTTTACAGGGTTTGATCCTTTAGTCTCCCAAGACAGCTTTACACCTGTGAGTCTGACTTCTTTGATGCACATTTACTGGGGAATGAGCCGGTTCAAAGCTTGCTGTGCAGGTTGCTAACTTGTTTAGCATCAAAAAGGAAGGGAAAGCAATAAAATTGTTCAGTGCTTGTATTGCACGGAGGAGCTTTCAGGAACTCCTCAGAAACCAAATGCCTGTATGTTTGATTGTAGGCGCAGGAAAGGAATAAAAATAACTAATCCCAGGAGTAAGCAGCCTTTGCATTTGTTTGAGGCCTGAGCGTCCTGGCTGTGGTTAGCCGAAGGAGAGGAGTGGCGGCTTTGCTCAGGGCTGGTGGGGTAGGAGGGCTGTGAACCAAAGCGGGGAGCGATGCTTCATCCCTTTGAAAACGCGAAGCAAAGGCAGAGGGGTGACATGGTCTGGGCTGAGCTAGAGTTTGGCTGGAACCCCGAGTCTGCCTGCTTCACGCTGGTGAAAAGTGCTTGTGTGGCTGCTGGGGACCCCGAGAGTTGGGACCTTGGCTTTGCACTGCTTTCCAAGTGATAAGAGGGAGATTTAATCTGATTTAATTTTCCTCAACAAATACGTTTAATCTTTTAACGATATTACAAGTGATGTATAAGCGTTGAGAAATCCATGTCTTTTCCCCCCTGTTGACTCATACAATATTATTATGGAACAGCACAAGTGACTCGTGTAAAGCTCTTAACAGCATTAATGTGAATGATGCTGTTCTCTTCACCAGCAGCATGCCTAACTCTGCAGTGCCCTGAGCTTGATGGAGTCCGTAAGTGCCCTGAATCTGATGCACTCAGCAATAAAATGAATGCAAAATAACAGAAGACACTTATATATATGTATATAAAATTTTTTGGGAGCAGGCAGAGATCCTCTTCCTACCACTTTGGCTTTGCATTGTAACCTCAAGCGAGAGTGAATTACAGGTCTGAGCACTTTAATGCACCTTTGTAACGCAAGCGTTGACCATCATTGCAGCTAGACGGCACTCCACACAAAATAAATCCTAGGACTTAGCAGCACACCTCTCTTTAAGAAGTTACAGTGCATCAGCTCATCTCTGATCCCGTTCTTGCAGGAGCTGTTAGCCCATGGCAGGTGTTCCTCACCTCCCTGTGGGAGAGCTCAACCAGCCTGTAGCCTTTCAGATCTGCTGCAAGCCATGGGGTGAAGGCATGCTGCCTGCAATGGTTGAAGGCAAAAGCATTGTTACACTGGAATAACATCTCCTGTTTTCATGGCATCAGCTTGGTAGCACTCAGCTACCCAAGGAGGAGCGACAGAGTTGAATGCAAAAGCCAGTCCAGGGCAAGAGTTGAGCATGCTGAGATGGTGGCATCAGAGATGCGGAAGGGACGGGCTGGAGCTCAGTAAATTGTTTTACAAGGGCTGGGATAAATAGGACCTTCTCTTTTAACAGACGGCAGCTTGTGGCGAGGCTCACAGATGCTCTCATTATTGTATATCCCGTGCTGGGACGGCACCGTCCTGACCTTCGTCCAGTTTGCTGGGGGAGGTTTAGCCCACCAGTGGATCGTATTGAGGGGATGAAATATCTTCTCAGGGTTAAGGGAAATAGCCTGTTGAGAGCTGAGGGGGAAAGAGCAGCGGTGCAGCACAGCTGCATCTCTAGCTGTAATAAGACAAAATTCCCAGTGGAAATAGCTATGTCTAAGTGTTTAAGGGGGATTTGTGTGTTTGGGGGGAGGACTGGAGCTGCAACCGTCCCTGAGCAGTGGCAACGGGGAGAAAATTAAAACTGCCAGGCTGGGTCAGACCAAAGCTTCACCCATCCAAGACTGGCCAGAAGAAGATGCCAAGAGGACAGGGCATAATCCTGACTTTTTGCAGCCAGCGTTTCAGGGACTTTCCCATCAGGATGCTTCTTCCAGATCCCTGTCTTTAACAGCTACCAGCAGACCTGTCCTCTGTGAACTTATCCAGTCCTCCTTTGAAGCTGTAGGTATTTCTGGCTCCCAGAACATCCCCTGACAATGAGTTCCACAATTTAATTACACGGGGAAAGGAAATGGCCTCGGATAGATTTTTAAACCTGCTGCCTGATCCCTTTATTCCTGTGTTGTCTGTAATGGTGCCTGGAGAGGGATTGAGAAGGGGAAATGAGGAAGAAGGGAGAGAAGGTAGGGCTTGAATTTGAGAATAAAGTATGGGGAGGGGGGGGGGGGGAAACTGCTAAATTAATACCAAAACGGAGCCTTTCCAGGGATGGGGTGCTGTCGTGTGCAGTGAATACACTAGCTTCATCCTCTCTGTGTAAATTAATGGGATATTGAGTCGGTGCTGGTTTAATATTTGGGAGGTCAGACTGGTGTGAAGTGAGATTACATTGGTATAAACCCAGTGTAACTACAAGCATTTGGTAATCAAGAAGTGAGTGCCTCCTCAGACTGGCTGGGCTTTTGGGCTGCTCACCTTGAGCCATGTGTGCAGGGGGAAGAATTAGGGTGCAAATGATGGAGGGAGGAGGTGAGGACGTCTGGCTTTGCCTCTGCCAACAAATGGCAGGAGGTGCCCCAAGCCTGGCATCATTACTGCTACTTCAAATCCAGTGGGATACCTGCTGGTGCCTGCTTCAGCCAGCCCTGCAGCACTGCGCTGCAGAAACCACACTCGTGCCGCTCTGGCTCCCGGCGCAGCACTAGCACCCAAAAAACTAACAGTATCTCCAGGTTTTATATATATATATATGTTCCCCCCCCGTCTCCTAGTCCAGAGAATCGAAAATGGCTGTCTCCCTGGGGGTGTTTTTAAAGCAGGACCATAAATAGCATCCCTGGGACTCCACAGCTTGCTCTTTCAGCTGCGCGTTCCTCTAACAAAAAATGTGCATCTTGGATTTTCCATGTTGGCTCCCAGTGAGCAGGTGACTTCATTCAGGATTTGCACTGTTCCACTATGTCCCCAGCAAATATGGTTTCATATAGACAACTTTGTGTGTTTCATAGTGATTTCTTCTTTTACCATTTGTAAATATTTCACTTGGTTTTTAAATTATTCATTCATTAAGTGGCTTGGATGGGAGAAGGAATCATGCTTAAAATACGTGCGAAGACTTAAAACACTGCAAGTCGGAAAGGATGTGAAAAAGTAATTAGAGACATTATTTTTACACCAGAACGAGCCCTACTTAAGTACTAGCAAGGGATGGGAGACGAAGGCATGCAGTGTCACGCCAGACCTGGCTCAGGCTGGGAGGTCGCTGGGGTTTGTAGGGTAGGGCTTTGCATTGGGGTGGGATTTGGAGAATGAGATCCCCGCCCGGGGGTGTGGGCTGGAGGGGCTCGTGCTGAGCTCTGGGAGCCGGCGGCCGCACCAAGGAGTCGCAGGGCACTGTGCTCCCCAGGTCCTGCAAACCTGGCGTGTTCTTGGTTGTGTTGGTGCTGCTTACAGCCATGGCGTCTATCCAATACAATAAAAAAATAGAAATAACTATTCTCCAGTTTATTAGTAACCTATGACGTTTGTATAACAGTTACTCAATTCAGGGTTGCGGCTAACTGAAATTGCATGTTAAATCTCTGTCTCCCATACAGCAGCGTGTCCCTTGCTGTAGCAAACTGTAAACCTTTTATTTTACTCCAGCTGCCTCTCAGCAATGAAAAGTACAGCTTAAAATGCTGCTCATGAAGGGAGCGGTGTTTGGGTTTTTTGCTTGAAGGGGTAACATGTGGCAGTGATACGCACCTTCATAGTGCCCCTCTTCCAGGATCTCAAAATGTCATTGGGCTGTTAATTAAAGCCTGTCAACACCTTCACGAGCAAAGGTGGTGGTTTTTATCACTGATAGCCAAGTGCTTTGAGCTGCTGTACGGTGCTTTATGGGGAAGGAAGGGAAACCTTGATGTTTTGGAAATGGGAAACAGAGGCAGAGACTAGCAGAGCTGGGCAGCCCTGTGTGTGTGTGTGTGTGTGTGAACACCCTGCGGATGGGGAAACTGAGGCAGAGCAAGGGTGAGTGATTATAGCAAGTTGGGGAGAGCTGGGAGTCGGAGCTTGGACCAGTGCCCTATCCCTGAGAGGTCTTTGCCCTTGGCTCCCATTGCTGATGGTGTTATCCCAACCTCAACACAATACCTCCAACCGCGGCTGAGCATCCCAGCGCGGGGCAGCTCCGGGGTTCATCCACCCTTGACCATTCCTTTGCATTTGCAAAAGCTCTCGGTAAGGTGTTTTTTGAAGGTTACCTTCAAAAGCAAAATGCTTGCTTGAGAAAACTCAGTAAAGGCTCCAAAGATCCAGGCTTCGGCCAGTAGCCAGGATAATGTTCCCTAATCTTCTTCTGTAATGTTCATCATCATCTTTGCTGCGCTCCTAGAGGCTAAGGTAGATGTTCGTTATCACTTTCCTATTCTGGCTGTGGACCATTCTCGCCTTCTCGAACCCGACTGCCATCGGGACAACAAAGCGTCTTTTAAATGAAGCCTCGGGTTTTCATAGTCTGGTACATCATCATGTCAAACCTCGACGCTGTGCTAGGCAATGGATTTTAATGCTGCTGTCTAGTTCTCCTCTGCTGCCCAACCAAAGGGGCTTTAGGGCATTTTTGGGTTGCATCAGCCAGGCAGATGCACGAGCCGAGCTGGGTGCAACTAGGGTGACTTGGGCCTGGGTAGGAGGGGCTCTGTGTGATGCTGCTCCCCTGAAGCCGGCCACTGTCCCTCCCCAGAAATCTCTGGGGTGGTTTGGGGGAGGCAGGGCTTGCAAGGAACCGACCCTTTTGGGAGATGTCTTCTGTTTCATAATCCACAAAACAAGGATTATGTTGTGCCTTATCACGCACTCGGGGGCAATTTTGCAGCTTCCCGATTGCTTCCGCAGCGGACGGACTCAGCTCCGTGCCCCCACCGGCAGCAGAACCAGCCTCCCCCGTCGCTGCCGAGGCAGCTGGAGCCGCAGCTCCACCAGTCTGTGAACAAAAAGCTGCTTTTTGCCTGTGTTATTTTAGATTATTGCAGCATTTCTCATTCTCCTGGGGAACTGGCGTGTGCAGAGCTGGTGGCATCTGCGTTGCCATTGCATTTGGCCGCTGAGGCTGAGCTGCCTCTAGGTTTTGACCCGACCTTGTGCAATTTTGATGGGCAAAGACCTGCAGGGAAAAAAAAAAAGGTACTGGGAAGTTGCTGTGTGTGTGTTTTTGGAAAGCGTACGGCTTTCCAAAACTGTCTCAGCGCACGAATAACCCTGCCGTCGGAAGAAAAAGCCAGTTTAGTAGTTGGTGCCATTGCCAAGATCAACCCAAAGTCAGCTGCTTTTTCCAGCAAGGCTGTTAGTGTTTGCATCCCTCAGATAAGGCAGCGGGGCCCGGCCGGACCCTGCCTTTGCCTCCTGCTGCTGCCCGGCGCGTGTGGGGCTCCTGTAAGTAGCGAAGATGTTCCCAATGAGTTGCACCACGGTTTGGCGATGGCCGGACCCGTTTGATGGATGACTGAGGTCCTTCGATAAAGGGCAAAAGAAACGTGAGGCTCTTGCCAACATACGCAGCCCCTCCTCTGACTTCTGGTTTTTCCTTTTTTGTCGTGGCTGATTTCCTTGGAAGGTAATACGCTGTCAGCATCAGTTTTGCCCCCTCCTGTCAGTATAATATATTTGGGGACAGCACTTTTTTCTCCCCTAGTGCAAGCATGGCCACGAAACCAAGTTCATCTATCAAGTTCACAAAACCTGCTACAGCACAGCCCTATCTCACTAAGGGCCTTTCAGGCTCTTGCGGTGCATGAGGCTATTTAATTTTCGCAGCAATGTGCCCAGGTGTCAGCTGTGCCAGTGTGTCCTTTTGGGCTCTGACGGCTCCTGGCGAGCTGTGTCCATCGGTGCTGGTTTGCTGGATGGAGAGGGCAGGAGCAGGGCAGTGCTTACGGATGGTCCCCATCAGCATGGAGGAACTCTTACCCATCACATGCATGCCAGCAGGATGGAACGGGAATTTGACTTGTAGCACCCATCACTTTCCAGCCAAAGAAGTTCAGCTCTCGGCCGATGCTGCTGGAGCATCGGGATGGACTCGGCGTGCAGCCGGCGGTGGCTCTGGCTGCGATGCTCCTGCAGCACGAGGGTGGTCTCTGCACGGAGCAGCTCATTGCTGCTGTGCTGGACCGGCACTCTCGGCACCTCCCATCGCCGTTAGAACTGATACAATGCTTGTTTTCTCTTCTTAATCAAGTCTAGCAGGTCTAATGGCACTGAACGTAATGAGCTTTGAAAGGTAAATTTGTTTTGATGCATGTTTGCCAAACTCCAAAGTGCTTTTGCTCAACAAGTTTTTGTAGCTCCCGTTGGCTGGGAGAAGCCCAAGTGCCCAAATCAATAAGGTTCCGCTTGGATAATTGGGATGGGAATTTGGTTCATCATGTGAAGTGGCTGCTGAAGTGGGTAATTGCAGATCTTGAGGTGTTTGTCCTATTTGCTAGTTTAGATTGAAGAAAATTTAGGTGCAATTTCACAGGTGTGTAGGTACAAAATGACTTCCGTGTGGATACTGTGGATGTATTGATAGAGTAATAAAGCTAAATAACTCATATTTCTTCGTGCGTTGGAAGAAAACAGATAAAAAGTGCCAGGGTGCCGCAGCCTGGCTGTCTGTTGGTTAGAGAGGTCCTGTGGCTTTGTGTGGTCCCTTTTTGGGGAGAGGGGGATCCTTCCTCCCACTTGGCTTGTAGCGTTCCTTGAAAAGTCAACTTATAATTGTGTTTTTATGTTCATTTAATGTGTTTGCCAAACTGCTCTATAATCTGCCTTCCCGTTCTGCTGCAGTCCACCGTCGAATGCACCCAGGGCAAGGACGTCGGGGAGCCCTTACAATGCTGCTGTGATGGGGGAAACCTTATGGCTTGTATTTTCAAAGGCACTCCGAGGTCTTCAGTGTGGTCCGATTTCAGCAGATTACTTACATATTCATAAATTATTCTTTATTAAGTCACTGGGTTTTAATTATGGTTCAATCCAGGCACCTGCTGAGATCCTTTCCATTGGATCGGGGCACAAGTGTGCAATATAAATATTAAATAATCTGAAATACTAGTGCTGACATGGAGCATTAGTGTTGGGTCTTCTTGACATGATTTGAGCTTTGTTTAAGTCAGGTTTTCTTGGGATGGGGACCTGGCCTCTCCCTTCTCCGTGAAGTGCCCTTAATACTGGCTTTTCTCAGGGAATAACAAATACCAGTGGTTGCGTAAAGCCCCCGATGCTTTATGCACTATTTCTGCAAATAATACTTGTTTATAATTCACCCTTGGCAGAAAAAAGACTTTAAATTATTAAGGCACTAAATATTTTGCAATGAAGGAATGGAGATAAAGCTCTTGGCAGAAACAAGTTGCCAGGGAGAAGTTGTTCGCTTCGGTACGTTTGGTACTTTAAAGCATTATGAGAAATAATGTGTGGGGCGACTGGGAATTCATCACTTGATCAAAAGATTTGCTCCTCTCTTAAAAAAGCAGCTGCTCGGTGCGTGCTTTCCATAACCCCTGTAAATAAGGAGTGTCCCCAGGGCACATGTGTGGGTCCCCAGAGCTGTCCCCGCTCACCACGGGGCCGAAGGTGGCCCCTTGTGGTTTAGGTGGTGAAGGGTGGTAGCCAGGAGGTCTCCGTCCTGCCCCCAGCTCCACCACCCCAGCGTTCAAAGCCATTTCCACATGCTCAGTGCTCCCCCGAGGGCAGATTTTCAGGGGAGCTTGGGCTGCTGCGGTCGGGACCCCTGCCATCGGCCCGAATGCCTGGAGCTCCTCCGCTCCCTCCGCTCCTGGTCGGGGGATTCTGTATCCACTCTCCAGGAGTGGGAGATGCTGGTGCCAGTTCATCGTGTAGGTGTGTTGTGCGTGTCCTGTGTCGTAACAACCAGCTCGTTGGTAAATGGGAGGCGTTCCAGTGGTGTGAAACAGAGGATCTTATAACTAGTGATTTTGCCACCTGTTGCTTATTTATCCTAATATTACAACAGCTAGCACTTGTCAGCTCCTGGAGTCACGTAACCAGACAACCATGAGTGTGTGTGGGTATATACATAGAGGCATTATATACAGCTACATGTATATGTATTTAAGTAGTTATACCCATGATCTTCTAGCTCTCTTTTGGAGAGAGATTTGAAACATGAACCATGGGGGCTTGCTCCCAACATTTTTTTTTAATCATCTCAACATTTTAAAGGAAATATCATCCTTACGGCGACGATGTTTCCACCCTGGGGTAAGCAAAGGGAGGGCAGCCGTGCTGACAGTGGTGCTGGCCCCGCTCGGGCTCTTGCTTGGTGCCGTGCCCCCAGCACGCCGGTTTCAGCCTCTCTTTCCCCTTGCAGGAGACCTGTGCAACTGCAGCGCCGTGGGGAGTGCCAGCGCGGCCAAATGCAACGGCACGACGGGGCAGTGCCCCTGCCTGGAAGGCTACGCGGGGCCGCGGTGCGAGAGCTGTGCCGAGGGCTTCTACCCGGAGCGGAGGAGCCAGCGGTGCCGTCCCTGCGGCTGCAGCCCCGCCGGCTCCAGCAGCGCCCGCTGTGACGAGTGAGTAACGCGGCGTTTCCCTGAGCCTCCCAGGGGGCTGTGTGTGCGGCATTGGGATTTGGGGATATTTTGGGATTCGGGATGCAGATCAGGCAAGAATGGATCTTGTCATCTGGTGCTAGTATTTAAAAAAAAAAGACAAAGTAGGAAGGAAGCTGGCCTTATAAAAATTCATGAAGCATATTTTTCCTCTCTTTCAAGATCTGGATTATAAAAATACCCATAGCTGTGGCAGAAGCCCTGGCAGCCCACAAGGGAGTTAACTTCTATTTCTGAGTTGTATGGAAGCAGAACCTCTCCTTTAATGCCTTGTGCATCCGTTAGTCTCTATCGGACAGGACTGCCTTCACGCTTGAGCTCAGGAGGGGAGCAGAGGAGCTTTGGAGAGGTTTGTTTTCCAAAGGGATGTTCGCTACACCAGAGGCAAGCGAAGCTTTGTGCTCTGCCCTTGCCGAGCACCATGAAAGCGGCGGCAGCCCAACAGAAGCGTCAGCTCCTGCCTCCTCCTCTCCTTTGCTGTGTCAAGAAAGTCACCGTAGCTGATGCTTTGAGCTCTTGTATAATGAATGTGTTCCTCTTCATTTCACCTTACCCACCCTCACATTTTGCCTTTTAAAAGCCAGCATGCCATTATTTTTTTTCCAACTTCCAGTGATCCGTCGGTCATTGGAGATTTGTTGCTGAGTTGAGGGTGTCACTTTATTCCTACAGGTAATGGTCTGAGCAGCAGCCAGACCCTTTGGGTCCCCTGCTTGTGCTCGCAAGGCAGTGAGATACAGGGTCTCTCCTTGGAGGAAACCCCCCCAGCAAACCACCCTGCAGTGACTTCCAGCCTTCCTGGGCACCAGAAAGTCGGCAGCAAAGGCAGTTCCCGGAGCCCCTGACCCTTCCCCAGGGCCCTGCAAGGGAAGTGATACCGGCGCGCAGATGCAGTGGGCTTCTGCACTGGTTGCCTTGCGCTGGCATCAGCCTTGTTGTCTTAGGGTTTGATCCAGGCTCAGCGTGTGTTGAACACCTGCACTTTCCTGCCAAGGCTGGGGCTGAGTCAGAATCGAAATGTTCTGCAGGGACGTGCTGTTTGTAATTGTGATTATTTTATACCTTTATTTTTGTTTTTCCAAACACCCAAACCCTATGTTTGTTCTTCCTTTTTGTTTCAATGCTGCATTTTTCTGTTAGTGTAAGCTCTGAAAAACCAGAACTTAAAAGCAATGCTCCAGTTGACTAAAAAAGGTGATTCTTGGGGGTGGAAAGTGTGGAGTTTTTCACTTGCTTTTTTAGTGGTTGTTTTAGGTATGGGAAGATGTGTCCTCAAGCATCAGGGGTTGCCACAGACTAGAAAATCTGAGTTTGGTCAGATCTACTGGAAAGGCAAATTGGGCAGAAAGGCAGATGGGGCAAATCTTATCTCTGAAGTCTGGGAGAGGAGGGAGGTGCTACTGGAGCAACTGGGTTAACTGGGAGGGAGCGTTCTCACCCTGCCTCTGAGTCACCGGGCAGCAGACAAAGCATGGATGTGGGTGACGTCTCCCCACGTCTCGCTGCGTGGGGCGAGCCAAGAAACGCCCTTGGGAACTTCAGGTGAGATGCTCCGAGTCGTGAAGGAGAATGAGGTGGAGTTCATGCATGTAGTGAGCCATCGCATCCAACCCCAACACGTATGGACCCAGAAATGGCAGAGGACCTCCCTAGCTTCTCCTCTTCAGCACCATTTTACAGCCTTGAGGGACGTGGGAGATGCAGATCCTCAGGCATTTAGAAGAGGCAGCATAGGGCAAAATTTGGAGGAAGACTTGGGGAGGAGGACCTATGTTAACAGAGGTCACTCTGTTTCTCTTCTGTGCTCAGTGGGGTTTGCTGCAGATGGAGATGACCTCTGGGTGTTTAAAAAGAGAAAACTAGGTCAGTTGTCTGTGTTGTAGGGCTGGGGGCATCAGTATGGCTGCGAGATGGGCAGCCTCGTGCATAGCGATGTGTATGGGAAAATGAAGTGGGATGAAAAATCCGGCGGGCAAATGCAGCCATCGTTTCTATTGCGTTAAAGCGGGGCGGCTGCAGACGGCAGAAGCGCGGGGCTAGACACACCTGCTGCTTGTCTGTGGCTGGGGTGGATGGGGGGAGAAACCCGGGATGTGGGTACCAGGGTGCATCCCTGCTGCAGGGTCTGCCCCGACGCGTGGGAGAGCCTCTTCTGCATTGCAAGGAGATGTGTGTGTGAATCTAGGAATGAGATTTTTGGCTCTTGTGCTGGAGACATTGGGTCTGGAGCTCCGGGTTTGATGTCTACCTGCCGCCGAGTCCCTGGAGGAGTGGTGCGTGTCCCTCCATTCCTCCAGGCAATCCCTGCTTGGGATGAGACACGCAAGCGTTGCCCCACACCAGCAACCAGCTTCTGTTCCGTTGACATTAAAATTTTTATTTATTTACAATATTATAATTACAATATTACAATATATAATTACAATAATATATAAATACATAAATACAAATATATAAATACAATAATAATTACAATAATTACAATATTTATAAATAAAATTTTTATTTATTTATTATTGACATTTTTGTTTATTTACTTTTTAAAGCGCCAGCCCAGCTCTTAATTTGCACAAGTTAATTCCTGTACACTGGCTTAAGAAAAAAGCGGCCGCTGTTCAGATGAGTCTCTGAGTAAAACAGCAGCGTAATTTTGGACTCTGACCCTTTTTGACAGCAGCTGATTTGAGAGGCAGACTGCCTGAAGGCTGAGCTCTCGGGACACACAAAACATGCCTTCTAGGTTTCAATCAGCTTGCCCAGGCTTTTGTAAAACTGCCTTTTAAAGCACCACCATATGATGATTATTAGTATTATTTCTAGGCATGCTCTATGGCCGGACAGATGGCACACCCAAGTACACTGTTTATTAACTAGACCTCAAATGCAGACCATCAAATAAAAATAAAAAAAATCCCTTTCCCGAGGCAGACAGTTGATTTTGGGAGTGAACATTGACCTGACATGCTGTCGCTATGAATGGACTCCATGGCCGCTAATCAAAGGTCTGTTTTGGTGGTGGTTTAAATTTGATTATCTGGGGAGATCCACACAGATCCCCCTCTGGGATGGCAGAGGATTTCCGTGCTCTGGTTTGGGTGATTTTCTGTTAGATGAAAAGCTGTGTGTAGTTGAAGCTGGAGCTTGCTGTGGGGCTGGATGCAATCCTGGGCTGCTCGGAGAGCGCTGACACATTGCAGAGAGGGGGAATATGTTATCCCTGTTGCGGTAACGCCTAGAAACCTCAGATAAAACCACATTTCACTGGGTTGGATGCTGTGTAGATGCTTGCTAAAGATAGCTGTGGCCTGGAAGTGTTCATAGTCCATAGAGGAAGGGTGGAGAAAGAAGCTGAAGTTTCAAGGGCCATGGTCAAGGTCATGGAGTAGTGGAGAAGGAGGAGGGTGACTCATGTAGGTGCACGGGCTGAACTGGAAGGGCTGTGCTCTTGCTGCAAAGCCCTGGGGACGGTGCCTGGGTGGGGTGGGTCCCTGTGGTGGCCCCAGCCCATGGCGACGTGGCCCCAGCCAGGAGCTGCCCCCCACCAGCTGCATCTCTCACCATCTTTTGGGCACCTTGAGTTGAAAGCTGTGTTGTCCATCTTTCTGCCCTCCGAGGAAGCAAGAACGTCTCTACCTGGTGGAGGAGGCAAAGGTGAAGGCGATGCTGCTGGAGAAGGTCACCACACCCAGGCTGGCCAGGCCACATCTCCCAGACTTGAACCCCTGTGCATTTATTTTTCTTTTTTCCTTATGTGAGCAGAGTCCTCTGCCTGAACTCTCATCTCCTACTCCCTACGGCCGGGCAAGGAGCCAAGCCAGAGGCAGCAAAGGTGGTCTGGGGGGACGGTGGTCTCCAGCCCCACCAGCCGGGGCAGTGGTGGGAGTGCTGGGGCTCCTCACAGCGTTTCTGCAGCCCCCGGCACACCCCTGCCCTCTGCATCCTGCGGTGCAGCTTCGCCCAAAATGCCACTCGTGTCCCCAGCTGACTCGTGGCACGGCGAGCCGACACAGCAGCTGCTCCCCACGGCAGCCCCGGGACACGGTGGGGTGCTTCCCGGGCGAGAGGAAAGGGGTTTGGTTCGGAGGAAGCCTTTCTGCTGCAAAGCAGCAATCGTGCGCCGTCATGAGGAGCTGTACAGGCGCAGCTGTTTAAATGCATGCGGAAATAATTTTCCTGTGTAAACCTGTCCCCTGGCTGATTTATATAAAGGAGGACTGCAAGCAGGAAGAGCCCAGCCTGAAAGAGGCAGTGTGTGGTGCCCTCCTGCTAAGCAGGAGATTTCAAATGACTCTGCATTTTCTTCTATTTATTTATTTTTACCTTGCTAACAGCACTGGCCATCCCCATGCTGGTCTGCAAACATGGGTGAAAACTGGCCAAGGGTAGTTCAGTGCATCCCAGCGGTCTGGGGTCCCGCCGGCTCATCTGTGCTGTGCTGGTGCTGGGCTTTCCTGCACCCCAGTGCAGGGAGGTAGAGGTGGTATTACCCTGATTTACCTCTTGCAAGGCATTCATTTGAGGTTTTCCTAGCCCAAGCCTTTGTGGCTTTTCTCCAAAGCGTGGCCCCGCAGCTGCAGGGACAGCATGTTTAGCCCACGAGCAAGTGTCCCCACGCGGCTGCTCTTGCACCCCGTGATTTGGGATGTGAGCGGAGGAGAAGGGCTGCGAAGCAGAGAAGATGCTATGAGACGCCACTTGCCGTGCAGAAGGGTTCAGCCCTCAATTCACTAATTCCCTGGGAGGTTGTGTGTGTGTTAAACTAACTTATTCCGGTTCCAGGGAAGACAAGGTGACACAACTCCTGTTGCACCATTGCCTGCGCTAGCGAACAAGGAGAGCCGCGGCCGCTGGGGGGGTTTAAGGATTGCCATGTGGTTTAGCTAAACCCGGGTTAAGCATCTAATCTGGGTTAGGTTTTTTCAGTTTCCTTAAAAAAAAAAAGCTGTAAACTAAACACACATATAATGCTATCATTGTCCCTGATGAAGGGAGATGCATGTTAAATTGGGGTCCGCGAATCAATTTAAGTTGCTCCCTCTGCCTGTGCCTCAGTTTCCCCACAAGCAGAAGGGCGATGGGAAGCAGAGGCTCCGACGTGCTGCTTGGAGGCGACGCTAGCTTTGGTTCATGTCCTGCCCTGAAACACACTGCCCAAGTGTGCAGCGCTCTGCTCCTTCGCTAACTGGGCAGCCCTTCCTTACTGCTGGCTGGGGAGACAGCTCTGCAGCGTGTGATCCTGGTTCATGCACAGTTCATGACGCAGGCTCGGCACAAGTCATGTTAGAGAGCGCTCCTCTCACTCATTTCTGTTAAAAAGAAAAAGGGGGGGGGGGAGATAAAGCATGCCTATAAATGCCAAAGTGTTAATTCAGAGATGTTTTTGCCCCCTCAAGGGGATCTCCTGCTTTGTGTTCGTATTACAAAGAATTAAGGCAGAGTGTCCCTGAGAGCATTTCTACATGGCTGTCCCCTGGAGCAGGGATGCTGCGAGGCTGAAAGGGGAGTGCTGTTAGCTGGGCAGTCTCCATCCCTGTATGCCTTCTTTGTAGTGGGCTTCTCTTTGGAGAGGCTGGTCTTGTGACCCTTACTCATATGGATTTGCAAGAGCGTTTGCTGGTGAGAGTAAGGTCAGCAGCGCTGGACAATGTTCTTTGTTAAGGTCTTTGAATAAGGGCTGGGGTTTCTGAAGGAGCTTGGGGATGCTGGGCAGGGAGAGCCGCACGCTGGGTTTGCGGAGATAGTGGGATGTGAAAAGATGCAAAGAGACCTTGGGGGAGAAAAGCGATAAGGAACATTGGTCCTGATAGCATTGGGAAGCACCCAGGTAGGTCACAGACTAGACGCACCTTGAGCATCATGCGATATGAAGCTACATGGGGCAGAATTTGTTAGTCAGAAAATGCAGACCCATTGAAATTCAAGGCTTTCGTGGAGCTTCACCAGCCTGGGCAGGAAGGGTGCTCGTGGCAATGGTTTGAGATGAGAGGGACCTCATGTTCCCAGGGCTTCTGCCCATCCCAACCACAGGAGGTTATCTGGGGGAAGGCGGTGGAGTTCTCATTTTGCATAGAGAAAAATCTTCATTTTCTGTCTTTAGAGTGGCATCACGCTGCTGAAATGTCTTTTCTTTGCGTGGGAACTGTATTTCCATTCCACTGTATTTTAGCACTCCAGTAAGCCACATTGGGCACTGCTCCCCTTCGGAGAGAAGACCTTGGGAGCCCAGCTCCTCAAGGACTTATTTAAAAAAAAAAAATTACGAGCAAACCAAAAAATCCCCCCTTTTTCCCTGTTTTAAAGAGGCTGCTCTCCCTTTCATAGACTGGCTGAGCACAAGCAGTGGCTTATTATCTCCCAGTAATGCCTTGTCAGCATCACTCTGCAGAGAACAGATTTTTTTTTGTAGCGGAAATCGTTACATGTGGACATCATAAAAGCAGAAGAATACCCCGTTAGAGCATATTTTTCTGCATGCTTTAATTGTCTAAATCTTTCTCCTATTTCAGACTGTCGGATCCTTTACATCCCATTAGCTCTCCTCCTCTTTTCCCCCACAAGCAGGTAAATATTGTACCTGCACCCATTTTTATTTGGTTGCAGACAGGGATGGGAAATGAATGAGTGACTGGACACAGTGGCAGGGAAAGGTAGATTGTTATCATCTCCCCTACACTAATTGTGGCTTCTCGGAAATCCTGTTATTTGGTTGATTTTCCAGCCGCTTTGCCGTTCCTGTGTTGTCTGTTGCAGATTTGCCACTCTGGTAAACATTGACTGCCCTCAAAAAAAGTATTGGCTCAACTTTTTAAGCTCTAATGGCTGAATTCTGACCTGGGGGAGGTGGTGCCCAGCCTGATTTCAGGCAGTGCTTGTTGCCTGTGCCTTTTTCTGCTGCCTGTGAGGAGGCATCAGTAGAGATCTGGGGGATGGAGGGACTACATTGGGCAAAACTGGTTTGTCCAGTGGGGACCAGCCCCATCTCCCTGCCTTCCCCATTGATGTGTCCTCCTCTGCGTTGAGGTTGCCTGTCCCATCCCTGTACTGCCGTGATCTCCAGGGGATGCTCTGGGAAGACGGGACCTACCGTTTGGGATTGAGATTTTGCGGTTAGTTAAGCTTTTGCTGCTCCTCCTTGTGCCAAACTGTAGAGGACCCCATCCAGCCTTGTTCTCTGGGGCCATCATGCTCTTCCCTTTGCTTCCTCCCTCCACAGCGACTGAGGTCCCGGTGGTTGGTGGTGGGTGGGCACCCAGAGGAGACGGCACAGCCCCAGGCTGGAGATCCACGGCTTTCCCAGCAGCGCGGGGCATCCTCAGCGGGGGAGACAGGGCCGCGGAGGCGGCAGTGGCCAGACAAGGTGGCCCTTTGACATTTACAGAATGGTCTTTCAGAGCTGTGAAGTGTCCTTGCTCTGTCGAGGGCTGCCATATAAACAGATGTGGTCCCCCGGCACAAAGCAAGGAATGCGGCGCACAATGGCCCAATGTTTGCCGCAATAAAGCCCCACTTCTTCTGCCCTCCACAAAGGCAGCTCTGAGCGGGGCGGCGGGCACGGGGCTCGGCCGTGGTCACACTAACCCTTCCACCAAAGCTTTTCGGCTGCCGGTGGCTTTGGTTTGAGCCGAGGGAGTGGGGAGGTGAAACCCAACCCGCGTGCTACGTGGGGCTTTTTCCTGCTCTCCGCTTCCCCTCGTGCTGATATTCAAATTAATTGACATAAAGGAAAGTCAACGTGTGGGTTATGAGGGTTCTCCGTTTGCTCGGCGTGAGTGTTAACGGCATTGGTTTTCCATGGAAGTGTCTTGGAGCATTTAGCTTTCAAATATTAACTTTTCTACGTCGCCCAGAAAATGTAAGAGAGATTTATCCCCTGGCTGCTGTCAGACATCACAGAAAATCAGCACAAAAGGAGCTGGGCTCACTGGAGAAACGCACCATTTTTAGCGACATCTCTTCTGAATTCTCCTAATCTTGTGCAGCATCCTTTTGTCTTATTCCATGAAAATGTGACAAAGCCTTTTCATGAGGGTTGTTTTACAGATGCTCGTAGTTCAGCAACGTGTTTTTCCTCATTCATACGGAGCGCTGTCATTGCTGTTAATTGTATATGTTACAGGAACACCTCTGGGTCCTGCTGGGATGAGTGATGGGCATATCTGTAATCAGAGGTTTACAAGGCAGTGGCTGGGAGGGGACGGGGCGGCAGGAGATGCTGTTGGGTCGGGGAAGGCCTGGCAGGAGCCCTCGCTTTCCTCTTTCCCAGGGCAGCATGGCCCCTCACCGGCTTCTCTGGGGATGGTCCTTGCAAGCGACATCCTGGGACATGCTGTGGGGTGAGGGGTGCTTCAAGGTGAAGACGGTAAATGTATTTGGCAAAGCTCTCCTTCAAAGCCGTGGGGGGTTTTGCGTGGCTCAGCTGCATGGTATGCCCTTGTTCGAGACCCATGGGAGCTCCCTCCTTCTCTGACTCTGTCCCAACATCTTACCAGTCTCATATGTTTTAAAAATAAAGGCACAAAAGCTTGGTGCTGTACCATTTTGGCTGGCTCTGACTTGGTCAGGCAGCCCCTGGCCTCCCAATGGCAGCTGGGCATCTGGGTTTTTCTGGCAGCTGGGAAAACATTCAAAATGAATTTCTCCCTTCCCTCCTCCTTGGGGAAAAAAAAAAAAGAAGAAAATAAACGATTAGAGCTTGCTAAGGGTTTTCTGTTACACCATTAAACCGTGCACAGCATGCCTCCGAACAGCCCTTAAGGCTATGGTCCTCCGTCTTCCCATCCATCTTGTGTCTGTCACGTCCCCGCTCACTTAAGGATATTTCTGTGGAGGAGGACTGGAGACCCATTGCAGATGCAACTGCACGTTGTGATCTGTCTCAGATCACAGATATTTTAATGCTGGTTTTTTTCCCCCTTGTGATGAGGCCTTGAGTTCCCATGCTGTCCTGTGCCGAGCGGTGCAGGGTTAGGGCATTGCCCAAGCTCCCCGGTGGAGCCTGTCCCATCGGTGTGTCCTTCCCTGGCCATCAGACCTGGCAGAAAATTATCTGCTTGATGCTCTGCAGCTGCAGGCCAGGCATGAGACGGGATTTTGGAGGTGTTCCCTGTTCTTTGTGTGCTGCTCCTAGGACACTTCCAAGCAGGGTCAAAACTATCTGCAATCCTCCTGTTTAACAGCACCCACAGTAATGCACAGGGGGGTTTTCTCTGTTATATCCCCGTAACATATGTAGCTGTAAAGCTGCAGTCCTGTGTAAAATCCCACCACGGGGAACATTTTGTTGCCACTAGTGACACGAATCACTTGGTGGGTGATGGGATTTCCTGCGTCCTGCGGCTGTTCCCCTTGGGTGGAGTAGAAGGGGGCTGTGGGGGGTGGAAGTGAAATCAGACTGGCTTTTGCAGACGTATTTTGGGCTGTAGGCTGTTCCCCCTTGCCCAATATTTTGCTTTTATTTACAGCCCCCTCCTCAGTGTCTGCTGGCGTGCTGCTGCCTTGGGTGGCCACCTTCTGCCCGCCAGCGGGTGCCGTCCAGCCCCAGGCTATTGCCCTGCAGGCATCAAAGCAGCAGCTCCTAAGGCATAACATGAAGCCCAAGGGCTGGGAGCTGCCAGGTGATTAGATGCACGAGCTGCTGCCTTGGGGGGGTCCCCAACGTGGTGTGTAGCCCTCACCCCTGGAGGGTCGGATCACTTGGCGTCGGATTTGAGCCTTGCACGTGGTCTGCCCCTATCCCCGCTGGCCGGCTAATCACTGCCTGTTCCTTCTGCCAGGATCTCTCGTGCTGTTGATGTTTTTAATCATTAGGAAACATATATAAAGTTGATGGATGATGTGATGGTGATATACACTACCTACACTGTCTTTAAAGTAAGTATATTCATAAAAATCGAGTAGAAACCAAGGCTAGCAGGAGACTTTTGTTACTGGAAGTCTGTTTTTGTCCCAACACATCCTTCCATCAATTCTTTTGTGAGAGCTAAAAATTGGCTGGCTTCCGTGGAGTTAATAATCATCTGAAATGGAGTTGAGCAATTGATGTCGCTGCATCAAAATGCTTCCCTCCTCCCTTCCCCCTCCTTCCCCCCCACTTCCCCCAAAAAAGAAATTCCTGGCTGATACTCAAAATCCAGTTCAGTTCTCACTGTGCAAGTATTAAACTGTGGGTCTTTTCTTTCAAGTTGCTGGATTTTTATGGGCACAATCAGTCTGTTAACAGGACTTTTTTTTTTTTTGTGGTTTCAATGCATTTATATCATTGACCTTTGCTTTAAAAAGTGTCTGACAGTCTTTACTGGACTGGAGCTATGAAAAGGAGTGTTGTAAGGGGGCTTTATTCTATGGAAGCAATGACCACAGGCAAAGCTTTATATTTGCCGAGTGATTTAATTCTTGCACATGCAGAACTTGGCTCTGTGCCATGTGTAACATGTTGAGAAAAGGTCTGCTTGAGAGGCATTAAAACCAAACTTTCCAAAACCGTCTCTTTTTTAAAAATAGCTTGCTTTCCTGTTATTTTTAAGCTAACGAGTAAAATCAAGGGACGCTGCCCCAAAATGCTGCATTGAGCTCTAGCAGAGTCATTGGGGAAATAAACCTCCTTTAAAGAAATGAAGTGGGAGTCTGGATGGAAGGGTGCCAGCTGGGAAGAAGAGGAGGGTGTCATTAAGATAAAGGCTTGATCAAGGGACAGGAGAGAGTGAACGGAGCATCCTGGACTCCAGGAGGAAGCCTTGGAGGGTGAAGATTATACAGCTCTAGTGCTTGGTCCTGTGAAGTCCTACTCATAGGGCACATACCCAGAAGATGTGTTTTCAGGCTAAATATCAGATCCCCCGCAAATTAGTTGCTTTTCCCTGCTTGGCTCTGCCTGTCCCCTGCCTGCTTAAAGGAATATCTGTCCGGTAGCGGTCAGAAGCAAATAAAAACAAACTGCTTTTTGTTTGCTCTTATTTTAAACACTGTGACAACATTTGGATTAATGTTAGGACTTGTGAAAAGCTCTTTAAAAGTCAAACATACTGAGCTGCTTAACAGCATCCCTTTGAATTCTGCATCTGCCTGCTGCAATTCCAGATAATGGTCTGCAGAGCAAGGCAGCATCATATTTCTTTTTCCTTCTTGTAATCAGTCCATTAAATATGCCTGAAGTTTCATATTCTGGAACTATTTAATTGTGTAGCCACTTGGGCTGAGTTCCGTATTTTGGTGTGCCTTTGAGTATTTCCTTTTTGTTTGGCAAGCAAACAAACAACAGAAATACTAAATTATGTTAATTTCTAACAGAAGCAATGTCTTCCCAAAAACATTGCAATCTACTGCATTTTAATTAAAAACAACATGTCAACAGTGCATCAAGCCATTTGGAGCCTCAGCCTCTATTAGTTTTAATCAGCAGATTTTTCTAGGGGCTTTTAGAAGCAAATTGTGCATTGCTCACTCACTCTTCCCCAGGAGGAGCAAGGGAGAACAATAGATTATCTTTGTGCAGGCACACCGAGCCCTGAAATGCTGAATTAAAAAAGTGTGTGAATAGGGTGGAGGTTATATAGGGGGAGGGCTAAGAGGAGGATGCATCCAGCGGTGTGCAGGGGGTGCTCTGTGGATGGTACCCGCCTCATCCGCTGCAGCTGCAAATAAATCCATCTCCTTGGAGGAGACCAAATCACGTTTATTTGGGTTGCTGTCTTGGCTTCCCTGTGCAGCACGCAGGGGTTGAGGTTTCCTGCAGGTCGCCCCAGGGCTATCGGAGATGGGGAGAGGCACTTCTGCGCTCTCTTGTCCTCGGCTCGGGCGTTAGCGGTTCCCACGTGTGCAGGTGGGATGAGCCATAGCTGGCAGTCGCTGTGCTGGGGGATGGATGGGAAAGAGCATTTTATCCATTCCTGTGATTTCTCTGAGAGTTGAGCCTAAATGCTGCTAGTATATAAAGTCGCTTATGAAAGCGATAGGTTTGAAGCCTCTATGTGGAGAGACTGGCATGGAAAGCCAAAGGAATGAGGGTAACCCCTGCTTTTTACAGCCTCCTGGTATTTGCTTATGCCAGCTAACACCAATACCCTCTATTTTCACTATGCAGAGCTCCACCCCTCGCGCAGTCAGCCTTGGTGCCCAAGTAAACAGGCTCCTGCTTGGCGTTAGCTATAGTGGAAACCGCAGGGGAAGGGAAACCCCTCTCTGCCTTTCCCTGGCTCCTACTGCATAGGAGAAGTCGGCTGGGGAGAGGGGCTTTGCCTGGGTGGCCGTGGGGATGTTGTGTGGAAGGGATAAATGAGATCATGGAGGAGAAGCGGAGTGAGTGCTGGTGGCTGGCGCCTGCCTGGGCTGAAACCCGAGCGAGACACCTGAGCTGCTATGCCGGCTCTTGGGGGAAAGCCGGGAGAGCAGGTGGTGAGCAGGGAATTGTCCACTTGCCCGAAAATCTGGGAGGTGCTGCTCGGCGCCGATGTGGAGGGGAGGTGATTATCCACGTGGGTGCTCTTTTATCTTTCAGGCATAGCGAGCACGGGTGTCCCAGTGTCCTGCAGGACCCGGGGCCAGCGCAGGGGCTTGATGAAGCCAGGACCAGAGAGGGGCTGTCGGAGCATCTGCTGGGGCTGATGCATGGGGATGGCTTTGGGCCAAGGATTCCCAGAGTGAGTGATGATTTCTGGTGCCCAGCTGGAAATGCTGTCAGGGCAACTGGTTTTGCAGAGGCTCAGCCTTTCTTGAACTCCCCATCACTTTTTGGAAATTGTTGCCTATGGGTTTTATGTCCTGCTTCCAGCAGGCATTTCTGCGTAGAGTTCCCCGCTCTGGAAAGGGAGTCCGAAACACTGACCACAGGTTTGTACTTTGGATGCCTCTCAGCACATCCAGATTTCACTGTTGGTTTTTGTCCGTGCAGCTCTGGGAAATGCCAGTGTAAAGTCGGTGTCACGGACCTGAAGTGTGACCGGTGCAGTGATGGATACTACAGGTTTAACGAAACCACCTGCGAGCCGTGCCAGTGCAACAACCACTCTAAAGCCTGCGACAGCTTAACAGGTAACTTTCCTCTTGTGACGATGGTGGGTGCAGACTTTACCTGTCTTCTCTGTCTCTGGTTTTTGCCATTTTTGTTCAGCAGACCTCCACTCTCATCCTCTTCATCTGCATCTTTATGCCTTGAGTATCCAGAGTCTTTACCTTAAAACTGGAATTAAAATGCGTGGCAAGGTTGGAGCTCGTCCTCTTCTCAAGGAAGTCAATAAAGGCTGCGTTATTTACCCCAGGCTGCAGTGCAGAGCCTTTATTCTGCAGTCTCTATCGGAAATCAGTGCTCTATTGTTCTCTGCACTTACACAAATACACAACACGGGCTTTTAAGGAGCTTTTGTTTAACTGCTGTTTACCTGGAAACATATACTGTACTGGCACTGACGTAAGGTGACTGTTATTGCTACAGATAACATGATTAGTGCTGGAAAAAACTGGCAGCACCTAATTAATATTGCTCACTTTTTATAAATTTGCCTTGTTCATTTTCCTTGATCATTTCTTTGACTCTCTCTCACTCATGCAGATGTTGATGGAGTGCAAATGTTGAAGCACCTGTGCTTGAATAGCTTATGGAATGGTGGGGGGAACCTAATTGCTTTCCCATCTCCACTGAAAGGAGAGATCCCGGAGGAGCAATGTTATGTGACTGCCTGCGCAATCCCCACTGTAGCAACAAAACTCACACTTCAAATTCGCATCAAAACTTCCAGGCTGACATGCAGTTCTGTAATACTTATCCAGGAGCTTAGAAAGGAGCGATAATTTAAAAAACATTGCTGGGTGTTTTGCATAGCTGGCAGAGAGGCAGAGCTCATCAAATATGGTATTTCTGGGCAATTTCTGCACCAGTGTCTGTTCCCTCGCGGCCTGTGTGTTTGCAGCAGAGGAACGGGTGGCCGCAGTGCTGACTGTGCCCAGCCAATGCCCTGATCCTGCTCGGCAGAGAGGGTGTTTCTGTGGGAGTCAGGGGTAGCGGCAGGCACCAGATCTGCACTCCTTGAGGATGAATTATTGCATTCATTCCTATACTGAACTTCAAGTGCTTATGTCCTACTAATACTGAAGGATATAAGATTGTACCTAAAGCTGTGCACACATCAGCTGTGTTACGGATTTGGAGCTGGGTGTGTGGGTTTTGTGAAGGAGTAAGATAATCTGCTCTTCCTTTTTCTCCCTCAATGTTCCCCCTGCTCTTGATTTTTAAAAAAAAAACAAAACAAAACCCAGCGCAGACCTTGCCTCCGGGATAGGGCTGTTCAGGCAGCGCTTCTGCTGGGGCTGTCCGGCGCTGACCACAGCATTGCAAAGAAAAACCCTCTTTTTGGTTAATGACCTACTGTTGATTTGACAAAAATCCCTTTTTAAAAATTTTCCTCCATCTGCTTTATTTGCTGCCGGGGGTGGGGGAACCCAACAAAACCAGAACAGAGAACAGTTGATTAAAAATTAGATCTGACATCTAATAAGTAACGCAGTGCACTCAGCCTGCTCTGAAGACTGCACTTCGTGTGACCTCCCCAGCTTTACATCAACTGTGTGTAGTCTTTGTCAAATTTTCAAGGTTTCTTTCTCATTAATGTTGTACTTCGGGCTCCCTCTGCCGGCTCTGCAACAGTGTCCGCACGGCCTCGCTCGGCGTTGTTCTGGCCAGGAGGAATATTTAAAATGACTGTGCTGGAAATTGGGCAGCCAGAGCTCCCCAGGCGACAGCGCTTCCTTCGACATGACCCTTGTGCCCCGTGTTGTGTCTGTGCAATGAGTTTGGTTGCTTCTTCCCAGTTGGGGTACTCTGAGGTCTGATCCCTCCCGAGGGCATTATCAGGATGGGAAGTGCTATTAATTATTAAGGCTTTCCACAGCGATGCCCGATTGCAAGCCCATGCGTGCTTTGCAAGGCTGAGCAACTTGCTGACTCATTGGAAACGCAGCCATTTTGCAGGGTTGGTGTAGATAAATGC
Organism: Pygoscelis adeliae; assembly: GCF_000699105.1. Taxonomy (NCBI): domain Eukaryota; kingdom Metazoa; phylum Chordata; class Aves; order Sphenisciformes; family Spheniscidae; genus Pygoscelis; species Pygoscelis adeliae. Next base: position 2,593,850 of record NW_008823916.1, on the reverse strand, counting down.
GAGTAATTTCCGCCAATGGGAAAGACATTGGTCCCGAAATGACCAAGACTGTACAGAAAACGCAGGTGTGATTCCAGATTTATACCACCATTAATGCCTGCAGAGCACAGTTCAAGGCACCCTTAGTGCTGATCGGGCAAATTGACCTTCCACGAGCTGGTCTGTCCCAGGCATCCCACTGAAGCGGCTGATCGAGGTTTGCAACTGGAGAAACCAAGGCCAACAGATAATTTTCCCCTCTGTCCACAGAGGGGAAAAACCACAACACCCTCTAACCCTGACATCTCTCCCACAAAAACCACCGGCTCGTGTCTGACAAGCTGTTGGGTGAAGAGCAAACAGTGTGTGGGAGCTGACGCTGAGCAAGTGTCCTTAGTCACTGGGGTGCTGCCAGCCCCACCGCGGGGGTGAATCAGCCGCTTCCCAAAAGCGGCAGCTGCCAGGGTTTGCTTCCTGCCCGGGGTGCAAGGACACGCCGGGCTTGCTCAGGGGTGCTCGGCTGCAGTCACTGCTGTGGAAAGAGAAGAGTAGGAGCCATGCAGCGTGTTGGGCTTGCAAGGGAGCCAAACTGTTCCAATATTAATAAGAAAATCTCCTGTGGTTTTTTTAACAGTCAGCATTAACCTAATTCAGGATTTTTTCTGTGGTTAATGTTGATATGAGACTTTTCCATGCCCCCGCAGCACTGCTAGATTAGCTCAGTGAATCTCCTGTCTGTGCTGGTATGCAGTGAATAAACTGCTCTGTGCCGCCCTGGTTTGTCAGAAGGTGGCTGTTGCCTTTTCAGAGTCTCATACATGGGATTTAATCTAATAAGCTTCCCTCAGGTCACTGCTACCTCGGCGAGGAGCCTGCTGAATTACAGGATGTTCCTGTTGATGGATGGGCTTTTGATAGAGGCTGCGTTTTTATAGCTACGGAGATTTTTCTTTCTAGGGTCACAATAGTATCAAAATGCAATTTAGAGGGCCATTAGGACACAGCCTCCACTAAGACACAGCACATCGATTTTCTGATTTAGGGGCTACCCCAGGAAGGGGAGGTGGCTCACGTGAACCCTCAGTTCTTCTCCATTTCTCCGGGAAGGTCAGTAATTGCTGCTGCCTTGTGCGTGTAGCAAATGTTCCTCCTGTGGTGGGGATGGAGGAGCTAGACCCACACTGGTGGGGTGGAGCCATCTGCCCCCAGAGCAGGACAGTGGCACTTCCTTACCCCGACCATCAGCTCTGTGGGGTAGGAAGAGGCTGCACAAAAAAAAGGGCAAAGGCATAAACTCGAGGGACCCCTTGTGGGAGTGGGGGATTTGAAGCATCAAGATCCCGTCTCACTGGCACAAATGCAAACTGAAACCCCTTTCCTTGAGGACCATTTAATATCGATAGCATGTGTTGACCTGTACTGACCTTTTAAAGTGATGAACTGTGGGCCTCTCTGCTGGAGCTACCTACTTTTTCACATTGTGTATGTGTGGAGGGGGGGACGACTATCAGAAGGCCATAAGAGGCCACGATCATGTGTTGCCCAGGGGGCATCCAAAATCACCTGTGAGCTCTGATAATTGAGAGCGCTCCATGCAGATTCTTGCTCCAAATGTTCTGCTCCAGTTCCTGCTGCCAAACGGTTGCTTGTGCTCCTGTCCCTTCCCCAGGCACCTGCCTGCTCTGCCAGGAAAACACCGAGGGAAACCACTGCGAGCTCTGCAAGGAGGGCTTCTACAGAAGCACCTATCCTGCCCACGCCTGCCATCGCTGCCCGTGCTCCACCGTGGCATCGACTGGTACCTGCCGAATACGTAAGGCTTTAGTTTTGGTCTAATTCCTCAGATAATGAATGTAGCTCTTCTCAATGTGTTTCAGTTAAATTGCCACTCTGTGCATCAGCCTAGCGAGGTGGTTTATAGCCCATGAACCGCCCATTCGTGGGAACTGGGGCACCTTGCTGGAAGCAGTGCCTGCCACGGTGCGTCCCTGGTGCTTGCGTTGCCTCTTGTGAGCGCAGCTGCGCAGCTGGAGGGCATCAGAAACGCTTCGCTACAGGCTGCAGCTTGCTCTGAGAACTTGCGAAGTTTTGCAGAGAGAAATTGCTGGGCTTGTGGCAGCCAGGAGAGGTACAGGAGACGGCCAGCAGTGCCACGTAGCCATCCATGCCTCTGTGAGCCCTCTTCTGAATATCTCCATGGGACTCCAAACAGATTCCCCAATCTTCCTGCTCTATTTTGATGTAACCAAGAGAAGAAGTCATAGCTGTAATAAACAGATGTAAGACTTTTTTTTTTATATTTCCTTAATCAGTTTTGCAACCAAGCCTCCCCTGGCTTCATGTAGGCCAAAAAGTTCCTGCAGATTGCTAACATCCCCAGTATAGTTCCAGCTGTTTTCTGAAATTGTCTGTTTGCGATGGAAATGTTCAGGAGTAATAATCTGTTTGCGTAGCAACGTGCTGAGCATGCTCTGTGAGGCTGGTACAAGGCATCAGAAACCCCCAAAGGTTTTTTTTCCCTAGGAACAGAGAAACTGCTGCAGTTCAAAAGTTCTATTTTCAGCTTAAAATTTGAGATTGGTTAATACTCAGTGGCTGCTGATTTCTGTCATAGTGACTTGTGGTCAGTTCCCACAGAACAAATCCCACAGTGGGTGTTTCTCTGCAAGGGGCTGTGGCACATACCTGTTTTCCTTTCTGTATTCTTTAGAGCCTGGTGAAACTGCCCCAAGGTGTGACAAATGCAAAACTGGGTACACTGGCCCGAACTGCAACCAGTGCGACAACGGCTACTACAACTCCGACAGCATCTGCGTAAGATGTAAATGCAACGGGAATGTGGACCCAGCACGGTCACCCAGCGTGTGCAAGCCTGATAGCGGGGAGTGCATTGGCTGCCTGTACCACACTGCTGGGTTTCATTGCGAGGAGTGTGAGGACGGCTACGTCCGAGACCCCGAGGGCACCAACTGCACCAAGAAAGGTAAAACGTGCTCCTCAAATCAGTGTCGAAGCTTGCTGTGCGGCTCAGGTGGGCACAAGCTGCCTGAAGGCTGGGGAGGGAATACTGTTAATTGTTCAAATTGGTTTAGATTCATCTGGCCTGTGGTACAGGGAAGAAAACCAGACCTTTATAAAATGTTGGTGCCTACTGGCCTTGAGATCTCTTGTTGAGAGTTAGCTCTGTGACCACCCTGATTCCCAGACTGTGGCAGGCACCTCTAGTGAACAAGCTGGAAAACAAAACCTATTTGCAGTGTATTTAAATGTACTTTTTCAGATTTCTATTGCTTGATATACTTGATCTCTTAGGGCCCAGTGAATTGTCCTTATTGACTAGTCCATTCAGTAGCACTGTCTAGTTCCCTAGAAAGGGTCTTTATAATAAATTGTCACTCCTCATACTCTGCGAACAGTAACTACTTAGACCAAGTTTAGATACTCTTTTTTTTGCTTTCTAAATGGAGAAGCCAAAGCTCAGAGAGTTGAGATCCAAACTTGCACAGCGAGTTAACGCCAGAATTTTCTGGTACCTGCTCTGGGGGTCTCTCATCAGTCTTCAATCCACGTCCGAGACACTGTATGTAGTATCTCAGACGCGAACTAGCTCTGGTACTTGGAGAGGCTACTGCATAGTGGGAGGACCTATAGTAAAATGAGAGAAAAGGGTTCTTAAGTTGCTCCCTCAGTGGTTATCAGTAGGTTGGTCCACAAGGTGGATCTCCATCTCCATGCATGGAAACATTACAGGTGTTATGTGTTAGATAAGAGAACCCAGAGTTCAGGAAAGTATCTGGGCCCAAATTCGTCCTTGTCACCAACAGAGATTTAATTCAGATCTTCCATTAGGAGCTAATGCGGTTTTCACTCCCATGCTGCTCTCTGGAGGTGTAATCACAGAGTCGTCCTCTGCGCGGGGAGATGATCAATACAAAAAAGTTGAATGCTCATTAGCTGTAACTGTACCGTTACAGGGCTGGAAATGGCCGTTTTGCATCGGGTCATCCATTGTCTCCCTCTGCACAGCTCTGTCTTTGTACAAAGAGCTACATGACCTTGCTCCATTAAAATCCATGTGTATGGCTTTGCTTGTATACTTGCAGTTTTCACCATTCGTTTTATTTTAATGGCATTGTTATAGGCAATTCCTGATGTGCAGAAAGACTGTCCCCTTTCAAAGGGACTGGGACATGCTCCTCTGGCTTTCCTGTTTCCTTGACACCTGTTTTTTCCCTTTCTTATTAAGCAATTAAAAAGGTGCACAGTTTCTTTCCAGTTTCTTACACACAATTTGCCTAAAAATTGACATGCTGAGGTACTGTGCATTAACTAGTCTTAGGTTAAGATTTTCATAAACCACCAGTGCATTTGAGCGGCCTGGTTTTGAGTGGCTTCTAGAGTGAAATCATCACCCACCAGATCTGCAGATGAAATTATTGGAGTCTGAGACTCTTAAGTGGTCGCGGTTGAAAAAAGACTGCATGTTTTCTATGAACCTCTAGTATCCACAGGGACTGTTCAGAGTCTTAAACCTGACCAAGACTTTGATGCTTTCAAGGCTGATGGCGAGAATATTCAAAGGACGTGTGGGATGACCAAAGTCAGTGTTTCCAACCCCTGGGTGGATGGTGTTCCTGCTGCGACGGTGAGGCATAGCAGCAAGGACTTAGTGATGCAGCGTGGCACTGTGCCACCCAGCCGAGCATCGCAGCCTTCCCCGAGAGCTGGCGCGTGGGCTGCTGGCGCGGCCCTGGCTCCTGCCGGTGCTCATTCATTGCAGGAGGTAGCAGAAGCTTTGCAGAGACTGCATTTCAATCAAGCAGCTGGATATGACACTCACGTCAAAGCTGCCAAAGCAGCCCATTGACTGAACAGCTGCCGCTCTCAAGGAGCTGCTTTAGGACATCTGGAGGGCTGGCACGGCCCTGGTGAACAGAAACAGGCATCGCTGTGTCACGGCCCAAAAGCGACAGTCCGTGGTCAGAGCACGGCACTGTTTCACCATGACATTACCCTCAGTTCCAGGAAATGTTTTCACCCATGTCCCCCTTGCCAGCACTTAGCTGATGCTGACTCACAAATAAAGCCCAGAAGAGTCCTGTTTCCTTGCTGGTGAATCAGCCATTGTCTCTGTTCTGTTTTTTTCTAATTATAGCTACTGACAGGGTTTGCCAAGAATTTAGTGTTGATGAAGGGATTTGGAAAGGATGACAGAATTCCTCATGCCCTTCTCCCAGAGCTGTATCCAGGAACCTCTTGCTCCTGTCACGTTGCTTCCTACTGCTAAATTCTGCCTGTTATCCCACAGAGCAATGCCTTCTGGCATTCAGCATCCCGAATATCCTTATCAACCTAAGGCAGGACCCGCAGAGAATAGAGGAGCTGCTGCAGGGAGGGACTCTGAGCAGGAGCCTAAATTAGGTGTGTGGTGCCCCCTCCAGAGGAGTTTCTTTCTCCATTGCCTGAACTGGGAACGTGACAGCCCAAAGTTAACTCATGGGAGTTCCTCCGAGGGCCTGTGGCAGGAGACGTGCTGAATATTTCCAGCTCCTCTTGCCACTGGAGATGCCACTTAGTGCAAAATTAGTCCTTTGGAAGTGACTCTCCTCTTCAGTCATAATTAGTAGACGTTCTCTTCAGGAGAGCTGGATCAATACAACACAGCACCATCAGCTGTAATTGCTGCAGCTGTAAGTGGATTTAAAATGAAGTTGCATTTCTGCTGGAAGAAAGAGAAATGGAAGAGAGTGGGAAAGAGAGTGCAGAGAGTCCTGTGGAGCAATAGGTGTAGAGAACATTTTGGTTGATTGAGGCTTCAGCTTCTGGAGGGTTCCTGCTGCCTTGACTTGAGAGTCTAAAATAGATCAGGTTATTCCTGTGAAGAAAATGCTTTATTAGTTACATTTGGGAGCCTAATACTCAGGCTCTTACGGTGCTTTCTGAGGCCTATAGCTCAACCGCTTTGAAGAAGGCATAATGAATTTGCATCCCACTTACGAGATCTCCAGTGTTAACTTGTCGCCGACTCCTAGATCTGAGAAGGGAGTTATCCCATGCCTGCTGGAAGCAAGGCAGGTTTTTGGCTATTTTGTGCCTGGGAACAGGCTGCAGAGGAAGACTGAGCTTGTGGCACAGGCTGATAGTTCCCGTGTTCTCATCCTTCATGTGCGGACATATGCCAGCAGCTGAAAACAAAACAGGATCCAAACTGGCTTCTGCTATGTTCAAAAGCTTCATAAGAACATCCACAGTCTTTTTTAGGTTGTGATTTGGTTATCTTCTGCTTCTGGTTATCCAGACTGGGGGTTTCCGTGAGATTTGTGTATGACTTCATTCATTCAAAAGCAGAACTGGAATTATTTTGCCCTTTTACATGAAGCAGTGTAAACATTGAAACCCATTGCTAAATACTGTGACGGCGGAATACTCATGGTTCATTTTTTCATTTTTGATCTTCTTGTACGGGTAAGGCAGAAATAATAACATTGTGAACATAATCCTACATCTAGCGTACTAACTGTGAAAGGTTTAAGCTCCTGGAGTCGCTGTGTCCTCCCAGCCCGATTGTGCAGCCCACGTAGACAACAAGTGAAACTCTGCCTTCATTAGGTTCAAAGTCCAAACTCTTGCTGAACTTGGTAGAGCCCCGTTTTCATGGGCTGTGAATATAAGCTGGACTGGGTGGCTTGCTTTCATCATGAGCTCATGTATCTAACACTGAATCTTGGCTACTGCACCTATCCATCCATCACCAGATTTTTCATAGGAATGCTGCAGTCAATGAGCACTTAGCACACAGAATTATTTAAAAAAACCAAACCCAACCCTGGCTAACCATTTCTGTAAACTATCTTGAAAAAATACCAACTTTAACAGTGTAGACTTAATTGCCATAACAACTGTGATATAAATGTTAAATCTCTTATGTTTGTGTTTGATTCCAGCTTAGCATATCTTTATTGATCATTTTTTATTTGTTTTGTAGAAGCCACTCTTGGCCCAGAAACAAGGGAGTTTACAACTTCTGCTCCAAATGCCAGCAAGGCAACGTCATTTTCAACGGCAGTGATAAACAGTACGTTGTCACCAACAACTATACAGACTATATTTCCTATAAGTTCCTCTGACAATAGTACCTCTGCTTTTGCAGATGTTTCATGGACTCAGTTTAACATAATTATTTTGACAGTTATCATCATTGTTGTGGTCCTACTAATGGGCTTTGTGGGTGCTGTCTACATGTACCGTGAGTATCAAAACAGGAAACTTAACGCTCCTTTTTGGACCATTGAACTCAAAGAGGACAACATCAGTTTTAGCAGCTACCACGACAGCATACCCAACGCTGATGTTTCGGGGCTGTTGGAAGATGATGGGAATGAAGTCACACCGAATGGACAGCTAACGCTGACGACTCCCATGCATAATTATAAAGCTTAGAAGAAGTGATCCAGCTATTCCAAAGTTGGCTTAAAAAAGTTACAGGGCTTGTTGAAGGGGTATCGGGATCTGTGCCAAGGCTCCACACAGAGGAATTTGCTCTTCAGATACTCTTATGCTGGGCGTGCTGTAGCTTGCAGGTGAACAGAAAAAAGTGTAGTACATCCGAATTTCAGGTACTAGGATGAAATGCATTCGGTGTCCTGTTCTCCATAAAGATCCATAATTCACTGTTGTCAAAGACTTGATTATGCTGATCTGAAGATATTTTTTTTTTATGAAGAGGTGGTGGGGTGGAGAAAGTGGTACCCCATGATTAATCAGCAGCTACTTGATTGCCAGCCAACCTAACACTTAAGTCTGCATCCTTTAGTTTGAAAAGTAGCTCATGAATTACCAGTGGATTTTCAGGAAATAGACCTTTGTAAAGGCTTCATATTAGTTCCTGATAGAAATTTGTTTGAAAAGGAGGACAAAAAAAGGGAAATTATTGTTCACTGTACTACCCAAAGGCAAGTAGAGGAGTGAGTTGCACACTTGAAAAAAGTCACCATTATCAGTTTCCACTAAGCAGGGAAACAGGAAAAAAAATCATGAAAATATTGGAGTTAGGGAAGAGACTAAGCTTTTCCCTTTCTGAGTATTTATACAGGGTGATGATGCTATTAAAACATAGCAATCCATTTTTTTTCTAGAAGGAGTTAATGAACTTGTATAGTTTCTGTGCAAGGGAAGATGACAAGACATCTCAGGGTTGCCGTGTAAAAATAAAAGCTAGGCTTAATACCCTACCCTGATAGAAGTGGTGTGTTCTGTATATAAAATGTAATATATCTTCTTGGAATTGTATTTGTAATTATTTGTAAAAAAGACAACCAACCAACCAAAAAAAACCCAACAGCAAAACCATGAACCCCCTCCCCAGCCTCCCCTATTCCCCAAGTCATATTTTATCATCTAGATTTTAATTGTACAGCGGTTAGTGGCGTTGTTTAAAAAGAAAAAAAAATGAGGATTGTTTAAAATACTGTAAATTAGATGGCAATATTGTTGGAGCTGGGACTCTGGCAAACACCGACTGCTTAAAGCTTTTCTTCTAGTGTCATTGAATAACTTTCTTTTTTAGAGAAAATGTGAGTGCTTCCTACTTGCATCTGTCAAATTTTCCCATTCCTTTAGATATAGAGTGAATACCAGTGTCGCCATGACTAGGGCCTAGTAGGTGTCCAAACATCGGATGTACCATTCTGTTACTTGCTTTTAAATCTTTATACAAAATGCAAATACACTGTCATGAATGCATTGAGAGCCTGATCTCAATGGCCAAGCTTTTCCGAAGCGGCTGCTCATCACGTGAGTGGATCTCATTGCCATCTCTCCCGTGCTGACACGGGGACGGGGGGACTTGCCGGAGGGCTGAGCGCAGCCTCCTGGCCTCTCAAAGGGCAAAAGCAAAAATCTCCTGGATTTGGGTGGAAACGGCTTTCAGCCGAAGAGCTTCCAGGAACTGATCTGGGCTTCTAGGCTTAAAAGCTAGAAGTGCATGGATGCTTTCAGGAAATTTATGTAGCACAATGTGGTGATGGGGAATCAGCTGTCAAAAAAACCTATAGGGGACTTTAGGTTTTACAGATTCCCGTGATTTTTGTGGGAGACCGGCGGACTGTTAGCAGAGGGAGGACAACTGATGGGCAGCACAGCACAGGGAGGTCGCACCACGGAGCTCCTCGCTTGGTACCCGCAGCGTGCATGCATGCCTCGAGGCAGGCACCGCGCCCTCCCTGTGCTGGGGAGCCGCCAGGTCCGGCCCGTGAAAATCAATACCATTACATTTAAGCAGGGCGTGAAACAAATAGTTCACCTAACTCATGACCGACCTCAGAACTAAAGCTGCATTGCTGTGCGTGTTGGTGCTTTGCAAGCGATTGATGCTGAGGATAAATGAAGTACCTGCTAAAGGTCAGCAGGAGCTGACTGATGCATCCTCAGAGCCACGCAAAAGTAAATATTTCTCAAGATGAGAAATGGTAGGAAGAATGTGGTGATTATTTATTTGCTTTCTGGTGCTGCATGGAGGCTTTTCTTATCGTTGGAGACTTTTTTTGAGTTTTTTTGGGGGGGGGGGGGGGGGGAATAGGTGCTCTAAACACATGCACAAAGATGCCATTTCTGCCTCAAAATCTTGCTGCCTGATTTAAAGATGAGGCACGACAAGTAAGAAGGAAAATAGTCAAGGAGGACCAAGGGAAACGGTGAGGGCAGAATGTGATATTGCGTATAGGCGTGAGCTCATGGAAGAGCTCCCATTGCCTGCTGTGGGCCTGGGCGAGGTCCCATAGTTTAGGTAACAAATTTGGCTGATGTGATTCAGAGCAATGATACTTTTAGTTATAAAACGGGGGAGGACTGGAGGAGAAAATCTGGATATTGCTAATCCTCCAGTTACTCAACAAACATTTAAAGAGCAGAGTGGTGACAAAATAGAAAATTTCCTAAAAATTGTAATTATTTAGCAGTGCTGATTTAGTGATACACTTGCACTTGGTCACTTCATAGGGTGGGGAAGGGTAATTTAGGAAGTGTTAGCTTCTGGGACTAATGCTAGCAGGCAAAGTGAAGGACAGATTGTTCACTTTAATGTTTCCAAAATATTTTAGTAGATCTTTTCATCTTTGCCATAAAACACCTCTTCCTCAAATTTTGGTATGACCGTAGGCTACTTTGTAACAGGAACAGGCTTTGATTTTTCTCTCACTGTAGAAATAATGACCATCTGCCATACCAGAGGGTGAGTTCAGATGCTGAGCCCTCCTAGTCCATGCCTACAACAGCACAGGAGGTGTTTGCATCTGGGCTGCTTCTGACCTCCAAATTACTCTAAACGCTTTGTGTTTGAGCCTGGGGTTTGAGAAGAGGAGGAGGTCAGGATGCCTTACAGTCAGTCTGCAAGGGAGGGTGGTACAGCCATGCTGTTGCCTGTGGGCTGCACATCTGGATGAAGGGATCTAGATGGCCCCCGTAGATGTGATGGGGAGCTTGGGTGGGCAGGGGGGACCTGGCTGCCCAGGTTTGGACAGCAGAGGAAAGCACATGATGTTCTTTAGCAGGGGCTGGAGCACAGCAAGGATGTGGCACTGGGACAATGCTTGTCAGATGGCAAAATGACTCGGCAGGAAAATACCAGCCATCTCCAGCCAACCAGGCCTTTGGCACAGAGAGAGGAACAACATTTATAAAAGGAGATCGATGCCTCAGCAAAGAAAGAATAAACAGCTTTGTGTTTGACTTTGGTGATGTGAGATTAGATCTTCCTTGCTCTCTCCACCAATCATGCAGCTGTCCCCTGGGCACCACAGGAGGTGAGGAAAAGCTGAGCTAGTTATATCTCTGAATCTTAGGTTGGCATTGTATTTCGAGGGGGTGCAGAGCTAAAACACCTGTGCCGGGGTACTAAAGCCCACCAGGACCTGCCATGCGTTATAACTTGTCATGAAGCTTCCCAGATGTTGAGGTTTGCCCTACAGGGGTATGGGCAGGTAAACCAGAAATGGGCTTTCAGGGCTGCATTGCAGCCCAACTCAGAAGCTAGCAAGACAAGGGGAAGGCATCTGACTTCTAGGGCTGATGTGGCAATACAGATACATGTAGCTTTCCTGAAGGGCCACTGGGCATGCTGCTGTCTGGCTGCAGTGGTGTGGCTGTCGTGGAGAAAGGCAGTCGATGGCATGGTACGGTAGCTGTAGAGCATAGAGAAGGTACGACAAGGCAGGTGAGGGCTGGGTGAAGGTGGGAAACCAGCTCTCAAGGCATGATCCTCAGGGTCGTGAGGGCCCTGTGGATCCAGCTGGTCTGGATGGGGCGAGTTCAGTTCCACAGTCAAGTAACTGAAGGCAAGAGGATATAATGGAGCGGTTAAAGGGCAAAAAGCAATGATGTGTCAAAGGCATGGGGCAGCCTGGATGGCTCACAACTTGGGAGAGCACTTGGTAAGCACAGAGTGCAACAGACATGTAAAAATGTGATTGGATTAATGTGGATTAGATGGTCTCGAATCTTATGAACCACTTTAGCTGGAAATAACTGCGTGGAGCGCTAGCCCTGGGGAGCTGTCAGGAGAGGTCATCCATTGGAATGATAATTCCCTTGGACCAGGCTGAGCAAACTTAGCAGGCTGGAAGCCATTTACGAGAGAGGAGGGGATGTATTCAGCATCCTTCAGGTATCCTGGGCCAGCTGACCACTGCTATACAGCATCTTTATCGTAAATGTTACATGCAATGTAAATGTGGCATAAAGTTTGCACAGTCTCCTTTAAATAAAGGATATAAAATTGAATCCTAAAAATAAGTTTCTCTTTAAAGTGAAGTTTTAAAATGAGCTCCCACAGGACTCTGCTCTTCATGTGTCAGAGGGATGGATTAAAATAAGAAAAATGTGGGCCTTAAAAGTTGTACTTGCTCCCAATTGAAACCCATCAGTCTTACTACACATCCAAATAAGGCGTCTCCTAAGCATATGCTATGCTTACAAAGGCATTTCTTAAAAAAAAAAGTGTATGATTTGAATATATGTCAGAATTTATACAGAAGAATGTTATTTAAAATGAATAAAAATAAATGTATATAATTTGTATCTATGCCACTTGGATTTTTGCATTTGTTTCTTGTTCAGCAGGAGTCTTTCCACCGATGGCGATCAGAGCTGGATTGAAACCTAAAGGATTGAATCTGATCTCATCCCAGTAATGGCATTCGTTCCAAGAGAATTATCCCTTCATTATAGCCCTGCGTGTGAGATGAGAACCATGGCACAAAAATGTTTTTTAACATCAGATATTCATAAGTACCGTTGACATTGTGTGTCAGATAATCCATCTGAAAAATGAGCCCTATGATCTCTTGCGTCTGCTTATTAACCATTCCAGCTTTCAGCTACTTTCATTAACATGTTTGGTAGCGAGACAGTCAATGTGTATTTCCCCATTATTGTCTGTAATATTCACATAGACATATTTTGTCAGAGATGTATGCAGTCATTAAAAATGAAACCTACAGAGCAAAGCTAGAAATTGGAAGAGGATATTGTATCAGATTTTTCTTCATGACCACAGTGGGTCTTTCAAAGGAAATTTATGTTATCAGATACTCTGAAATCCACGTCTGTGGTGTCAATAGTTTTGAACAGTTCTGGTAGTGTCTGCAAAAGGACCTAGGGACAACTTGCATTTCTTTCTCACTTGTCAGTGTTAGGAAATGGATTTTTTTTGTGCAGAAGCAAATACAAATGCTAAAGGCTAGTCTTT
>NW_008823916.1:2578070-2581116 GCF_000699105.1 Pygoscelis adeliae | reverse complement strand
ACTGTTTGGCCCTTATGAAACAAAGAACTTGGAGAGGTAAGTCAGCATCAATTAAGCGAGCACTTAAAACTAAGTGTTCATTCAAATGTTTAACTGAGCCAGAGCTATATAAGCAAGGGCCACACTGGTGAAATTCCAGGGAGTTTACTGAGACCTGATTTGCATTAGCAGAACAGTTTGATTGTGTATGACTTAGCTTAGGAGGAATTTTGCTCTGAACTGTAACAGGAGGAGGCATAGCTGAATGCTGAACCAGGTCCCTAGAGTAGGGACTTGAGAACAGGACGCCAAGGAGGACCCATGCTCATCTGACGGTGACATCCTCCGTGTGCCACCATCGCACTTCAGCTGCAGTGCACTGAGCAGCTGGATTTCATCCTGCTCCTTGGGAGTTTGTGGTCAACTCATCCATACCATTACACTCATCATAAGCATTTCTTTCCTAGACTCCCTTTATTACTTTGTTTCTGAGGTGGTAAGGATCCCAGACTGCCTTGTAAAGTAGGAAAGTGCCATTCCAGTACGGCTTCCTGGCACGAGGATTTAGTATAATCTCCCCAAATGTACTACTCATTATGATAAGGTTAAACAACATTAAGCAGATTATCAGAAGGCGAGTTGTTAACTGCTTCTAAACAATAGTATTATTTCCCAGCCTTTTCTGCCCCTCGCAGCTTCTTGGTGCTGCTGCAGATTTTAAAACATTGGGCAGTGCAGTAACCCAGGGAAATTTTCCATCATGTCTGTGTGTATATACATGTATATATCTCTATGCCTTTGTCCATCAGACAACCATTTCGTGTAATTATAAACTTGACAAGGAGGGCCCTGCTGATCTCCTTTTGAAAGATAGTATGTTGGGACATGAACCGTGGCTCTGCAGACACAGAGTTGCTTTACCAGCCCATAGCACGCAAGCAGTGAATGATCTGTGCTGTACTTGCGGCTGATGGATGCCGATTTAATGGCATGCATCAAATACGTAACACCTGACTGTAACCTTAAACAAGAGCAAATTGGTATCATCCTTTCAGTAAGTGGACTCATTCATTTTATGAAGATCTGCTCTGTAAACATGTGAAGCCACATTTCAGACTGGCTGATCAGATCCTGGTGCCATATGGCAGACCTGATTTTGCAAACTTAACTTCAGCTTGGCAGAAGGTGAGGCCACTGCAAAAGGGGACCCGGTCATGTAAGGTGACAAATGTCTCCCAAGGCCCATGGGGGAGTTGAAGGGACCAGACATCTCTTAGGGTCATCAGACCCCAAGTGCAAAGCATCAGGCACATCTGATTGGATTTGAGATGAGATTAAGAGCTTAGTTGTGCTAAGTAATGCCTGGCATTTCCTGGCAGTTTGGGGCACTAACAGCTGTTCCATCATGCACTTCTACACGTAAAACTGAAAGACAGATGTAGGGATGGGAAGCCCACCGCGACCATACACATCCAGTGGTTGCAATGGCTGCTACCACCAGTCTGGGGCATTTTACAGGCTTACAACTTTCACCTGTTTTGAATAGAGAGTAGAGCTGGAGCAGGTACCTGGAGAAAATGGAGCTAACGGGGCACCATGACAATTTGGAGTAATAAAACCAAAAAATTACCACGGCCCATGGCCAGCCCTTATCCATGTCCTATTTTCTAGCCAGGTAAGAATCCCCTTGAGATAGCCCAGATGATTGTAAGTGAAATGTGACACACTCAGTACCGAAGAGGAAACCAAATCTAACGCTTAAGCACATGGTTACTCCCGCATGTGAGAGCCAGGTGAGTGTCTCACTGGAATGGAGCTTCCTCGTGTTACAGGTAACGCTGAGAGTAAGTCCTAGCACAATGCCCCGGTTGAGGCTGTAAATATTGCAGGAAAGTATTTCAATCCTACACACAGGTTTCCAATAATGAATTAAAAAAGAAGGCAAAGAGCATGAGAAGCAAGGTGAGGTTTGGAGCTCCACCTGCTCCCGGCGCAGTGCCCGAGGCCAGGCCCTCCTCTGTGCGCACCCTCAGGGACAGTGGCATCTAGAGGGGGAAACCATGGCAGTATTTAATTCAGTTTAGCATTTCCAACTGTTGATGTTCTGAAACGTTCAACATAATTGCATTTTCCCCCCGAAAAAGCGGGAGAGCTGCAATGTTTACACCTTTACTTTACAAAAAGCCCCGATGGTTTCAAAATCAGCCTGCTTCAATGCAGGACTGATAATGATAGCAGTTGGCTTCCTGGATTTTCACCCCTGCCAGTTACAAAGAATAGTGACTAGAATTTGAAACTAAAGCGTAATTATTTTTCTCTCCAAGTCTGATGGCGGTTTGGTGCCGTGGAGGACGTGGAAACAATCAGCTCCAGCGGCTCTGCCAGGCCTGGCAGGAGCCCAGGGTCCTGGCGCACCCCAGCAAAAGCCTCTTCCAAACGTGTGTTTCTTGGAGCAGGGCGCGAAGCCAGCCGGGGAGAGGTGGGGACTGATCCTCGCTGCTGCCTGGCCGCGCTGGCAGTGCTGTCCCCCTGCCCCAGCTCCCGCCTCGGCTGGGCCCTTCAGGCGCCTCTCCACAGACTCCAAAGGCGCGTCCAAGGTTGCCCTCAGCAAAGATGGCAGCTGTGCCTGGGGACGCCTCGCTGTGTCCCCAGTAAAGGTGACAGCTCATCATGGTTTAACCCCAGCCGGCAACTAAGCCCCACGCAGCCGCTCGCTCACTCCCCCCCGGTGGGATGAGGGAGAGAATTGGAAGGGTAAAAGTGGGAAAACTTGTGGGTTGAGATAGACAGCTGAACAGGTAAATCAAAAGCCAAGCACGCAACCAAAGCAAAACAAGGAATTCATTCACTCCTTCCCACGGGCAGGCAGGTGTTCAGCCATCTCCAGGACAGCAGGGCTCCATCACGCGTAACGGTGACTTGGGAAGACAAACGCCATCAGTCTGAATGTCCCCCCCTTCCTCCTTCTTCCCCCAGCTTTATACGCTGGGCATGACGCCATACGGTGTGGGATGTCCCTTGGGTCGGTTGGGGTCGGCTGTCCCGGCCGTGGCCCCCCCCAACCCCC
>NW_008823916.1:2571595-2577078 GCF_000699105.1 Pygoscelis adeliae | reverse complement strand
CGCCTCCCCGCCTGGCTCGGGGGGCCCGAGCCCCTCACCGCCCCGTCCGTGCTGGCGGAGGAGCCCCGCCCGCCTCCTCCGGGGCTCGGCGCTTCGTGCGGGTCTCGAAACCCGAGGAAAAAACGCCATGCCTGAGGAAAAAAGGCAGAAAATGTTTTTTAAGTGATGCAGGTTTTTGTAAGTTGTGTCTTTCTGAGACTGTAAAACGCCAGCAACTGCAGCAACCGCTACTGTCCGCAGTGTTGCCTGTGGTCATTATGGCTCTGAGTCTTACATAAGATGATCAGCGGTTTTGTGGAGCGTGTACTTAAAATACTTAGAATATCCAGCAAGGCGATACTACTGCTTCGTATTCTGGTTAGCTTTAGGGAAGTTGCATGCTGCGGATCACTGGGTTTTCCAGTTCAGCTTTTCGGAGGTGCTTCCTGCCTGAAGACCCGATCGAGACTCAGTATCTTAGCTTTTATCTATTCATGCGTTAAGAAGCCTTCCTATCTAGTTCCTGTTGAGCAGAAGCTGTAATGCAGTATGTTTTTCTATATGATGACCGTGTAACTATGTTCATCTTCAGGTGTGGGAGACTTGCTTGAAACACTTATTTTGAAGTAAAATGGCTGAATAGTATTATTTTGAAACCTCCTATCTGTGTTGTTAACTGTTCTGTTATGTAAATTTGAGGTGTATGTTTTTGATTTCTCTTTATGCATGCTTGTATCCAGCAACATAACTTGGCTGACTTCATTGTATAGATGAAGTAGGTAATTGAAACTAAGACAAATTAGATGATTTACCAGGAAGATCTATTTGCTCACAAAAGGAAGCAAATATAAGAAACACACCAATGCTGCAAAATAATGTTACTGTATTCTGCATGTTCTCTAGGCAAGCTGTCTTGAGAAATTAGTTAGAATGTCAAGGTTTAACAACCGCTGACTGGTATTCTTTGGGTTATTTTAAAGACTGCTCTACATAGTTGCATAACAACTTTGGAAATACTTCAAATGAAATACTTTCTTTTAGTTACTATGAGAGTCAGTCTGAGTCCTCAGCTACCTCTTCTTTATATTTAAGATGATGTAAGTGCTACATGTTTTATACAACTTCATTATTCTGATTAAAAGTTTACTCTCGCAGATTTGAATGGAAGTAAGTTATGCAGTCCTGTTAAATGTGGCTGTTACAGGATGTGTGTGCAAACAGAAGTTTCAGTACATGTACATTCAGGAGGGATTACATTTTAGGAATGTAGATACTGGCCATTTCCTCTGTCCATGGTTCCCCTGAGTCTAAGGTGGAGGCTTGTCCTGTGACCAGTAAGATACTGAAAGATTTGAACTGCTTTCTGATAGTTTAATAGGACTTAATTCTAATATGGGAGTCTTCTGTAGTTGCTCTGAGGACTTACTCTTGAAAGTGCACCTCGCGTAGCCAAATTTCAATGTACATCTTGGTTTAAACGGGTGATGTTGGAATTTGGGAGCTTAAGTGATAAACAACTTACTGTGATCAGAAAGATCAGTAGATCTAGATACTAACTACTTAGTAGCACTAACACATAATGTAAACAGGGGGCAAAAAAATGCTTCCCTTGCTTCCAAAAGGTGTACTTTTATTATGTTTAGATTAGCATAGGCCTTTGCTGTTTCCAAATTGAAGCCTAGCTTAGAGATTCCGCTGTCTGAACTTGTCCTGTCTTCTTAAATGTCTAGTGTTACCAGATGTGGCAGAAGATTCAGTCTCACCAACTAGAGCTCGGACCATGAAGGACTATGAAAATGTAAGCAGACTTTTAATATAAGACTTGGTGACAGATTTATGGCCAAGATATTTCTAACATGGGGGCTAAAGTGTTGACTCTCTGGGTCAGGTTCTTAGTTTGTGTCGATTAACACAGATCTGTTGGAGGTGTGACCTGTTGTCTATCTGTGCTTTGAACCTCCATTTCTTAAGTATTGCTTTCAAAAACAGAGGCAAAAATTTGTTGTTGAGACTAGTGAACTGCTGCTCTTAAATTGCGAAACAAAAATTGGCACCCTCTGCTCAAAAGTTCATGCAATCACCAGAAACAAAAGAACTTGGTTTGCAAGTCTGCAATTGATTTATTTCAGGGAAGCATCAAGTTTATTTTTGTTTAGACTAGTACAGGATTTGGCTTTTTAATTCATTGACTGCTGTATAATACCTTTTACCTTTATATTTATGTACGAGTGTGCTTGGAATACTTTTGTTGTAAAGGGCTAGTATCATTGTGACAGTTCTGTAGGTAAAACTGGCTTTGGCACTGACTAGAATATAAAGGAAAACATTAGATTTTAAAAAAAAATATATTAATTGTATTGGTTATTTAGATTGAATAAGCCAATTGGTTATAACTGCTGAATAATAATTTGGTTGGGATATAGCTGTGTTGCAGGACAACTCCTCCATAAAAAGTTTTAAGTTGTTTAGCTCAAGTTCTTATGATTGTGTGAAGAAACTGTAGAGGGGAAAGCAATCAAAAAATCTGAGATGACTGCTACAGATAAAGGCTGTGGCTTGCTATCTTTAGGATGTGCTCAAGTGTCTGCAGTTTTTAGTGTGCTTCTGTAGCTTCTGTTACCTTTTGTAGCATTGTTATGTTTGAAATGAGTTTCTTTTCTAAACTCTTTTCAGTTTCTTGTGGCCTTGTCTCCTCATCTCTGAGGAGAAAGCTATGCTCTTTGCTCAGAATTTAAAGCTTGTTTTGTAAAGCCTCGCTGAAGGATGTTTTTTACAGTCTGTATCTATTTCACTTTCTCTTTTGTTTTTGTGTATTGCCTGGGATAGAAAGACACTGCCTTGGCATTATATATGCTTAAAATCTTTTACTGTGGTATATGCCAAAGACCTCAGTCTAGAATATACATTCTGCAAGTGGTTTATTATCTACAGTGTGTGTTTGCACATGGGAGAAAGTTGTAGAAGGGAGGAAGAATCTGTTGTTGTTTGATCTATGTGATGTAAAGGAGAAGGGGTCTCCCCACAGACCTCTGGCTTCCTGGTACGTACAGATCCCTTTATGTTAAACTGAGCTGTAAAACTTCCCGTAGGCTTTTATGGATGCCAACATATAATGAAGCTCAAAACACCATTCAAGCAAAGGAAGAAGAATCCATTAAACACAGATATCACAGATATCTTTATAACTTCTGTTTTTTGAGTCTTTAAGATTGCTGGTAGCTGGAAGGCTAAACTTGACAAAGGGAGCATCTATGTTCTTTGTCCTTTTACTATTTACCAAGCATCCAGTAGTAGCTGCGTTTAGATGCGCTTTTGGACTGACATTGTAAGGCTGTTCTTATCCTACTTTAAAACAAATCTGAATTAGCAGGTAAAGTTCCTGATATCTCCTGCTTGGAGATGGTGTGTGTGTGTATATATATTACTGCATGAATTTGCTGATCTTTGAGGCTATGTTATTTATGCAGGGTATAAGAAGGAAGTAATGAAAAGAGTGGGCTCCTTGCCTTGCAGCTTGGAGAGAACAGGATGGGTGTAATGACCTGTTGTGGTTTAACCCGGCAGGCAGCTAAACACCACACAGCCGTTCACTCACTCCCCCCTACCCCTCAGTGGGATGGAGGAGAGAATCGGGGGGGAAAAAAAGTAAAATTCATGGGTTGAGATAAAGACAGTTTAATAGGACAGAAAAGGAAGGGGAAATAATAACAACAACAGAATATACAAAATAAGTGATGCACAATGCAGTTGCTCACCACCTGCTGACCGATGCCCAGCCAGTCCCCGAGCAGCGGCCCCCTCTGGGCCAACTCCCCCCAGTTTATGTACTGAGCATGACGTCCCATGGTATGGAACGTCCCTTTGGCCAGTTTGGGTCAGCTGTCCTGGCTGTGCCCCCTCCCAGCTTCTTGTGCCCCTCCAGCCTGCTCAGTCAGTAGAGCATGGGAAGCTGAAAAGTCCTTGACTAGTGTAAGCACTGCTCAGCAACAACTAAAAGATCAGTGCATTATCAACATTGTTCTCATCCTAAATCCAAAACACAGCACTGTACCAGCTACTAGGAAGGAAATTAACTCTATCCCAGCTGAAACCAGGACATGACTGTTGAATGAACTGAAGGGCGGATCCATGTAGAAAAGGTACTTTTATGTTTAGACCTGGAGAAGATGCTGAGCTAGGTAGTATTAGAGGTGTAGATTTTTTTAGTATTTATGGTGTGTTCCACTTCCTTGCAATACAGGGGGGAATCACCTTGTGATAGAGTATGTGATTACATGGGCAAAATGAAAGGCATCTTTTAATTGAGGACCTCGTTATGGTTTATTAGGTGTTCGTGAATAGAAAGGATGATTGGTATCAAGCTAGGGAACTAAGTAGTAATATCTGTGGGTTTTTTCTTGTCTCCCCAAACCCACTTAGAGTTTTACTGTCTTGTAAAATGGCTTCTGCTGGCAAAAACAGTGTTGCGCTGTGAAACCACAACCTCTGCTGACAGATGCCATTTTTGCATAAAAGTGGCTCTATGCAGAGTTGGAAAGGAGCTAAACTGAGCTAGGCAAGTGGTCTTTGCTACCATGCTGTCTGTGGTGTGGAACATTCTGAGTGTATTGCATTGACCTGTTTTTTCAAGAAGTGTCTGCTATTTCTCTTCATTCCTTTTTTAAATACAGAAATCAAAATGCATACAGGAATTAAGACAGAGTCTTTAAATGCATAAGTTGAGAGGATTGCCATTAAAATCCCTTTGTAGTGTGAACTTGTTCACATTTTACACGTTGTCTTTTATTAAGCTATAACTTTTTAATCGTAGTCTGCCTGAAATAACTTTCCTCTGAGAAACTGAATGTCAGAGACAACATTTGTTTCACATCTTGGTTTATAATTGTGTAGTCTGTCTTGTTTGCCTTTTGAAAATAATACCCTTAAGCTCTTTGGTTTAATTCTATTGCCATTGAAATACATTTAAGTAGAATTAAGGTATGCAGGGTTCTTTTGAAATTGTTTTTTCCTTTTGACTCAAATGCATTGAATATGCGAAGACTAACGAAGTTCAGCTGATACGTTTTCCGAGTGTCTTTGGCACTTGGACTTTTTCTGAATGAACAGAGACTGACTGTTAGGAATGATCTACTGATAGCTTAAAAAAACCCCAAAAACAACAAAACAAACCAAATGCTATAAGGTCTGCTCTCACTAGTTGAACATAGTGCTGAACTTGCCAGCAAGACGTGCAGGATCTAGCCTAGTTCTGCAGCCTTGCTTCAGATAAGAAATCTTTAATTTCTTTGCTTACTCTGAATAAGGATTTCAGTTTTAAGCAGTATTCTGCAGTGGGCTCTGTGGCTTGAATTGAAGTACAAAGTTGCATTGTTTTCATGCTTATATCTATTTGAATGTTCCAAAAGAGTAATTCCACTTACTCAAGATACTCTGTGATACTCATGAGGTATCATGCTTTAAACAGTTACAACTTGCATAGTTCAAGTTTATATCCACTACTGTTT
>NW_008823916.1:2561483-2571572 GCF_000699105.1 Pygoscelis adeliae | reverse complement strand
CAAAGATAAATATGTGTATTGCTACCGCTTCTAAAGAGCGGCTTCTTCAGGATGTGTGAATGGGCCATAAAGTTTGTGTAGTCAAGGGTGTTTTCAGTTGCTTGGATGATATTTAAATGTGTGAATAATGATGAGGCATATTGCTGGGCAAAGATTATTAAACTGAAGAATAGTTTGCAGATGCAGGTTCTGAGTGCAGTTACAGAAAATAATCTTAGGTTTCACAAGCCAAATATTTTAAGAATTGTATCGCTAATAATTTTTACAAGTGGTATTATACTGTTCTGGAAAAGCCTACATAAATATTTTATTCGTAGCTCTGTAACATATTAGATTTCCTTTTGCTGAAAGCATCTGGCAGGGGACACAAGTCTTATTAGAATGGATGTTTTATGCTTAGTCTCTTAAAAATCAGAGGGAGACTCCTTTCTTTAATGAAACCATCAACTATGTTACTGCTTCTACTAGGAAGGTTAAAAATCATAAGCAATTTTTTCCCAAAGAATTGCACTATGAAATATGGGATGGGATAAAGGTTTTAATGGTGTTCGATTGGGCTCACATGCATTGTGTGCTTATGGCTTTTCTTCCCATGAATAAGGCTACTATCCCAAGCTTTTGCCAGGAAAATATTTGTTTCAATGTGACATCTTACATTTTGTTCAAATTCTGTTTTATAGAAGACAGAACTACTTAATATTTTTAGATTTAGAAAACTCTTGGCTTCTTTTTGTGTAAAGTCACACAATGTTTTAGTACTTAAGGAATATTTGAAAGAGCACTGTCTGCACAACAGCATGTATTATATATTGTTAAACAATACCATTTTATACTTGTTACTTGCTTAAGTGCTAGTGTCTCAGTTTTGCAGGGTAAAAATAAACACAAGCTAAATGATAACATCATACACAAACACACAAAGTTTATGTCTGTGCCAAGGTGCCTGTATATCTTAAAAACAAAACCGAAAATCAAACCCCAAAACATTCAGAAGGAGTAGGCTGGAGTGGGATTTCTTCATGTTCAGGTGAGGAATGGAGATGGGGAAAAAAAATGTTATGGATGGGATGGTGGGAGAAAAATATGTTCTGTGATACGTGCTGAAGCTGGAGAAGATAGAAGCCTGTTGAAGAGCTTGGAGTATTTGCAGCTCCCTGGGTGGCCCTATCTTGGAGGGAAGGATGTTTTTGTTTTGACTTGGGTATCATATGCTGTTATTAACACCTTCACAATTTGGATATATATGTGTGCGTATATCACCCACGCATACGTACACGTTTAATCATGTCCAATGGGTTGAATTCTAATCTTGCACTGTGGAGAGCAAAACCAAACGATAGTGGTTTTCACTCTTTATTTTACTTGGTTTGAAATGCATGACATAATTTGCTCATTTTCCTTCTTATTTCACAGCAAATCACTGATCTGAAAAAAGAGAACTTCAACCTGAAGCTTCGTATATACTTTCTGGAGGAGCGAATGCAGCAGAAGTTTGATGGTCCCACTGAAGAAATATACAAAATCGTATGCATTTAGAATAATTTAATAGAATTATATATCTTTTTGAAGAGTTTGTTTTGTGGGGAGGTTACCTGTTTTACTCAACTTTTGAGTTGTCTTGTTGGAAGTTTTGATATGATAACTTTATTTTATTCTGGCCTAATCCTTTTCAGTAATAACTAAATTAAAATGACCTTTATAAGGTGTGGAAAAATTAGTTTCAAATGTGTGAGTGTCCGTAGTTATGGGGCAGACTAAGAGATGTTGTTTCCAGTAAGTGGTTATGAATTTTCAGTAGTTGTGCTACTGAAATCATATACTGAATGGGGAACAGAAGCAGCAGCTTGCTTCTCCTGAATTTGGTATGTACTCGGCTTTCTACTATCGGACAGTTCAGTTCACCTCTATTCTTTCCTGGGTTTATCAGATGTCAGTATAGCTACCTGGAGGTTGGCAGGGCACTCCAGCTCTAAGTTGCTTCCTTTAATACAACTTTATCTACGTGCTTCAGGGTTATGTATAACTTCTGGTTTTATTGCTCTAAATTGAAAGAATGCGTATTTGTACAGGATTCAGGAAATCTCTTTGATTCCTATGTCAGTTTGTAGAAAAAACTGGTATCTTTTTAAGCTGGAAGAAGGATTTGAGTCAAGCAGTATGTCTTGCATTGTGGTTATTTCAGGTTTACAGATGATAGGAAGCATTTCTTATGCCCTTAGGTGGTGCCTGCATTCTAGAAGGGTAAAGAAGTCATTTTGGTAACGCAGTAGCATGTTATTTATAAGAGATTCTTGCATCAAATCTCTTTTCTGTAATAGAATGGAAACTTAAGTCTCTCTTGATGCTTGTTGCAGTAGTTAAGTACATTGATGTTTAGCTAGGTCATGGTTTCAACTGAATATTGCTGATCGGTCTTCTGTCCTGGTCTTCTACACTGGTGTCGTCTTGGAATTGCTCATGTATTGAGATGGTATCAGTCAACTTGCAGGCCAAGTAGTTCTTTGTACAATGTGTGCTTATGTCATGAGTAGTCTTTTCAGACTATAACAAAATAATTTTAAGATTATTAAAAACCTTGATAGTTGATACAATCAGGTTTTTAAAAGAAAATGAGAAGGAAATATCTCATAGCTCAAAGAAAAACCATGCATGAAAGCCCTAGGAACTCCCAAGCTGACCTGCACTACTCCCCATTATAGTAGTTAAGTGTGTGTGCATGTGTGTAGGGGATTTGTCTTGCTTGAATACAATGGTCCTAAATGCTTTTTGAGATTTCTGAAAGTCTTAAACCTTCAAAATACGTCCTTTAAAAGCTAAAATGTCTCTATGGTATTCTTAGCCCAATGATACTTTGTATTTGGTGGTCCAAGCAAAAAGTAATCTACACACTGCCAGTAACTCTTGGATAGGGTGACCTCTGAATTCTCTCCAGACACTTTGATTCTTTTGTCCTAGAACATTGAGCTGAAAGTTGAGATAGAAAGTCTGAAGCGTGATCTGCAGGAGAGAGAGAAACTACTCATCAAAGCCTCGTAAGTACCAGTATATTTCTCAATGTTTGTTACTTAGGATTTCCAAGATCTGGCTTCTATGTGTTTTTTCCTGATGTTTTTGGAATACAAGGATCCCAAAGTAGTATTTTAAGGGCACTTACCTAGAAATTGCTTCATTCGTTACAGAAATTACATGTGTGAATTCTTAAATGCACAATGATGTTAATGTAGTTATACTGGATGGTGTGACTTTGATACTATCCTTCATTCTACTGTATCTTTCAGGTAAATAAATGACCTCCTAGTTGGGAATGGCTTAGCGTTCCTGTTGTAGAAGTTAAGCTAAGAGCTTAATTGTCTGAACAGGTGAACTTGTTTTTTTACAGCACTGGATTGGCAAGACAGTACACAAAATGCTTCTCAGTAAGGCTGAGAGAGCAGTTCAGAACTAATCTAGAATAAATCTTGTGGTTTTTAGTGTTATAAAAATGAATGTACTTAAAATTCCTGCTTTTCTGTTAAAACCTCTTTTCTAAAAAAATATTACTTATTTAAAAATTACATAGTGCTACATAGTCTTATGGCATGGGCAAGGTGGAATATGCTCTGGGGAGACAATGGATCACTGTAGGGCTGACAATAGCCTGTTAAATTGCTTCCTTCTAGATGTCTGATACAAAACTAATCCAAGCTGGCAATGACTGACAGCTACAGACTGCTACATGGGCCTCAGTTTCAATGGAATTTTCTTTGTGTGGCCTCCCTCACATGGCATTGAATTGTTACCAATTAGCCTTTTTTCAGTAATTCAGAGAGGCTTAGTTTCAATTAGATCCTGAGGACCAGATTAATTTTTGTTCAGTCTCTCCAGGTAGCTGTCAAAAGGTATTGCTGGGCTTTGAATGGAACCTTGCACAAGTTCATAATAGGAAGGAAAATTTAGGGGGAAATCATAAACAAGTGGTGATCCTTTGTTTAGTAAGGAAACACTAGCTATTCTTTTCTGACGAGGTATTAACAATTACTGAAAAGGCAATTGGAGAAGTCTCAGCAGCTGCATATCTTCAGTTTATTCCGATGCTGCTTTCTGTAGAAAATACAACTCTACCAAAGGCTTGATACTGTATTTGGAAGCTTTAAAAATATGAAGGAAACACTACACTTTTTCATCATACATATGAAGTGCTTGCTTATCCACTGTGACAAGGCTTGTGTGTGGAACTGTCAGACTACACCACCAAAATTGCTATATAGTGTGTAGATGTTTGTATTTAACCTTAAAGTGACAAGCAGGTACAGATAAAGTGGAAGACACTTGCTTGTACATAATCTATCAGCCACTTGCACTTTAAATGTTTTCCACTTTGATATGGAATGGGATTTCTATCTATATTATGCTCTTTCAGTAAGGCAGTTGAAAGCTTGGCCCAGGGTGGTGATGCTGAAATACAGCGTGTGAAAGAAGAGGCACAAAAGAAGATGCAAGAAATGGAAGAAATCCTGACTAGCAGAATAAACTTTCTGGAAGAGGTGAGTGGCCAAAACTGAAGGAATAGTTAGAAATCAGTACTGTCTTTGTACTATTGTCTGAGATTTGATACTGTGATCTACCCATATTTTCAAAATTGTTTCAGCTTTCCTGGAAAAATAGCCAGTGCAAAACCAGACCAAAAAAAAAAATCCCACAATGAAAGGGAAGGTGTTTCTAGCTGCTCTTGAACTGTCAAATATGAGGATAGCAGTTCTTCAGGAAATTTGTACCTTTTGGTGGTATTTAGGTGCATTCAGCACAAACCTTTGATTCCTGAATTCCAGTGTGAGGAGGCTACTTTTTCAGAACTGCAATCTCCGTTTAGAGGAAGAGGGGCTGGATTTTGAACACTTCTACTGATAAGGTCTCAGCTTCATAAATAGCTGAAACTACTCTGTAAGCACTCCTGTCATTTCCCATCTTTATAGGGGACCTCAGTATTGCAATATAGAAAGCCCCAGAATCTTGGTTTGTGTCTCCACTCTTGTGTGTTCATTATAGGCTGAGAGAGGCCACCTACTTATGGTAGCTTCTGGGCAGGTGAACCAGTGGGCGCTTCCCTGCGTTGGGCGTGCAGGCACAACACTCTGTTGTTAGATTGACCTTTATCTGCCAAATGTTATTGGCTTCTGCTGTCACTATATCGCCTTTTTGAATGACATTCTCCTGTTCCACAGGGTTATTCTTAACAATGTCTTTTAATTTCTTGCTCTCTGCGGTTGAGAGAGTTTATTCCTGTATTTATTGTTGAGCCATTGCTGATATCTTTACAGGGGAAGTGCTTCACGTTTTCCTCATTTTGTAGTGTAAAGGCAAAAAAAAAAATTCTCTGTATGAATAACATGCTTCCTCAGAAGCAAAGAGAAGTTCAGTTTCTTGTAAAGAACAAATTTGATATTGACTGGTCTGTGCTGGACATGCTTGTGTCAAGTTCTAGAAATACATAAGCTCATGATTGTTTTGCATCACTGACTGTATACACTTCTCTGTTGGTGTAGCATTTTGTAGCTGTGTTTGGGGGGATAGGCATCTGGTGCTCTTTCTGTAAGTAAATAGAAATGGCATAAGTGGGTATATTCCAATAGTTGCTTTCCCATCCCTAAAGAATGAATTGGTCATGGAAGATATTGGTAGCAATCTCCTGATGGTATTTTCTATCAGGACAATTTAGCAGTATTCATAAAGCAGTGAGCTCCTTCAGGGAGGAGGAGGGAGGAATCTCCATGACCTTTTTTTCAGTTTAGTGGAATTGGGATTTCTCAAAGTATTCTTCGTGCTATTGGATAGGTAGAGAAGTTCCTAAATTACTTATTCTGTACCACAATGGTCAGTCAGACTGGTGTTTCCCAGATCTGACAGACAGAAGGGCAAATATTCTAATCTCATGGTGATACGGTATTTTCTGTAGCCTGTAGATAGTGTTGGCCTCTGACATTAATTTTATTATGCTTATGAATGTAAACATTGCAAAGTAGTATTAGTCACTTGTTTATGTAGCACCATATAATTATATAGAACCAAGTAATGCTAACAAAGATTAATTTCCTTCAGAGTTTTTGATTGAAAGATGAATGCTGGCAGAGCAGCTTTTCAGGAGAGGGGGTGAGTGGTGAAGTCTTAATGGTGAAGGACTCTTTCTTCACCCTCCCCCAGAGAGATATGCTTTTTAGTATAGACTTGAAGGAGAGGGGGGAATTACTTTTTAGGCAACGAGGAGGCTTTTATTTTGTAGAAAGCAAAATTCAGTGAGCGCAGCAGGGAAGCTTACAATACCTAAAATTTGTTTCAGATATTCATTTTTATAGTGTATGACAAGTGTGGTTTTTCTGGTGTTCCCTGTCTCCATGAGTTGGGTCACTAGAGGAAGTTGACTGGAATCTCTGGGTGTTCTCTCTCTTTCCATTGCTGTTCAAGAGAAAAACGTCTGATTCATATTTTTATCAATTCTTGCAAAATATTATAAATGATGTTGGAAAGAGTTCCAATTAGCTGCAGCGAGCCTGTGAATATTAATTTCATCTCTGATTGAATAAAAAAGCCCTTCTTTAACTTCTTTAATTTAAGTGTAGCTATTTATTATGATAGTGGGAGGACAGTGGGACAAAGCCAAATTACAATAGCTAAATCTAAAGCTATAGCATAGGGGCACTTTTGTTTCCTGTTCTGCTATCAGTTAGGGTATTTGTTTTACTTGTTTGAAACAAACTTCCCTTCTTTATGTGCCACAGAAAATGGATTAATTTTGAAAATGCAGACAGAAAGAATTCGGAAGTGTTTGCAAAGCGCCTAAACTACTTGGTAAAAGTTGCTAAATTAAATGTACCAACATATATTTGGTAGAAGAAACTTCAATATGTGAAAATTTTTGTGAGCATTTTGTTCTTATAGGCATCAGGATTGTGTGTTTTAATTACAGAATCTTAAAGCTTCCCAAGAAGCTGTGGAAAAAGCCATTGCAATGACAGAGAAGGAGAAAGCTCTGAGAATAGCTGCTGAGCAGAAACTTTCTTCAATTATGAATGCCCCTGGAAAGGATCTGGATATGATTGCAGGAGCTGAGAAAGACAGGTCAGAACTCTTGCCCGTGATGTTTCTAAGCACTGGAATTCTTTACTGTTTAAAGTGTGAAGAGTAGACGTGGATATAGGTTTTAATAGTTTGATCCTACCCTCAGATACCTGAGTGTTACTGGCCATCTTTCCTGTTCAGGTATTAAATGAACACAGCGAAGAATCAGTATGCATGTGACATGAGCCTGTCCTGCTTTGAAGCACCTTTGTAACTTTGCTGACTTACCTCTTGCTTGCTGCTTTCTTGAAACCATTGCTGAATAGAACTTGATTCTACTGTTTGTGTTCACTTACTGCTTTCATGGTGTTTATGTACTCTTCGGTCCCAGTGATGTATCTGTAGAGGTTGGTAAATCTAATGGGAAGAGAAACAGTGTGTGTTTGAGCTTCATGGTTTTGATTGTGCTTTGCAAAGCACTGGCTTTCCTTTGTTTGGAGGGTAGTTGGAAAGGTGTGTGAGTTGTTTAATAACTTTAGGTGGGGAAAGTGTGTAAACTCAAATCTCGATACTTTGAGAATTTTTTTTTTTTGAGAGATGTAGGGTAAAACACATGCCTGGCAAGCCTCCCAGTAAAGCTTAGTTAGTCTGGGGACGTGAGCCCGGAGTGGAGATCAAAAGATCATTATGATTCCTTATACTTTGGATTATCCTTTCCTGTCTGTTTGTGACTGGACCCTGCAGGTAGCTGCTCTGTGAGTAACTGCATAATTGGTCTACCCTGGTAACAGAAAGTTATGTTGGCCTGAGGCTTTCATTTCATAGGTTTTATATTATGGTAAAGCAAGGTTTGCAGTGTTTTCTAGACAGTTTTTTGTAAAAGCATACAGATTGTAGACTTCCAAATTGCAGTTTTCACTGGCGTAAAATTATGAAACTGTTCTAATAGGTTTTGATACTGCACCTTATGTGCCACCACAGTAATTATAACCCGGCTCTCAAGTTATCTCTCTCCTTTCCCCTTTCCCTTTCCTGTTTTCCTCTTTCTATCTGTTAGTCATCTGCATGAACACAGTTGCTCTCCTGAGTGACTTGAGCTGGGAAAGATTTATAAAACCAGTCCCTTTCAGAGGTACTTGAGTTGCTAGCTCTATAGCTTGTGTGAAAATAGTGCTTAAAGTGTGGAAACAAATTGTTGGGATTGGATCACTAGAGTGAAGGCTGTGTGGAGTATGATGAAGTTTCCCCCCCCCCCCCCCCTTTTTTTTTTTGTCTCCCCCCCTCTTGTGATCCAGTGTTAGCAGGATCTTGTATAATTGTGTGCTGGTAGATCAGTGTAAGTATTCACAGGACCAGAAAAACATAGCGCCAATGGAGGAAGAGAATATTTAACTTCTTGAAGTGAATCAAATATTAATGTGCAATGCTTTAAACTTGTCTGGGAGTAGCACATCTGGAATTCATATTGTGTTAAAAAGATACTTCACCATCTAGGCTACAAAATACTAAGAGAATCACAGCTGGCATCTTATGCCAGAATGTTTTCACATATAACCCTTACGTCTGTCAGAAAACTCAAGCATTGTTGTTTTTATCGGTTGGAATACTGGAAGTGTCAAGATGTGTATTGACCAAAGAAGGTAGTGCTGACCTAACTTTTTTGCTTATGTGAAATGAGAACCAGCTTAGGTACAAATATAAATGAACTAGGTACTTGAGGGACCCTTAGTGATAGCAGGTAAGGATACGGTGTTGTATGTGCTAAGAAGTGGAATAGATTGATAAGCTTTTTGTGTGTGCTATGGAGGACAGTGTAACTAAAATATTGATGCTGAAGTGTTGACATTTGAAATGGTACTGGAGGAAAATAAGAATGAGCACTTTGCAGATAGCTCAACCCTGTTTGTTGCTTGCTTTAAAGTTATGGCACCTTTTCTGGTTTCTCTGGAGGGAGAAGGGGTTGTGAAAGTACTCCCCTAAGTTTTGTAAGTATTGTCTGGAGTCTTCACCTAGGAAAGTTGTCTGCAAGATTTACTGCAATGACTGGAGGATTGGTCGTAGATGATGCAAGATTAATATTTAAAAAAATCTTATTTTAGACTTATAGAGCAACTGAATCTGTCATTGAAAAGTAAAGAAGCTATAATTCAACACCTTGAAGAGGAAAAGGCTCAGAGTGGATCTTATGGGAACTTATCAGCAGAAAAAATCAGAGAACTTACCATTGCTTTGAGGCATGAAAAAGATAGTGAGATAGAGGTGAGGAAACTGACTGAACAGTTGTATGTTATAAAATTCATGTGGTGTAGGATTTTAAAGGTTTTGTGCATGACAGTATGTGTGAGTGACTTAAGCCAATTTTTTAAAATATTGTTCTCCGCAGTTATTCCCTCCCTCCCTTCTCCATTTCCTTAACATTCATTGGTTATATTGTGGTTTGGTGGTCAATATTCATCCTTATTATCCATGCTTACTATTCATTCAATGAGAGGTCATGTTTCCCATTGACTTTATGCCTGTATTATAGATACTGTGCAATTGCTTTACAGAAGTATATATAAAAAAAATGCTAGATGTAAAAAGATCCCTCAATAGATGACATAATGTCTATAGATGTTAAGAATGTGACTTGAGAGTTTGTTTTTGGGAAGTATCTCTACTGTTATGGTCTGGAGAAAAAGCTGTGGTAAGGGAGGTAGGCATGAAAAAATCTCATAAAATAAAGTGAAAGTCTAGCCTTTAGCTTACAAAAGGTGCTAAGAGTCAGTCTTTTATTTCACTTGGCTCTTAAGCAGAAAGACAGGTATCCTGAAAGCTGAAATGTAGAAACAGGTCTTAAGGCTTGTTGTCTCTTTTTTTTTTTTATTTTTCCCATTGGTTATTCAAACAATAAATTAAAGCTGGCAGAATTAATAAAGTAATCGTTCCTTCTTAATTTGGACCGGCTTGTACTGTGCCCAGGTAGATTTGTAGACTTCCAGGAAGCAACTGATTCAATATATTCCTGCCAAAATGCATATACTAAGTTTTGTTTTGTTCCACTACTGGCCCCCTCAC
>NW_008823916.1:2559318-2561462 GCF_000699105.1 Pygoscelis adeliae | reverse complement strand
CCCCGGCCAGGTTTTTAAACTCACTTTGCTTCATTTTAATGCTTAATGAGTTGCATTTGTGTTTAGAATAAATTTACTTGACTGTAACAACTGTTTTGTTTTTATAGGCTATTAGAATGGAGCTTAAAAATGAGAGAAATTCCTTTGAAAAAAAAATTCAGGTAAGCTCTAGTTTTGTTTCTGTTTCCTTGACCACTTATAGTGCATGTTGGGATCTTTTCTGTAATGCATTCATAGATACAGAGAGGCCTTGACTCGGAAGGAAGCAAAGCAAGTCCTCTGGTAAATTCTCTTTTATGTTGGATGAAAGGAAGGCTCACCTTGTTTTTGAAGCAATTTTCAGTAAAGCTTATAGGCACACTCATCAAATACTGAAGCTGATACTTATGGCCAGCCCATGATATTAGGCTTCTTATACTATATTCCAGGCACATCTTTAAGATGATGACTCGCATTTTGGGACTGTATTTTATGTTAGTAATCTGAGTAATAAGATATAAGAACTCTGAGAGAATGTACTTATTAATGTGCAGTTACAGTATCTCTTAGTGGGAAGTTAATGCAACTTTCACATAATCTAATTTAGTCACTTCAAGAAGAGCTACAAGAGAGAGAAAATGAGCTTGCTGTTGAAAAGAAGAATGGTTTGAAAAGGGATAAAACCATTCAAGGGCTAACTGTTGCATTAAAAGCAAAGGAAAAAGAGGTATGGTGATTATGATCCTGCTGGTTTGTAGAACTATCATTGGGAGAGGAGTGTGTGCATTGTATATGTGGCAGCGGTTGACCATCTTATCATTAGGAGACTTCTAGTGGGTCCTTAATCACCGCTGTCATATCTGTAAGCAGTTCTGTTTATCTAGAGTTTTGGGTGTTGGACTGGAGGAGAGCGGAAAAAGATACTTAACTGAACTGTCTTCCTTAAGAACTTTGAGGAAAAATGTTTTCAGTTGCACACTGATTTTATCAGCTCTGAGCACCACTTAAAAGGTATGAGAAGTATGTTACGTTGTTGAGTACGTGGAGCTGTCAAAGACAGCTAAAATAGGAGAGGTCAACGTCAGCTGAAATTCAGATTTTTTGGAAGAATGGGAAGTATTTAACTCAAGTGATAGGCAGTCTAGTGATTGTTGTATAAGAACAAGAATTTCTTTGTATAAGACTTATTATGATGTATTTGGTGTTTTTTTGTTCTTTAAAGTATTTGTTTTGTGTAGTTGCATGAATGGATAATGAGATGGGATAGCTATTACTGAATCACCATCCCTTGGAAGTAACTCTTTCTACATAGTATTAATTTTACTTTACTTAAAGAATGAGGAGCTTGGTTCTGAAATTGAAGATCTAAATGATTCATTGGCGAAGGCAAGAGAGGCAACTCACAAAGCACACATCCAAAAATTCAAGGTAAGAAGCAAGCAATTAATGTGGCTTCCCCCATCCCTGCTCCTCCCTTCTCCGTAACTCCACACAGCAGGTAGTGCTTTGTATCTTTGAAAGTTCAGGAATGGAAATTAGTTTAAAATGTTGTTTAAAAAGTTAATTTTTCTTACTTTGAAAAAAAATTTCCCAAATCAAATTATTTAAATGCTAGAGTGTTAAAATGTCAGATTACTTCTCTTGTGTCTCGAGTTTTTTATTCTGTAACAACTGAGAATTATTAAGGGAGAAATGTGTAAAAGTGAAATGAGTTAAAAATAAAGACACAAATAGTTGTGGAGTTGAGATGATACTGAGCTTGCTTTGTTGACCTAAGAATGTTTTGGTGGTTCTTCCAAAAGTATGGTAACAGCACACTCTTCACGTTAGCAGAGTTGAACTGGGTATGAGACACTTATTTTGGATTTATTTATGTAATAAATGTGAAACCGCTGTTTAGAAAATAGTGGGGTGCTTGTTTGTGAAAATGTGACTTAGTAATGCTTTCATGTGTGTGGAGGAGAAAGGACTTTATGATGACAATTTATGCATTATAAAGCTTTTAAAATGTAAAATGGGAGAAAGTAAGATTTTGATATTAAAATAGGCAACATAATGTCTCTTGTAATGTTTTCCAACTCATCTGAAACTAAGTCTGATAAAACTAACTAATACTGATTAGAGGCAGTGATGAATCTTCCGTTATGATGTTTGTTCATCCACTT
>NW_008823916.1:2545610-2559304 GCF_000699105.1 Pygoscelis adeliae | reverse complement strand
GAGGTTGATACGCTTGCCTCCGAAGTACACGCACCTAGAGCTTTTGTGACTGTACTGTTTTTTGATTTCAGAGTCTAATGGAGTAGTAATGTTTAGCTCTCACAGAGCACCTCCATTTCTTCAAAAGCCATTTATTTCACTTAAGCCTAAATTTTAAGTGTGCTGCTTTGAGAAAAGTATATCCTATTTCTTCTTCAGGTCATTTTGATCTCTGTGTGAATCTATAGCTTACGTTTGCTTTTTCATAGCATAGAAGTTGAAATATTACTCTAATTTTAACCCTTTCATTTTTATGAAAGCTTGATTATTTTTGAAAAGTTAGGTTTAAAAAGTGCAACTAATCCCTCCTGTCCACAGAATCCATATTGCATGGTGGGTGACAGAGCAAGCCTTTCTCCTCATTACTCTGCTACTTAGCTACAAACTTGAGTTGAAGGCAGTTCTCTGTGAGTAGATCGTGCTGCATAGCCCACTAATCCTGTCATCTGTGTTGTGAACTTCACGGAGGCCAGTTGTAACAGTATGTGATGGGGAAGAACACAAATCAGACTTGCTATTTCATATAAAAAATATGCTTATGACTTGGTAACTACTTGGCCTAGTCTGGATTCAAACTGACCCAAAAGTAGAAAGCTTTATGTAATAAGAGCTGTGGGAATCAGTAATAATATGATCTCATTTGCACTGTGGACTCCTTTGCAGGTCAACCTTTATCTAATTCTTAGTTATCTAAGACTTTGTTATCCTGCTCTGGATGTCTTTGAAAGCTGTGTTACACTAGTTGAGAAAATTTTCAGTGTAACATTTTCCCTGTTGTGTGAGTAACTGTCATTTCACTGTTTTTTTGCACCATAATCTTGAAGTACTGGAAAGAGGTGCGGGGGAGTGGGTTTGGACGCAACAGGAGTAAAGACTTCCAGCCTCTACAAAATACCCTTATAGAACTTGAATGCTGCATTATGTTTCAGGGTGCTGAGGATTATCAAGCTCTCTTGATGGAAAAAGAGACCCTCTTAGCAGAGCTGCGTTCAGAAAACCTTACAAAGGATGCTGAGAATCGTAAACTACAAAGGAGGATTAAAAGGACCGATCAAGAGCTAAACGATTTGAATTTAGAAAGAGAGAAAATGGAGAAGGAGCTGGATGAAGCACAACTACAGAAGAGCAGAAGTGACAAAACCATTAATGTTATTATCACTTTTTACTTTATTTCATAAAGTTTAAAAATAATTTAACATTTCTAGCATGTCCTTTTCTAACAAATCTAGTTTTTTGATTTGAATACTTTTTGGAAAGGTAAATGCATTTGCCTAAAGGCAGTGTTCAAAAGAATGTGGCCAAGAAGATTGAGGAAAATTCTGGTGCATAGTCTGCATAGAAAAATATTTTAAAATAAACATAATTTTGATAGTCTTAGGTCCTAGAAGAAAAATCATTAGCCTTTATAAGTGGCAAGTGGTTACTATTGGTTTCAGTTTTTCTGATGGGAGAGTCTGAACATGTACAACAACATACCTTTTATATTTCTGCTGTATTTGTCTTGTTACATGTCTATACATTATCTTAAATTACACTACTTAAATCTAACTTTCTTCTAAGTTCTAATGCAGAACAGGGGTAAGTAGCCAGTTGTTGCAACCTTAGGCCAAACTTCAGCTTGCTTTTTGCTATCATAGCAGGGTCACTGTAAAGACTGTATATTTAATAATTTCTGCTTGTAAAATTCCCAAAGCACAGGATTAGTTGATCACAATTTAACGTAAAAATGATGTGCTGTATCTGTTCATTAATTTTACTTGCTTTATATTCTGTTTAGGGTTTTTTTACCTTGCTGTAGGTGTTTAGATAAGCACATCTGCTTCCAACACGCACAGTTCATGCAACAAAGTGAATGATCAGGTTTCTTCCTTTCTTCCTTTGAAAAAAGGATGCACTTTCTGCTGAGTGTTTGACATAAAACATAATTCTCACCTGTATGTCTTGTCACATGGATTTTTCTAAAGTCTTCTCACCTAGAGTCCTGCCTGCATGCAAAGTCTGGTCTTCAGTTAGGGATTAGTCTCCTGCTATATTAAATTACATAAAAGATGAAATGAGCTTGTATTTATTCAGTGGATGTTTTGGTTCAGTTATTAAATAAGGACCTTAATAAAGCAGGTATATGTGGAAATTGCTGTCCCTGCAATACCACTTAAAACCAGTAGAGGGATCTCTTTACCCACAAACAAATAAGTTGTTCTCCCCCTCTCCTGCCCCCAATTTAACTTGCATTTTTGGTTGATTGTCAACTGTGGTTAGGCTGCTGTCACAAAGTCTATCTTTGGTGTGCTTTGAAATTTTCTTCAGGGTGTTGAGGTTAAGGAGAGAAAGAACAGATCGCGCCTGTCAGTTAAACAGCCACAAAGAACATATTTTATTGATTTAAAGTATCTTATATTTAACTGTCTTCTCTATTCAGAACTTTTTTCATCTTTCAGGGGAGCTAGAGTATAACTCTGTATAGAAAAGACAGGAAAAATAGGACTGAGTAGGGAGTTGCCAGGGGATTCAAAGTTACTTGTATTACAGAAGCCTGTTTGACGCCATTATGTCCAAATTTTTCATGTAAATGACTAGCTCCCTGGGGAAAAGCGTTCCTGCCAAAAGATGAGCAGTCTTACAAAAATTATATCCCTAACCTATTTCCTACTCCTTGCAGAACAGCTGCTTCAATTTCAGAGTTGCTAGTACATTTGGATATAGCAACATTGCCTGTGAAATTTTGCCCATTAAGTAGTAGATATGTGGGAGTAAAAAAATATGCTGTGATATTTTGCTCTTTGACAAATAGAAAACCACTTCGGTGATCTGTTGCAAACTTTTTATGAGACAGCCTTAAAAATTCTGTTCTATTTATGCTCTGAGATACCTATTTATCAGTGTTTCTATTTTGTTAGAATAAAACTAGCAAGAATGTACCTAAACTGTAGAAAATGCCCTCAACATCTGTAATGAACTGCTGTCTTTAGCTCTTCACTCACTCACAGGGAAATTTTCAATGACTTTTCATATACTGTAGTTGGGATAATCCCAATTTTTGCATGTATCTATTTTAATAAAAAAATCCCCATAAAACTTAGACATCCAGAAGAAGTACTTCTGTCCTGTTGTAAACCCCGTTTGTCTAGAGATGACTTGGGCATTACTGTCTTGGAGTGGAAGAAGGTTAAATTAGGACTGCTACATGTGAGCTGATCATCCAAATTGCAGACTGTGCCCAGTATTAGGAGTCTTCTGGAGGAATGGGCATAGGTGTTCTTGAACAATGCCCCTGCCTCAGCGTGGCTGGGTGCCCTGGCTTTCTACTAGGTCAACTTTAAAAGTAAAAACTCTTTCAGTTCTGTACTTTCCAGAAGCTGCTGTTAAGCAGTAGTTCAGCATCCCTTTAAGCTCTCTGAAACAAGAAACCTTGGGCATATATTCTTACATACAATTGAGGAATAAACATCAACTCATCCTTAATGTTGCTTGTGTCCACCACGTTACTATGTCTATAACAGAGATTCAGTGCTTCTTGATCAAAGAGTTTGTTCAAATTTACATGATTAAACACTTCAGGTATCCATTCTCTCTCCAGGCCTAAATGTAGACAATTAGAGTGCATTTACTAGGTATTCATATTTGATCAGGTGGTTGGGGAAATGCAGAATAACTCATTAGGCAGAATTTATTATTTAGTCTTCCTACCTGTAGTTTAGCCTGAGAGGGAGGTTTTGGAGCTTCACAACTTAATTATTCACCAACCTGTTTTCCATCTGACAAGGAGGGGGAGGCATCTGCTCCAGTCTTCTATATTATAGTGTTTCACATTCATTTTTCTTAGTTCAGCTATCATTAATCATAGGAAAGTCTCTTGGGAAAAAGGTTGGCAGAGGGAATTGCAAAGTTTATGCTTTGAGAGCTGTAGGTACTATATTATCCTTGCAACTCAATGTATAGAAAGCAATAGATTTTCTCCCAGACAATTTGAGTGGTCAATGAGTTCAAGCAACCTGCTATAGTGATGGATAGTTTTGTGTGTTACAGAATTCTAGCTCATGCAAAGAAGGTAATTTTCGGTCTCAACTCTAGCTTGTTTTGGGAAGGATTTAGGGAACTCTGGGGGCAGAAATAGTAGAGGCAAATTATCTGCAAATTGCAAGTCTCTTGCAGGCTTTTTGACTTTTTCCACAATTGTATGCCTTGTCAGTCCGCCTCTTTCCATAAACCCAGCCACGATATTTTTGCTGCTTTAAAGGCAGAAGCATAGTTTCCATACCTGACAGGTGTGGTACACCAAGATGACTGAGATTAGCTAATAGGGGGTGTAGCACTGTTATTGCAGCAGCATCTTTTTAATCTATGCATGTCTATCATCTTTTCTTCTTGAAGCTGTTTACGGTCTTCGTAAAGAGACGTCACGGAGTGCTGGTCACTTGAAGTCACAAGACAGGTCAAAAGCATTGCTTTGAAGTTTAGTTACCTAACAGGTGACCCTAAACACTTAAAGCCTCTCAGTGATGTAATAGTATAAAACCAGTGTAAAAATAGAAAGCCAATGAGTGAACTTTGCAATGCAGTGAAAATCATAACACTGCAGTTGATCCTTTGCTTCCAATTCACGTGTTGTATATGAATAGGCTTAATGTGACCCACTTGAAGAACTCTGTAACTTGAAGCCATAACTTGAAGACTTTGCAGTTATCAGACCTTACACTACTTCCAAAAGAGATGTGCTACACTGCAGTTTATATTTATAGTTAGTAGTCAGGAAGAAATAGAAGCATATTTAAGAGTTTGTGTATATAGACAAAACTTGGACCTGATTCTGCAATTCTTCAGTTTTCTTAGTCAAGCAAGTAGTTCTTTTGGTCCTGAAAAAATTACCTTTATTTGCAGAACTGAAGGTCTAAGCTTAATCATTCTTTGAAACTGAATAATGTTTCAGTTTTTTTGGGAGCTATTAGGGATTTCTTAGCTGAATCCTGGTAATGAAGCTAAAATTAAGTGGGTAAACCAAAAGGCATTGTAAATGACAATTTGTATTTAATGTGCAAAATAAACAGAAGTAAAACACTGAAGTAGTAAAATGATGTTAAGGATTTGATGTGAACCTGCATGAAGCAAGGTAATTAAGTCAAGAAAAGGACATAAAACAGTTTGTAAAGAGATTGCAATTAAAGTGTCACTAGTACTATTTCTTTGTACTTAGAATAAGAAACAACTATTGAATTTTAAATCCCAGTGGAGGTAAATGTAAAGTTTATAGGTGACTACCATATGTGCAAACTAAAGGGCTTATGATACTTCACAAATGGGCCCTTTTTGGGAATAAATGGAAAACATTTATTTTAAGATGTAGGCTGTGTTACCTGGTTCTTTGGGTCTGAAAAGAAGTTTAGATAGTATAAAGTCTTCTGTAAGTTTTAATTGTTTAATTCTAGACAACAGCTCATTTGTTACAAGTTTCTACTTCTCTTTTTCCACACAGTCCATGCAGTGAATGCTTATAAAATGCTTGCAGAATAAAAGCTTATAAAATGAGGCCGGTGTATATGCAAGCTATGCCTCCTTCAACTGACAGCATTGAAACTTCCAACAAATCAGCAACAAAGTTAGAAGTGACACAAACAGCGGTGGTGGGAGGGAAGGTGGAAGGACAGAGGAGCCATAGTATGGATTTTTGTACTGCCCTGTGCTCTTGCACATTTTCCACTCTGTAACTGGGAACTGACTGTTAATTACATGCTAATTATTTCATATATATTTCCATCGATTTAGCGATTGTCCCAGTTCATAGCAAAATGTAAGGAATAGGAATTGTTTGATGTTATTGCTTGGAACCCAAGGCTTTGTCAGGTGGTCAGATTTTGAAACCCCATAGATAGCTACATTTTCAGATGGTGGATTTTCAAGTGAAGTGGAACAGGATCAGTAGGAATGCAGAGGAGAAAGCTGTAATTGTGGTGTGCGTCAAGTGCGTGACCTGCAGACTAGGAGATATTACTTTTTACATTGCAGTGGTCCATGTTGATTCTAACAAATCTTAGAGTCCTTTGGACTTGCTACTGCATAAGGCTATTGAAAGAGATTGTTTCTGTGTTTTAGAAGCAAAATGGTCAAGAAGTATCTGTTTCTCTGATGGGGAACTAAGATGTGGAGATGATGCAACTAATGTTCGAGCTGCAGGAAGTAATTACAGAATCAAGATCAAGTGCTGTTCACAACTTCTACTCATGAGACTGACCTGATTGGTCATTTGAAGTTTGTGCTCTTGTCAAAAGAAAATGTTTTAACATTTCTGACCTTTTCTTTGATGGAAAAGTAACTAGTAATACAATGTTAGCGCAAGAATTTTCATGGTGTGATGAGAAAAAGAGCAAATGACAAACTGAATCACCCGTAACCAATCTTCTCCTATTTCTAGCAAGGGAGAAAATTGACTCAGAAGTGAGTGTTCATTCATTCAGAAGTGAGCGACAACATCTACATGCGTGATATTCCCAACAGCCTTGGAGTCCGGTCATTCCGTATGAAAAGCATTTAAACAATAACAACATAGATTTTTAGAAGACGATACTGACACCTCATCTAAAAGTTTTCTTTAATTGTGTTCCTTGATGCCAAGAGAAAGATACTGGCTTAAATACATTCTCCAGACTATTCAGTGATATAAGTAATTTAAAGCAATGGAAAATTAAGCTAATAATGTGGGTTGTTAGTCTTAAACTTTTTTTAAAGTTGATTTGCTAAATATTCAGTTTCATTTTTTTTTGTAGGACCTTAGAAATCAACTAGAGAAATTACATGGTGAAATGACTGAAAAAGAAAAAGCAGTTGAACATCATTACAATATTCTTTTGAGTGAAAGCAATCAGAAGTTGCAGAGCCAAGAGCTAGTTATGAAGCGGCTAACAGACAATGTCAATCAAAAGGATTTACTGCTTCAGGTAGGTGGACTTAAGTTGAAATGGAAAACAGAAAGTTATCATTTGATTTTGTATGAGGAATTATTACAAAATCACATTTGTATTTGGAATTACTGTTGATTTTGATGATAATCCTTCACTTCTTATAATACTGTATTTGCAGAACAGACATGTAATTATAGAGTGTGTGGCATTCAATAAGATTTCGTGTTAGGGTTTTATGAAGCGTGTGGACAGAGGAGGAAGAAAGCTTTACTAATACTTATGTAGAATTTTCACTGTTGTGGTAAGATACTTTAAAAGCTCTGAAGTGCCTATGATTTTCTGTTTATCGTGCAGAAACTAGAAGTTGAGGAATAGGTATAGATACTGAAATATTTTATCTTCTTTTTTTGGAGCCCATTCAAAATGACTTATGTGAGAAGGGAGCTGCCTGAATGTTAACGCACCCCTGCTCGGTTTTTTTATAGCTGGAGGTATA
The DNA here is from genome assembly GCF_000699105.1 of Pygoscelis adeliae. Classification (NCBI taxonomy): domain Eukaryota; kingdom Metazoa; phylum Chordata; class Aves; order Sphenisciformes; family Spheniscidae; genus Pygoscelis; species Pygoscelis adeliae. The sequence continues at coordinate 2,551,876 of NW_008823916.1, read as the reverse complement.
ACCCTGAAAAGTACTGGTGGTATTCAACCAGCAATGCAAAGAGTAATAGCTGAGGTTGCTCTATACCTGGAGACCAAGGTGCATGCCTTGACTTATTTTTTAATATTTAGAAGATTGGACAGCTGGGGAAAGCTTCTGTTCTATCTTTTTTTGCTTCTTTTTTTAATGTTAAATTTAAATTTATTTTTATGTTAAATTTAGGTCTTTTGCGAGGTATGTAAAGAACATGTGCCGGATCATCCATGGATGTTCTCCTGAATTTTGTTTGTTTGTCTATTTTGCAATATAAAAACTAGAGTAAATTTTGTAAAACTGTCTCATTGTTTTCTTTTGTTAGAAACTTGATGGAACAGTTAAAGAAAAGGATGCAGAATTGCAGGAGCTCCTGAATAAGTACAAGAACCTTCTAAGAGCCAATGAAGAACTTGAACTGAAAAATGAGGGCTTAGTAAAGGAAAAATGTGCTGCACAGTCTCAACAGTCAATCACCAAGATAGTCAGAGAGTTAGAGGTGAGTTTTTCATAATTCTGATCATTTGCGGATAAATATCTTGACTTCAAATTGAAGAGAATTTTGACTTTGGCTTTAAAGGCGTGGACTCATATATGTTGTAATTCATCCATGTAGCAAGGGGCTGTTTTTCCTTCATATCAGTACCATATCAAAATGTTCTGTATTATTAAGAAGATAAGAATGGCTTTATTAATAATTGTGTCATATGATTTGTATGATTATGGTGGTATTGATCTGGCATCGTAAGAGTACATAGTATTGTACTCTGATGAGTTTATATGGTATCACTGAACTCTCTGCTCTCAGAAAGCGTGTAAAATGTTTTGCCTGCCATAAAGAGGTAGAGTTTTATGGTCATTAGGGTCGACATATTTCCCTGAGTGGGAGGGTATCTGCGTTTCCAAAGAGAGGTGCAAAGGACAGTTTGTGTACTTCTGATAGATAAGGGGAAAGATTGCACAGAGCTAGTGACCACAGGAGATAAATGGAGCGTGAGGATAAAAAATATGGGTAGGAGTGAAGATATGTCTAGGGCAAGAAGAAAACTACTTTAAAGCAAAGAAGAAAGGAAATAGTACAGAAATATATATATCTTTAAAACAGGTGGACAATATATGCCCATTCTTTTATTTGATGCCATAAATTGAAAAGACTTGTTAGTACCTGAAATCAGAGGTCAAAATTCAAAGTCTTAAAACGTAGTTAGTTCCTTTCCCGTTCACCCCCCACGTCTATACTAGCAAAAAAAAAAGTCAGGTACTGTTAGGAAGTTTTTGAATTACTTGCTGACTCCATTACTGCATTCTTTATTATTGTGTACAGATTATTGAACAAGTAAGCTGCTTTTGAAGGTACATTTCTTGTCTTTTTTTGGTGGTGTTTGCAGCCTAGTATGTTAAGGTCTCCAAAAGCATCAGGCAAAGTAAAAAGAATTAGACTAGTACGTACTAATGATGGAGAAAGCTATTTCGTTTCTTTAACGATATATCAGTCATTAATGAGATTTTCTCAAGGAAGTTTAAAATAAAGTGAGGCAATGGCAAAGGAAACATGAGTGCTACGTCTGTGTCACATTCTGAACGCACTAGTGATGAGATGCTTAATGTGTTATGGGCACTATTATTAAACAAGGTAGATGAAAGCACACGTTGAGTCACGGGTTATATGACAAGCTCAGAGTAAAGGAGCTGCATCACTGTTTGCCGGGGTACTGGTGCAGAGTATATCAAAGTATATATGAATATACATGCAGAGAAAATAAAGTCTGTGAAAGGTTGAGTAGAAATTCTCCCTCTGTAAAACAAATTGCAGTGCATGCACGTAACTTCTGTCACAAAGGGACCTAAGAGTGATGGAAAATCATACAGAATTAATGAAAATCAAACACTAACTTTCCTCTGTACACCCCGCTTCCCATATAGGTGTATAACCAGGAGAGAGAACAGTGGCAAGCGAAGCCGTGCATGGTAATGACCCAGTACCCACCTTCTAATCACAATCTATTCTCTATTGCTGGTTCACTTAGTGATTGTGAACAATACCTAATCACAACCCATTGTCCTCTCAGCTCAACCTCTGTGTAAGATACCTCCTGTAAGAACCCACTTCGGCATATTAATCACAAGTTTTTGGACACAGGTTATCCAGAGCTCTGCTCTCGCTGGCTGCCTTGGACTCTGATGACTTTACAGTGCTGCACCAACTCTCAGCAAATGCACAGCTGGATCCTCCCCACCAGAGAGAAGAGAAACCAAGCTCTTCTAGCCTCACTGATCTTTAAAGTTGAAGAAACTGAATTGAGAGACGCAGAACTCTCTCTTTCATCATACGTTTTTACTTTATCTTAATGTAACGATAAATTTTAAAGCAACCAACATCCAAAGCTCTGCTGGGTGCCTTGGCCAGGCCAGGGAAGATAAATGACAGTTTCTAATTAGACTTTGGATTCTTGAGCCACTGTCATGGGCTAGAGAGAGAGTGTGCGAGGGCACTGATAATTAGGTTAGTCATGCAACTGCTGACTCTGGTATCTGTGAAGTCTCAGAATGAAATATATTTTACAGCCAAGGAATTTAGAAGTGCGGTGGACTCCATATAATTTTGGAAACTTTAGTTGGTTTTGTGCTTAATGCTCTTCTCTCACAACCAATACTCCTGTACTTACAAAGCTCTTTTTGTTGGAGCATTTGTTAGGTAAATATATTTCTAACACAGATTTTTAGACCTTTGTGATTCATTTTATTACTGAGAAAGGCAGCAAAATTGAGAAAATTTGCTCTTGTTCAGTCCTTGAGCTGTGCTTCTGGGTTCTGTTGTGTTGCATGTGTAATCTTGCACAGAGCGTGTACTGCAGTAAGGGGCCACAGCGATATGAGTTTTAATTCTAAATTGATTTCTCTAAGTGTAAAAAAAAAATTGGATTTGCTGTAATGTAGCCTTTCTGTGACGTCTGTTTTTTGGAGGGAGAGCTTGTATACCACTGGAGGGTGGAGTAGGAAATGTAGTTAGCTGATACCCTGCAAGGCAAATCTGATGTTTCTGCAGACATAAGGCACTTTTTAATTCCTGTATGACCAGCACGTTATTTGACTTTGGTTATAATTACGCTTGTATTTAGGGAGTTAATACTGTGCAGTCAGGGAACTGAAGAATACTGTGTGCATACAGTTGTGATGTCTAATTTGCTGCAGCTGGAGAAATTATAGTCAATGCATGAACGTGATTGATGTAGCTAGAGCATTGCAGTTGATGGGTGTCGTGAGAATTGGAATTGGTGCAATTGTTGCAGCACTGCAGACGTGTCTTAGCTGTTGAAATTGATGCAGTGTGCACATTGTTGCTGAGTCGTCGTGATTATAGAAAGTGATGTAGTTGACTTTTTTTTTTAATACAAGTGTCCTGTCTATTAAATAGTGATCAGCGCATTGTAGTTGTTGCTTTCAGTCTCTTGAAACTGATGTTGTGAGCCCATAAACAAAGTGGTAGTTCAATTTCTGATTTGATGAGATTAGCTTATAGCTGAAAACAGCAATGTTTTTTGTCAATATCCATGTCTTCACCCACTTCAAACATGATGCTTTTTGCCTGTGACACCGAGCATGGCCTGGTGATGGGAATGGATGTGGTTGGTGTATCTCACTATTTCCATATTAGCAGAAATTTAATCTTAAAGGAGTTAGCCTGATGAAGTGATATTTGGAGTGTATAGTCCAGTAGTCTTGCCTCACATATCACCAATAAGGGCTATAAGTTCCTCAGAGCCATCAGCTTTGTGACATTTTCTGTGGTTGAGATGACATCTTCTAAAAGTCACCAAAAAAGTCTTTTGCTGTAGTAATTTTCATCTTTAGATATATGACTCAGTGGCCCATAACAATTTTAATCTTATTAGTGATTGCTTCATTTATGGTAGGCCATACATAAAGTTTACTGCAGTGTTAGAAGAAATTACCAAATTCTGGTACTGGTGGATGGATGGATGAATGAATCAGTGATGAGGTGTAGGTTATGGCCTTCTCTCAGTCATTCATCCTCTAACCTTCAGAGATTTCGAAATGATCCTGATGGTTGTTGTAAGCAAGAGACTATCCAGTGAGGCAACTGGATATTCTTGTGACTTTGCCAATAACTTATTTATTGTGGAGGTATAAACCTTTTACTTTCATTGCTTACAATTTGAGAAACCTTTAATGAAAATAAGTTATGTTTTCCACCACTGCTGCTTAGCAATAGTATTTCAGATTTAAATATAGACTTTAATGTATTAGATTGCTTCCTTTCAGGGGAATATAAATCTTTCACTGCAATATGGTCCTGGATGTCTTGCAGCTATCTCCTCTAACACATTTTCCCTCACACCATGTGTCAAGAGGTTTAATGTTTCATTAACTCCCACAGCATTATGGTCTATTTAAGTTACAGAGCTGCCTTATGTTTTGTGTACCGTTGGGGAGTTGATTGGAATAATTCACTCCTACGCTTTATTTAGAAATGACAGTAATAATGTACCAAAAAAAAAAAAGAGATGTTCATGCTGTATCTTCTCATCCTTATTTTTCATAAAGATTCTGAAAAATCAAGAACACTTCTTCATGATTTTGCTAACTTCTCCCTAGCTAGTTGAATTTAGAGTTCATAATAATTTGTGTATAGTCTGTGACATTTGGAATTACGAAACAGCTAATGTCTTCCGTTATGCAGAAGAAAAGAGTTGGGAGGATTTCGTGAGCTTACAGAGGTTTTGGTGCAAATGTAGAACTAAATTAATACGTGAATTCTAAAAGAAACATAGGAAACCGGAGCATGGTTCTGTGTATAACGCTGCTTTGTTAATACAACAGCACTAGATCCTGAACAATTGGTGACAACTGTTATCTGATTTCTGTACTGTAAACTCTTCAGAGTCACATTACTTTGCCAGTGCTTCAGAAAGAGCTTTTAATTAGGATATAGTTCTGTAGGGTCTTCAGTAATAATTGCAAGGCGTGTATCAGACATATGCAAGAGTTCACTAGAACTTTTAACAGACTGTTAACTAACTAAATTAAGTCAAAAGATTTATTTCTTCCTGTTGCTTTTTATGTCATTGATCAGCGTAATTGTGATAAAACTTTTTCCAAGTTAAATTGCAATCTGTGTATTTTATGTTTAGTGACTGTTCTTGAAAGGCTGAGATTCCAACACATTGATAAGACTCCTTAGTTCAGGCTGTAAAGTGTACTTTTTAACATGTTTTTTTTTGTGAGATTTTTTTATTAATGGACTCTGGATCACCCACCTCCATCTGTTTGCCTTTGTGTCTCTCAGTACTCTGTCAGCAGAAGCCATTGCTGTGTGTTCCTCCTCTGCTCATCTAGATAATAAACTTGATATGAAGCTCAGTATTTTGCACTTCATATACAGAATAGTACTCAATGTATAAATTGCACTAGAACCTGGAAACGTTTGTTCGAATACAGCTACCATTAGGAGTGACGGTAGATGAACATGATGCACGTGTACCAAGGCAAGGTCACTTCTTCAAAGAATCTGTAGCGTTAAGTGGTAGAAGCTACTCTTTCTGCAGTAAGACCTGACACGCAGATTACCTTAACGGGAGTAATTTGATCAAAACTTGATTACACTTGCAAAATATTATTTAACATATTTGCTAGCATACTGTGAAGTATGAGTGTAAATAATTAAAAGTAAACAACAGTTGTCCTTGCTTTTGTACTGTTTACTTTGCAGAATATTGAATTTTTCAAATTAACAGAGTCTTTGCATCGTTAGTGTGAATTAATGAGATTGTACTGTAGCTGAATTTTTGTTGCAATTCAGGAATTGCAATTGGAGTAATAACAGCTGCTTAAAACTCCTGGGTGTAGATTTCTTCCTTGTTAATGATCTGTTCACTAATGATGTAGTATCTCTTGAGAGTTCAATTTTCAGTCTTGAGTTTGTAATATGGAGAAAATAGAATTACCTTTCATTCTTGCTCTCCAGAGTTATCTTGTCATACTAGAGCCGTAAACATTCCCCCTTAGCTGTGGCACTTTTTTGTTCTTCCTTTCAGTTTTCAGTTGAAAAAGAAAACTGAGAGAAGCAACAAGGCCTACTATTCTTCTCAAACAGAGGCAGAATATATGTGTCTGACATTAATACACCTAAATTTGCTATAGATAATCCTAGTTATTTTCTCTTCTGTGATGGCTGATATCTTAGATATTTTTATGTAATAAGTGCAAGTGAATACTCCTTTAAATAGCTGCAT
>NW_008823916.1:2522905-2545580 GCF_000699105.1 Pygoscelis adeliae | reverse complement strand
TCTGGTTGTTTTGGAGTGAAAAAAGTCTTGGGAACTTAGTGGATCTTTACTGAGAATGTAGCATAAGAGTCTGGTTTTATTCTAATAATAATAATATACCTTCTGTGAGCAAGACTGCAGGTAAACAATTTTCTTTCCTTTGCACAAGTAAAGCAGCAGCTTGTAGTGACCCAGCTGAGTGTGCGGAAAGCTGACTCAACGAGTGTGTATCTGACATGTTCATCCTTTATTTGTTGGCTCGATACAGTCCTTTTTGTTCAGAAATGGAACAGAATTTGCAGAAACCCCTCCCCCAAAGAAAACCAATTTTATCCAGAATACGGAGAGGACTGTTGGGACGATGTTCTAAAATGTGTGCTTGGAGCTTGGGCTTCTCTACTTCCCTTTCCTTTCTCTCCCTTCCCCTCCTCTGAAATACCTGCCAGGTTGTTCTTGGGTTGTTATGCTGGGGGTAGGGGGAAAAGCTTTTTAGGCTGTGATAAAATGATAAAAATTATGAACCACTGTTTAGGTATGTGACTCACTTATGGTAGGAAAACAGTGAAACACTATTTGCCTCCTTTAATAATAGCTGGTTTTAAGTATCATGAATAGTTTCCAGATTCATATTAGGCATTGGAGGTGGGCAGTCCTGTTCAGCAAATTCTACTTCTTTCACGTTTTCTTCAGCACACAAGTATACACATAGTTGTAGACATGCAAACTTAAAAATTACATTGTAAGCGTAGTATGTTCTTGTTTTAATTTAGGAAAATAAAGAAGCTGAATATGAAAAGCTGATCCTTGCTTTAAGAAAGGAACAAAATATTTATTCTACACTAGTGAAGACTTTCAAAGAATCAGATAGGTAAGTACTTTTTCTGTTTTGGTGCATGATCTAAACTCAAAGGGCAAAAGTCAGAAATTGTGAAAAAAGATGCCGCTTAACTGGAGTGGTGATTATTTTGTACCAGCCAATTGTTCAAAAGACATAAACTAGCTGTAGTAGTCTCCTTAAAAGAGAACTATTTTTGTAAGTGGGGTTATATTATCTAAATTACTTGAATGTTTCTGAAAATATTTCTGTTTGGATCGGAATCTCATATGAGCCAGATTTCCAAAGTAAGCAGCTAGATTTTCAGAGGAGGTACATGTCCTGTGTTGGAACATAGGGGAAGAATCAAATGGCAGTGAAGTTTTGGGTGCTGGATGATTTGCCAAGGTTTACTCCTAAAATACAGATAATGCTTATCTTAAAAGTGACACTGTGAGATTTTGATGAGAATATAAGCCGGTAAGATTTTGGAGAAGGTTAAACAAAACAGACTAATTGAAGTTTGCATAGTATGCTTTCAATGTAAAGCATTCAGAAGTATGGCAGGAGCAAGTGTGTTTTAACCTTTTAAGATCAAAGAACACAACATTTTAGAAAGAAATCTGTGGCCTACTTTGTATCCTATTATTGCTTGGCAGTTGAGGAGGAGATGTTATGATAAAATAAAGAAAATTCTTAGCCTTTAGATAAAATAAATATAAATGTTTTATAAAAAAATTTACTTTTACTGTTATAATTACAAATATCTTAATTAGGTATTGGCAGCATTTGAGAGCTAGCTCCTGACTCTTCCTGCCTGAAGGCGATGGGCCATACCTGCCAACTTTGTGGGAATGTGTGTTTGTATTTTGCAGTTGTTTATAGACCACTATAGTTTGGAAACCATGAAGTGAGTAACACTAAAGTAGACGATCTTGTATTTGAATTAAGCTCATTAATAGTAATGCCATCTTGGGCTTGGCCACAGCTCAGAAGCTCTTTTAGATGCTAGAATCTTTTTCATTAGAAATAGTGATAGAAGTCAGATTATGGAGAATATTTCTTATCTCTGGGAAAAGAGCAATGGCTTTTGTGGCTTTTCTGTTGAACAATCACCAAATGAAGGAAGAAGCCAGTTTGTTTTAATATTTCATATGGAGGGTGTGACCTGCCATTGAAACATGTTCTGTGGCAAGGTGATTGTCAACACTATGTAGTAATGACAACAAAGTAACATAGCTCTGATAGTAGTTTTTCTTAGAATATCTTTCAAATGAGGAAAATTATAACTGTAGTTATAATCATTAGGGTAATAGGAGTTTTCCAATTAACTTCTGTAGGATCAGGATCATTAGTTCTCTTTTCTTGATACGGACTTATAGGATGCACAGAGCAGTGCGTGTTATGCAGCGATTTGCAGAGGATGTGCAATGATTCAACAATAGAGCTGGAAGTTGGAGGCAGGTCTCATTTCTCCTCCTCGTAGTTCTGTGGGCTGAGATGTGCTGTAAATCTCATCAAGGAAGACTTGAACCCCCAGAGTTCTGGGGAGCTGATAAACAAGCCCTGCAGATAAATTCAGCTTCCTCATTTGTGTAATTGCCATCAGCAGTGACATGGATTTTAGACAAACATCTGTTTTCTTGCTGACATACCTTCTTTTAAGCACTATTTATTTTAAGCAACCTGGATGGTTATTTTTCAAGCTAAGCTACCGGATGTCAGGACCAAGACATTTCTTGTCTCTCCAAGCAGGGAATCAATGCTTTTTCTTATAAAACCTTTAACTCATCAAAAGGAGAAAATGTGCTTACTTAGCTTCTAGTAATGCATGTGTTTGTTTTTATTCTTAATTTTTTGCTGAGCATTTAAGAGCTCTGTCTTCAAAGATACTCTTGAGTGAGGGAGAATTGGTTAAAGCAATAGTTTCTTGTGCAGGAAACACTGACAACAGCACACTTGTCAGAAGACAGGCTGAGTCTCTTTTCATACGTGCTGTCTTTTAATTAATGCATTTCTACAATATGCTATTGTTCTCATGCAAGTATGATGTGCTGTATGTTCCTGTATAGTCTCCTGTAAGATGGTTTTAAATTTTTTTTAAAGATTCCTGAATTCTCTGGCATTTAGTGCTGTGGATTGGAAATTCTACAGCAGCTTAATTTACTTAAAACACTGACGTTCTGAGCGAAGTAAATGTGAAAATAAATAATACAATGAGTTCAGTAACACCTTGTTATTTATTTGTTATTGAATCAAATTTATTTAATTTTATTACAATTTCAGTTTTTAGTGTGCTCAAGTCTTTTTATGGACTGATCAGAACTGTCTTGTCCACGTTGTTGAAGGGTATGGGGAGATATAGCAAGGGATAGCTAGAGGTGCTGACACCGTGAGGCCTGAGGGGCAGTGACTGATGCTAAAGGAAGAGCTTCAGTGGCCACCTTGGAAGAAAGCTGCTTAAAGAATTAATTCACGTTGACAAATTGTCATTTGTAAGTTTTGGCATGACACCCCATTGAGATAATTAAGACAATTTAGACCTTAAAAGGTCTTTTTACAGACTGTCAGATAAATGAAGAAATAAAACAGTTAGTTTTGTCTGGATCATATTTTCAATGAAACATGATTTTTTATTTTTTCTTAAGTGTAGCATTATATAGTATAGTTCTGTAGCAAGGGAACAAAGTTTCCATGGTCACCGTAAAATGAAATACACAGAGCCATCAGTATTATGTCATAATGATATTTTTCTGGCATACTTTTCAGAAGTTCGTAATTTTGATTTTCCTTAACAAGAATTACACAGAAGTTGGCTGGTATACTATATCTGTCACATTCAAGCTGACTTACAAGCAGCACAGCTCCAAACAACAAGAAAAGGACGTATATGTAAAGATTTAGTCTCATCTTTCTATGTAGGGATTTGTTTATTCTTATGCATCAAAATGATGTAACTGTGTGATGAAAAGCAGTGATGGCTAATGTGAAATGGGGTCTTTGTGGAAGCCCAGATGTATGAAAGATGCTGAGGTGCACAACAAAATGTTCTGAATTGAATCTTGAAGATTTTTTTCTCTTTTTTTTTAGTATAAATAGCTTGCAAACAGAACTAAACAACATTTTCATGTTGCGAAAACAACTAGAAGAAGACGTTTTAGCTAATCGGAATCTGCAGAAGGTCTTAGAAGATCAGATTAAGGACATTAAAAACCAACAAGGTCTGTATACATGTGCAGCCCATCCCTTTTCTTGATCTTCTTGCGCAAAAAAACCCTGGTTTTATTACAGTCAGTGTGCTGGGATGGAGAAGAAACGTTTGAGAGCAGAAAAAGTTGTGAAAAACTTCTTTTCAGCTCTCTATACTGAAGATTATTTGGGGAATTTGTAACAGATTGTCTTTGAGCAATCAGGGCATATACAGAGGAATGGCTTTTTTCTTTCCATGCAGCAAATGTTAGTAATTCTATGGCAATTCTACTGCAGTGATCATTTCAAGCTGCCTCAATTTTGTACCCATAGAATTTACTGTTTTCTGCAGGAGTCAGAGATTCCTGGCTTTGAATAAATCTGTGGCCATGGGATCGCTTTCTGATCGTGGAATGTTATTATTTCACAATACTTTGGTAAAGAGCTTGTGTCTCAGGAAATGGCTAGACTCCTCCTAACAGAAGAAATATTTCCAGAGACAGAAAAAATAGCCAGAGGTTTTGTTATTTTGTAATTCAGAAATAGTAGAGCTTTTAAATATAACTTACCTTTTAGCTTTTTTTATTGTACTTCTTTGGACGTGTTTTTAATATATACTTAGATATGGAAAAGAATAATGTAAGCGGACATTGCTAAATATAGTTTACTGCATATGTACAGATGTATCTGTTTTATTCCATAGGGGATATATAAGTAACAATAAAGCCTGTTCACTTACCCCTTTAAACTTAGATTTCAGTTTTAGCATCACTCCCTTGACAGCTATGATAAGTGACAAAAGGTAAGCTGCTGCCGTTTCAGAGTTTCCAACCTCAAAAGCACAGAGATGATGAACAACTAGGGTAGACCAAAGGGTTTTGTGGATAGCCCTGGGTTCTCAAGAGCAGTTGTGTTGAGGGTGAGGCTGCTAGGAATGAAGGCTCTGAAAATTAGTAATCATTTGTGAAGCTTTGGGTTCTTGCAGCAGCCATGGGATCAGTGTCAGAGCTGGGAGTAGGATTTGGATGTCTCTTCTTTGTCCTAATTTAGATATGCTTTCTCCCTATCTAATGAGATATATTTGTAGAATTAACTGTCATCTATATTGTAAATGAACAGGTGTTTATTGAAACATAACAAATCATTCCTGCAGTTATAAAGGAAATTAATAAGTAGCTATTTTCAATTCAATTTATGCTATCTTTTGACCCAAAAGGAAAATAAATTCAATAACTTTGTCTAACCCGGCTTTTTGCCTTGAGACCTTGAGTTCATGTTCATAAAAACATAGTTAAAACAGAGTAACTATTCATGCCTTACTTATCCTTCCTAAAAATTATTTCTAATTGTAATGCTAAGTATGCAAATTATAATTCAGAATTACATTCACAACTCATGCTGATAACCACAGAAAATACAGTCACAGAAAATATAGCATGTCTACGTGTCAGAAGCACAAAGAAATATGAGGACAAAATTTATTCGATTAAACAGAAAGCTTATTTTGGGGGATGAAACATTTTAACTGGCCTCCCACAGACATACTAGTAGGTTCTTTTTCAAAAAGTCCTGTCTTTGCATTTTATGCTGTGTTTTCCTGCAAATAGAGTTTCTGAAATAACTCCTGTCCTTGGTTATTTTGACAGATGAAACCCTATCTTTCTGTGGAGATCAAACATCTTATATGAGTATCTGTTTAGGAGAGCAAGATCATTTAAGCCTACAAATAGACCATCTGTCTCTTGAAGAACTTAAGAAAAAGGTATTGATCTTTTTTATTATTTACTGTTTCTAATGGCTTAATTCTGCTTCGTTTATAGTTTGTGCATCCCTCACAAAAAGGTTTATTTAGGTACAGTTGTGCAGTTCTGCAAGGATTTGAAGTTTTCATCTCTCTGGTTTGTGATCCACATTTTATGAACTATTTAGTCTTTGTTACACCACATGAGCTTCAGAATCAGCTGAAAGATAGGGGGCTTGCTGCAAAGGTTTTATGATAGTTAGACACCTGGATTCAAATTTCAGACTCAATACCATGTTTTAGTCATCGTGAAGTATACCAACTCCAAAGAAAAGTTTTTGCATTAGGTATCCTACAACGTGTATTATAGGCATCTTTATTAATCATGAAGATGGTAGTGGTGACTATAATTTATACTTCTGTATAGCACACTCCATCCCAGGATTTGCAAATCTTTTGGTAAATACGGCATGTTATAAAATAACCCTGAGGCAAGTTAATGCTGTCTCCATTCTACATAAGGAGAACTGAAATTCACAGACATTAAATGTGCAGACCATTGTCATACAATAAATCAGTATCGGAGTTTGGATCTTGTTCTTCTGACTCCTTATCCTATGCAGTGACCTCTGATCCATGCACCAATTTATGACAAGGAATTATTTTGAATATGGTTGTTTGGGAGTGAACATAAGTGAAGTTTTATATTTCTCGTGGCCAGCTGAATTGTAGGCAGGTGTTCAAAACCTGGAGGTGGGTAATCTGAAGGAAAGAAGTTTGCCTTACACTGAACAGGTGTCAATAAAAAAAAAGCCCCAGATTGTGTCCCAGTGCCATTCTGGGGTTATACCACTTTTATCTCCAAACACATTCCTTTCAGTGTGTTCAGGGACACTCATTAGCAAAAGATGTTTATAAACCATTTCTTACCTGAAAAGGGTTTGTATGCCTGAAAGCTGACCTGTTTTTTTCCAAATATATTAATTGGTCTAATAAAAAGATTTCACTTTCTTCTGCAAACGTTGCCTTCTTGATATACTGCACGAGTCTGTGACAGTAGTGTCTGTTCAAGAGTCTTGAACATGATTGTCCATTCAGATTTTGTATCTGTGAAACTACTCAGAATGATAGTGGCTTATAAAAGGGTGTTTGAGATAGAATAACAGGTTGTTTCTGAATGCTACTATTTCCCTGTAATGCTGGTTTCCCTTGCGCTAAAATGTTTCTTCTCAAATCAGCCTATTGGTATGAGGTGCCCTCAGGTTTCTTCCTGCTACTGAGTTGTGAAACTTGATACCTCAACTTAATAACATGGCTGGAAACTACAGTCTTGCAAGTTAAGATTTCTTGAACACTAACTCACAAATATATAATCGTGTTTTTCATACATAGTGAGATTGCCTCACGAACAGATGTAGAAGCCCAGGCTTTCCAACTCTGCAGTTTAGATTTAGCTGGAGATTCATATATCATCATTTGTTTTCATACTAGTATGGATGTTACTGGTTTTGCTTGTTCTTCCTTTGGTTATTTAGGTTACGGACCTTCTCTTGATGGTTAAGGATCTGCAGTCAATTAATCAAGAACTTAAGAAAAAACAGCTTGGACTTTGTACAACAGATTCTCAAGGGAAGGAAGCACTAAAAATATTAAACTACAGTGAGGTAGGTTTTCTGTGTTAAGGTAGTGAATCTGACTCTCACATCTAATATACCTTGTGGAGTCATTTACATCAGTGCAGAATGAGTGTAAAACCCTCGGGGCTTAGGTTGCTAATTCCTTGTAATAACTTTTTAAATTAATGATGTAAACAACTTAAGCTGTTAGCACAACAGAGAATCAGCTCAATGCAAGTGTTCAGTGATGTGTCAAGTTGATTTTAAGGAAACAACTTATACATTAAAATATTAGTTGGGTCTGTGATATATTCGTTTTGCCAATTGAAAGGGGAGGAAATAGTTAATTTTACAAAGAAAGCAATATCTTATGTAACGTTTTTGCTATTACTGAATGTCTGCTTGTCTACTGTTCGAGAGTCATTCTCACGCTGTGTCTAATTCTGGAAGAGCTTAGTTCATATCTCCTCTGCATCTACAAAACAACTAGGGTTCACCATGGCCAAAAAGGAAAGCATAGCACTTTGAGTCGCTTAAAAATGCATGGTTGTTCCTTCATATAGAATATAGAAGTATATGAAGAAGTGGCCAGCTTTGTGGTAGATTGCCGAGAGGTGCAAGGAAGTAATCGTTGGTGGGTGTTTCATTCTTTTGCCCAAAGCTAAGGCTGTTTTAAGCTATGGGGAAGAAGAGGTCTTGGCAAAATACTTGCACTGAGAAGCATTTTGGGTGCTAGGTCCCCATGTGTCGTCTTATGTGTGAGTGGCGAAGGATGTTCAGGAGGCTCTGGTAGATTCTAGTGAACCGTCTAGCTTGTTATAAAGTATTACTTGAAACGTGGCTGGTAGTACTTTTCTTTATATTGTGTTGTGGTTTTTGCTTTCAGTTACATTGTTCTTGTGCACCACATATTGAATAGGAAGGTAAAAATATAAAAGGAATAATGGTGCTGCTAGTATTTTGTGTTTTGAATTTCTGAATTAAACTCGAACAAAAAATTAGGAATAGTTTGAATCAGTTATGTGTACGGATTGCCCAGTTCTGGAACTGGGACTGTGGTATTGATGATTTTTCTGCAGGACAGCTTGTTTGGCAGGACTCTGGAAAAAGGGTCATGTCTTATCGTATGTGCTGCAGATGCACTGGGAGCAATCGTCAAATGTCATGAAATATTCTTGCTTTCTCCCAGTTTTAAGACATACTCATGTTACCTTTAATTGAAATATGTTTTAAATTATAGATCGATCTTTAGGGGTGCCATGGCTTATATTAAAATAATGAATTTACATGTTACTGTAATAGGTTTGCTTGAAAAGCTTGTGGGCAATCTGTTTCAGAGTGCATGCACTTTCTATAGATTAATATTTTTAGCAATTTGCCTCGTCATCCTGCAGAGGGTGCTGCACCCCCACTGATGTCGTAGTTAATACCAAAGGAATTCATGTCCTGCGCTAAGATTATCATGACAAGATACTGTGCGCTCCTGAATTTGTCTCGGCATGAAAAGTACATATAGGGCTACTTACTTAAAAAGCTGTCTACATGAAATTAGATGTAGAATTAGATGTAGACAAGGAGTGAAGCTTGTAAAATACAAATAAACCCCAACATTTTGGTAAAGGAAATAGGAAAGTAAAATATGGTATTTCAACCTGTGCCAGAATGATAATAGTACTATGGAGCTTAAAAGTGAAAGGATCTGTAATTAAAGTTTTGTTTAAAAGGTACCATTTTATCAGTCTGGACAATAAATAGCAACCTGGATTTTGGGTTATGGATTGTGACAACCGTGTGTTTGCATGTTAATAGCCATTGTCAAAAACCCAAAGTTCTATTTTTTTGTGTGTATTTTGGGCCAGCATTTTTTGGCAGGTAGTGCTGAGATGACACTAACATATGTGCTATAAGAGGAATTTGGACAGACACAGGAAGATGTATCCTGCTCAGGCTCTTAAAATGAACCGATCTTTCTTTTCCTTCACAAAGCCGGAGCACAAATGAGATGAATCTGCGTGTTGGTGCCTCTGCAGGGCATCTCCCAAAGGTCTGACAGCCCCTAGTACTCTATTTCTTGGCTTCATGTTCGGAAGGGAGGGGGGAGAAGGAGAGAAAAAGGTTGTTTCTGTACTGTCCTCTGAACATCTGCTTTCTCTGAGAGAAGCAGCCTCAGTGATTTCAGCCTTCAGGGCTCCGGGGATCTTTGCAAACCAAGCATATCACGGATTCATTTAGGAAAAACATTCTCAAGGTTTTCAGTCTCCAAGGAAATACTTTAAACAGGCAGCTTATTCTTAGTAGACTTTTTTTCTGGCCTTAAGACACTTATTTTCTTTCAGTATTTTGTTGAACATTATGTTGTATTCCTTGGAGCACAGAAAGTTTCTTTTCACCCTCTCAGACACAGGACCATAGGACCAGCCTCAAACTGCAGTCGTTCGTTGTCATAGTGTGCCATAACCTGTTGGTCTTATGTAATAGTGTCACTCTAAGAAGCACGACTTATTAAGCCAAATACTGGCCTGGGAAAAGCAAATACTAAAAAACGTTGAGTCATAAAAGGTAGTTGCATTGGGTGGATAAGTTATATGTGCAAATAAGTTTAATTTTAATACACAAATGCAGGGTTTGACCTGAATCTACACATGGAAGATTAAACCTTAACAGTTTTTTTTATAATAGCTAACATTATTGAACTTCTGGCATCCCATGATTACAACAAAAGGATATCTTTTTATAATGCATGCCCTTGCTACGTACCACAATCCTGTCTGTGTTTTCCTCGAGTTTTCAGATTGTCTTTGCTTTGTGTTGTCCTAGGAAACCAAGTCTGAGTGAAAATACCAAAATGATTCAAACATGACTCGGAAGTTAGTTTTCAATATAGATTTCTAATAGTAAAAGACAAATATATTAATATGCTGCACCATCTGGTTTCTGCCTTTTAAAATTCATATTTAAAACCATTAGAATTGCTTATACTGCTAGGGATTGGAAGAGAAAAAGGCTTTTCTCATTTATTTAATTCATATATATGTATACATTCTATGCATACTCAATTAAAAAATCAAAACCCACACCTGCATTCAATTCCCAGCGTTCTTAGGAAGCAAAAATAACTCTCCCTGCAGAATCCTGTTTGTCTGCGATTGGACTGACAAGCTGTGAGCCAAGACTTTCCAGCATGAGATACTGGGGAAGCAGGTTTCTCTTTTCATGTCATAAGTTTCAGCACTGCGCTGTATATCCATCGAAGCTATAAATATCACATCCATGATCTCTAGACACCAGTTTCTTTCCTTCCAGTCTGTCAACTGAGTCTCTGTACCTATAATCTCAATTTTTTGTAATTATGCTCAAGATTCTGCTTCTCTTGTCTTCAGGTAATTTTTCTTTAGCCCAAGTCACACCAAAATATGACTGTTATACACAGCAGTGGTATATTATTGCCACAAGTGCTTTAAGACTAAAATATTTATCTAACGCAAGTTACAATCCACTGTGCTGTATCCGACTTATGGTTTAATGGTTTAGGCATATTAGGCATAGCGTCGTTGATATTTACCATCACTGTCGCACGTTTCTACTATTTAATGAGATTCTAGCAGCAAAGATCTTAAATAACTATCTTCTTCTATTAGATTGGGAAATGTTGCTATAAAACAAGATGATATAAATGTCCAATCTGGTCTTATCACAGGGGAGTGGTGGGACGTGGTAACTGCAGGTCACTTGTGATGGATCCCAAAGTGGGATGCGAGACTATCCTTTTACTCCGTTTGTTGTCTGGCAGGATGTGCCAGAATGTGGCTACTGAATATAATAATTCATTGTAAACACGAGTTTTTCTTATGATCGGTATTAAACCGGCATAGGCAAGGCTAAATTCTGTCCTCTGTTGCCAGAGGAAACTGAGTAGAGGAGGTGAGTTTTAAGTGAGATGAAAATACTCTCCGTGAGCTGTGTGTAGATGAAGCTCACTCAGTAGTGGTCTTCGCTGCTGTTGAGAGAGGAGCAACGTGTGCGTCTCATCCCTTGCTTGCAGATCTGTTGCTGAGATGTAACATCCAGCAAACCAAAGGGGTTCTGGTCTTGCTGTCAGTTATGCTGATGTCAGGAACTTGGGTTCCGCTGCTAAAAAAAGCTGAGTCTTCCTCCTCCTCTTTGCTCAGGAAATATTAGTGATGGGGGATGGCTTGGGTTCTGTGGCAAATAGGGAGAAAAAGATGATTTGGCACCATTCGCCAATTTAGGCAGATTTGGGCAAGACAAAGCAGATTGTAACCTTCAGTGTTACGTAAATCTTTTTAGTGTATAGCAAGCTACATGTGCTTTGTTTTAAAAGCATCTATTTCTTGGATGCTGGAGAAGAGCCTAAATTATGTAGCAAATGAAAATAAATTCTGGAAATTGGAAAATAAAATAGGCACAATGAGAACATGACTGAAGATATAGAGGTCCTTTGCCAGAAGAGGTTAAGTGATTTTTGTATTTTTTTGTAAATTCGGAGGAGAAAGGGTTAAATAAAAATGAAGGAATATATGAGATGAAGTTTCACTGTATTTAATGTGAGTCATTCCTGGTTTTTATATTAATTTCCTTTGATCTTGTTGAAGAAATCTAATTCAGTGTTTGTTACTTTATATTACAGGCTTTTTTATTTTTCTTTTAAGACATGTCACTGACTTATTTATGCATGTTTCATATCACAGTATTTTTTTTGTGCTACATTTTCACATCATTCCATACTTTGTGTAGTGTCTTGAAATAACAGAGGAGCCTGTGATGCAGACTGAAGATGGTGACAATGACAGGAAGATGCAGAACAGTCAATTTTCTGAGAGGGTCAGTCAGGTAGGACACCGCTCTGGGTACATTATGTTACAGTACTCTTGTCTCTGTGTGCCTTTGTGTTCTAAGAAAATAAGAATTCTTAGTCTTTTGCAAACAAAGTATACTTTTCTTGGTATGTGATTTTGCTTTCAACTAATTGTTATCCTAAAGAGTTTCTGAAAGCTTTTTCCTATATTTTTCTGTTGCTAGGGTTTTGCAGTCAGGATAGCTTTCGTTCTGGTCCTTGTTTTCTCTTGTTTGGGTACTCATAATCTTCCTTAATGGGGATGACAAAGTCCCTTGAGATTGTGTTTCTTTACATACACGCACGCTGGTCTTCAGCCTCTGTTGCAGTCAGGCCTGTAGTACAAATTGTATAAGATTCACTTGCTGCTATGATTGAGGAAAAAATACTGTAGGTCCTTCTTCAGGGTTGAAATACTTGATGTCTTGGTAACTTGTTGACTGCGTTTTCATACATACAGGAATCTGCTGTCCTCTTATTCTATCATTCAAAAGCGATGTAATATAAAGTATCATGGAATCATGAAATGCTTCAGGTTGCATGGGACCTTAGAGGATCATAGAGTGCAATTGAAGTTGAACCCTTCTGGTTTAAAAACTGTAACATGCTAAAATATGACACAAAATGGGACATTTTGATTAGTAGTGTTGAAGAATAATGATGTTCTGTTCTTTGAAATTTGCAATTTCTGTGTTTTCTGTGTTTACTAGGTGTGCCTTCAAGTGTCTTTGGATTTTCCTTCTGAGCCGGATAAACAGGTAAGCGATGTATTGTAAAGGTTCTCTTGACTCTTAAACATCTTGATCTGTCACTGCTGATGTCTACTGATGGAGACTGTATCCAAATGAGCCCAGTGTAAATTCTCACGTAATTGATACGGAAGACTTTAATTGATTTTCATGGAGAGAACCTATGTAGAAACTTCCTAGGACACGTCTACGGTGTTGCGTACAAAAAGTTGGCAGTTTGTAAATACTTCAAGTTGCATCCTGTCCTGGCCATCAGGGCTCCCATCTGGAGACCCCGGGACAGAATTTGCTACTGTAAAGACAGATGATTCAAAAGTGAACTAATAAAAATTTAGCTGCAATCTGCAGGCAGCGTTTCAGAAGTTTCATACCTCTTCATAGATAAAGACCTTCAGGGAAATCTACTTACAACTGGTCACTATGAATTAATCATATGAAATAGATGTTAATTAGTTTTTCTATTAATAAATAGTAAGTGAAATGTCTGTGGATGCTTCTTAACGTAGATAAAGAGCATCAGGAATTACAAAACCTGATTACAGAAGGGTTACAGCCCTGAATTTAGTAGAACACAGCATGCCTGTGTAATAAGAAAATGTTTGCAATTTTTTAACAGATAACTCCATCAGGCTATTCAGAGAGTTTCTGCAAAGATAGACATTATAGGAGTCCAAGTAAGCCTCAGTTTGAACATGATACAACTGGCAAACACTTTGGCAGAATAAGAATGAGTGAACATGAAACAGAAGAGAACTTGCTCACATCTCCTTTAAGAGAAAATAGAACATCTATACTGGAATCTACGTAAGTATGAGGGATATGCACTGCTTTTGACAGTATTTCTCTTTGAGAAGAGAATAAAGTAATTTTGCTAAAATGAATTTTGATAATGGTGCTGTCTAATTTACCTGAGAGATTGGCAAGGCGCCTTCAGAGCCATTTCAGTCTATCATGCAATTAAGTAATTAGGAAACATACTATCAGTAGAAATCCTTATGAAAAACCCATTACAAAAAAAACCTCTGCAGAGTTACTGATATACGGAGCTTTACTGTAGGGACTGATTGTTTTCAGGATGGGGTCTAACAGTGTTAAAGGGCTCAGGTGATAATAGGTGGTACTTTTTTTTTAAAAAAATAAAATGTCTGAGAGCATAGGCCAGTAAAAGGTGGTGTGGTGGAGGGGATGATGCCGTACTGCTGTAAAAATTATATGTGTAAGGAACTAAGGATGGAGGAAATGGATTTACAGTGACTGTTTTACAGGGTTAATTTTGAATGGACATTACTGTACGCTTTGTGGCCTTTGCCATTTCATCTGAACTGCTTGGACAGAGGTTTGCCCTCTGTCAGCAGTTTAGGGAGTCTGTGCCCATGTCCTGCAGTTGACTAATTGGTTATTCCAGTGTAATTACTTGTAGGACTGTGCTGAGATGAACCATGTTGTAAGTACTTAGGTCACTTTTCATGCAGGAGAAAATACTTGGGTAACTAAATCTGTATAAGCCCTACTGTAACCAGTGTTTTTCAAGTGTGTGTGTGTTACACTATGATTCGATCAATCCCCAGCTGAAACGCTCATTTCCATAGAAACCGGACAATACCAAACAAGAAAAGAGTGTATAGAAAACCCACACCCTGACTAGCTTTGTTTTCCCTCAGTTTCATGCTTACACTACTTAATCTCCTGGTTGAAAACTGAGTTAGAGCTTTGCCTGGAGATCATTCTCATTTTCCTTTCCTAGTTCTCTCCACACTGTAATGACTATGTACAACATTACGGGACTTTTTTCAGTGCCCATCAGTGCTGCTCCTTCAGCTAGCCATAGTGGTTTCTGGAGAGTCATGGGAATGACCTTCCATATACGTTGTGCTCAGCCATGCTGGTGGCAGAACATCCTGTGGAATTACACAAGTCAAATCCTGTTTTCTGTGTTCAGCGTGCACTGCACTTGACTTTACTCAAGCGATTCTATATTTTTACATTACTATTTTAAACTCTCCGACACGCATAAATGGTCTTAGTTGTCAAAGCACTAGTTAGTGGTAAATGAGGAGATACTACTCTCGTAGAAGATGAATAGGTAACATTGTTTTATTTGTTAACTTTACTTAAAAGTCTGCTAATGAGTGATCCCAGCACCATCGTCTTTACCAGTCTAGTGTGTAATCTTTTCTATGTTCAAGTATAAATGACCAGATTGACTGGTGATGAGCCTGTACTTTGCATAACTTAATTCTCACTAATGACATTAGATGCCAGAGAAAGACATAAAAAACCTAGTTAGCTTCTACCATTTCAAATGCTAGCTATACAAATGCAGTTGTTTTAAGTGCTGGTTTATATGTTTAGTGGCACAAACAGCTGTCTATTGGATGCATGAAATCATCTGTAGAATTTGAGGGCTTGCTTGTGCTTTAAATGTCTCTTATTTGGCTTCAGTTTCACTTAAAACATTGCTTTCCAAACTGTTGTCCATGGACCACTAGTTATCTGTGGGGCAGTTTGGTGGTCTGTAGCGAGCTGTTTTTGCAGGCTTTTGGCTGCTTTCTCAGTTTCCATCTTCCCTGTTACATTAGAAATACATGAAGGGATAGATTTTCAGAAGAACTCAACATCTAGACTCTCCTGTGGTTTTGGTAGAATTTTATTTTTAAGGTAGTTAACTGAGAGAGTAAACTCTTTTGAAAAGCCATCCATATTTCTTATATTGCTGTGTTACGTAAGCAATTAGTTTAGTTACCAGAGGTTTAGTATCTGTTCACAAATGGGGAGAGGGGTGGTAGAGCATATATAGTCATAAGTAGGAGAAAAGCATTGATGAGATAATTTATGATATAACTCATGTTTTGTGAAAAGGTTTCAAAAACTCTTCGTTAGTGAGTAATTCATTAGTGAGTAAACGGAATCTCCTGGGAATTTCAAATATGTCAAGACACTGCAAAAGAGTTTCTTAGAAGGTATTCTTGTTTGCTTAAGTAAAAATCAAAATTCACGCCTTTTCTTTCCTCTTTCCCGAGTATAGCAGAGAAGAACAAATGAAAATTGTAAATGAACTGTTAGATCATCTGAACACAACTGAGGATGAATGTTCAAGTGAAGATACAGAGAAAAAGGATGAAAAAGATCTTAGGCAAATGATTATTCAACTAAGAGCTGAACTCAAACATTTCAAGCAGGTCAATAAATTCTTAAAGCAGCAAGTAGAATTGAAATCAACTTTTGATGGGAAGGAGAAGCTTTATCCAGAAGCAATGCCACAGATTAATAAGGATATTGAGTTGTTGAAAGTGGAATTGAAAGATGCAGCTACACAAACAATGACTTTAGAGAGTAATGTCATGAGATTCAAACATGAAGGCAAAAAAGGAGCCTCAGAAGAAAAACCAAAATATTCAAGATTAAATGCAGAAAGAGAACATCAGCAAGAAAATGTGTATAAGAAGGGTGAAGAGCATGAAAGGCTTTTTTTTACAAGGAGAACAAATGAAGTAAGTTTATTTAAGATTATCTTTTTGGTACTCAGGGAATAGATGTATAAAAGAGAAAAATATGTTTCATTTCTAATATTAAATCTTGCTTTTGTGTAATTTTTAAAATTAGGAAAAGAGATGTAAGCCAAATATATTTTAGATAATTGTTCTTAATGTTCAGAGCTTTTCATCGCATACTTCAGTGTGCTTTAGAACATTAATTAATTGAATTTCAGTCCTCACCGGGACCAGACACTAGTAAATATTATCGCTTTTGGAAAAAGAGATAGTTTATAGCATAATGGTCTGATTCTGTACTGCCTTTTATCTCTGCATAGATGTTCATAATGTGCGGAACCAGAGCATTCTGAACTGATAGCTTATTAAATCTAAATGGCAAATGCATTCTAGAAAATTGAAGACTTGCATAATGTCTGAGAGCATGCTGGTGAAGAGTTAATGGTAGATTTCAACAAACTCGAATCTTAATTTTAGGCTTTTATTAACATCTTATCATTGTGTCTTGCTTTTAGAGAAGTATGACCAGTAGTACTCTATAAAACTGTGGGGGGAGTTCTTCAGATTTGTTTGAAACCTAAGTGCACAGAATCTGTTTCGTGAGTACAGACGTAATTTGCTTGTGCCAGAGATAAGTTTTCAAGTCTCTTGTATGCAGGCAGTCTGTGATCCCCAAGAAGGAGGTGGGAAAACAGTGTCTACTAAAGAGTTCATGTGTATTGTTTCAGTAGCAGTTATAGAAGCGAAGTTGAAAACTCTTTGAAGATCTTGGCTCTTGCAGAGCAGACAAAGGAGAGTATTGCTTTTGGTTTTGTGCACTGCTAATGGAGAATGTTGTAGTGCCTTCTGCAAAGAATGCTTTCCATGACTTTAGTGATCAAGAGATTTCTGTGAGCTAGCAATTGGGAGCAACTCATTTTTATTTGGCTTGTTCTCGTTGGATTCATGTCACTGAAGGAAGGGGCTTGTAAACCAAGAGGTGGTGAAAGACTTTGTTCTGTGCAGGCATAAACACTTCAGTATAGTTCGGGATTTTAAGGAAAAGATTTTGGCATGCACAGCTGGTCCCTGGCAAACACCCTAGAAAATTCATGCCAGTCTTAGCAATAGGTTATGATACCCCTGAAAAAATTAAACCCTAAGTAACTCCTAAAAACTATGTCTTGTTTCACCAAACAATTTACATGTAATCAAAATCTATCAGAATATTTTCAGGTACATTCTTAGTCTTTTAAGCTTTCCTTATTGGCAGTAAATTTTCTACCTTTAAAAAAACCTATGTTTGGGGAGCAAAGAGGGTAATAATGAAAATGTTCTTGGGCTATTGTTAATGTTCTTAGTCTATTTGGCATTTGGTCAGTCGTGTTTGGCAGGTTGCCTGCTCTGATAGCTGTTCCTGCATCTTTGGGATGCCTTGGCTAGTCTGAGACAGAAAGGAGTGGATGTGCTTTCTCAGCTGTGTTGGTGCTGCCCAGGGCAGCTGACTTCAGGGACACATGAATTCATGAGGGCAGGTGGAAGTCAGGAAGCATCAAGATGGGTAGCAGAGGGGGAAAGGGTTTGGGGACCTAGCTGGCCTGTTAATGAAGATCTGCTTGTGATGGCTTGCTTAATGATGTCTTTGAGTTGCTGGTCTGTCTTCTTGGGAATGAGGGACAATCCCTCTGAAGGCAAGTAAAGGCTTGTCTGCCCTCCACAGGGAATACCTAGAGTTCTTTCTGCAATCCTTTTTTTTTCCAAGTTCTTGTTTTCACTGAGTTTCAGTATACTGGTTTGATTCATCATTTTCCAGATTCCTCTCTAGTTTAATCAGTTGCAACCTCAATGCAATCCCTGAGTTAGTTGCTTTAAAAGCTTTCTTGTTTGGGCTAATGCAGTGTCTCTTTTGTTTCTGAATGGCTTTTATAAATAATTTCATGTAGCCAGCTGAACTGGACTTCGGGTAATCTGGGTGACATGTGTGTCTGTACAACAGCCCTGAGACAGGTGGAAATTGTTCGACGTTATTAGTGCAGTTTAGTAAAACTAGCAAGAAGTTCATCCCACTTGGATTTATTTTTCAACTTCCAAATGATATTGTATTCATGTATGTCCAAAAGGAATTGAGTATGTCATTAGGAAAATGGAACTTGCTTTTTATTATTTTAAATTGTGTAAGGACTATAATTGCTAAGAAATGAATGTGGAAAGGTATTTCAGAACACGTTGGGTGGTGAAAGAAATTACAGGACTTACGACACTGGTGGAGCAAATGAACAACAAAAAAATAAACTATATCTGAACGTGCCATTATTGATTTTTATTATTATTGCACACAATTCCATAACTCTCATCAACATATAGCGTGTTTTTATCTTTTTGGAGGCAGCACTATTTAATGCTCTGT
Organism: Pygoscelis adeliae; assembly: GCF_000699105.1. Taxonomy (NCBI): domain Eukaryota; kingdom Metazoa; phylum Chordata; class Aves; order Sphenisciformes; family Spheniscidae; genus Pygoscelis; species Pygoscelis adeliae. Next base: position 2,526,760 of record NW_008823916.1, on the reverse strand, counting down.
CATTTAAACAAAGACACATTTTATGCAGTCTTTAAAAGGTGAGAGGCTAAAGTGTAATGACTTTAAGAAATTTAACTTCTCTCCCCAACTCCAATGATGGAATGTCTGTTACAGTAGGAAACAGGAATCCTGTGGAAGCAATTTATAGAGTGTATGGGTGAAGAAGCTATTTTCTTCATAAAGAATTTCTCTGTGGCAGAATAAATTTCCTCTGTGGCCGATGCAAAGCTATGTTGATTTGCTCAAAGGTATGAAAGAAGGCTAGTACAAAGTAGGGCCTATTGGACAGAGGCAAAAGGAAGAAAAGAAAATATGTTCAGGAATTTGTGAAAAATTAAGAGGATCTTCAATTTAAAAAAAAAGATTTAAGGGACACAGTTACTGAGCTGTCAGACATTTATGATATAAATCAGGAGACTGGAAAGTAGCAGTTAGAGAGGTCACTTTGGGTGAGAAACTGTTTTCCTAGGGCACACACAAATTCAGGGTTAACTAATATGCCTACTGATTAAAAGCCTTTGCTAGTTAATGGTGAATTTGCTGTCTTGCTTCATGAACTGGAAGCCGTTCATTGTGTGGCTGTGGATGCATAAGCAGCACTTACAGAAAATTGAACCAGTGGGATAGTTTTTTTTCCTCTCTGAATGTTTGTTTTCCACATTGCAAGGGTATTGCAATCTTATTTTCAAAACTATTTAATGTGACAGCTTACTGATCTTGCTGGAAAATTTTTATTTTTCCTGGAATATTTGTTTATACTTCCTTTACTTGACTGTTAGGTGCAAGCTACCAACTCCCTGTTTTATTCCATGCCTTTTTCAGACTGATTCTGCTTACCTGCCCAAGAAGTCCCGTCTGCCCGTTCTCTTAAAATCATCCAGACCATTAGGAAATGTGCCTTTGAACTCCTGTATGCAGAAGTCAGATTCAAAGCTACAGCATCATACCAGGGTACCTTATGAAGGTCTGAAATCATGTGAAGTACAAAACAAACAATTTCAGCCACAAACAAATGGAGAGTTATTATTGAATGACTCTGTAACTGAAAACCTTCAAGAAGAGCCTGCACAGGAAAGCACATCAGTGAGAGGTAAATAAAGAGGAGGCATAATGACTTGTAATGCTGCTTGAAATAGTGGCTTCTTGTCTTGTAGTAGAAAGTAAAAACAGATCATTTTTACATACGTACAATGCTGCTTAATCTTACGATTTTCTTGGGTAGGCAAATATATATAGATCTTGAAAAACACCTTTTTTTTCTTTTATCTTTGCTGCTAGAATGTAAAACAGCTTTGTATGGAATAGAAAGTGCTTTGTATACATGGCATAAAGTGTATAATAAATGACAGTTTCACAGGGTGCCCACATATATGTCAATGTTTAGGTAAATGAAAAAGTTCCTTTATATGATGCCAAGTCTAATGAAAACTGTCTGTAATGGAGACAGGAGAGTATAAAAATACTGTATTTGTTTATGCTGCATAAATAAGTTTTTCCAATATTCCACTGAGCAGTCAAGTCATCTGTGTCTGTTTCCAGTGTGGCTGGGTTAATTTAAACTCAGTTGTTGACAAAGTATCTGGATTGGCAAAGTAAGACAAATTGTAAGGCAGAGAACAATGGGTATTATATAAAGATTCGGAATGGTAAAAAAAAATAAAAATGTGCTTAGCAGAGTAAAAACTGAGTAGAGATGTAAAGGATGGGTGGGGGAGAGAGGAGGTGTAAATATAAGAAATAAGTTTCAGTTGAGTAGCAAGTGAGCCACTGTCAAACGCAGAGGCTGCAGAGGCTTTGTTGTTAATGTTAACGTTATTGTGGTAAGGGACGGATATGGCATGACTTTATTGTAAATACTCAAGTTGATAGGACTATAGCAATTAGTTTTGGTAGGTGCAAAATCCGTGGAGAATGCTGAGAAGGGAAGTACTTTAGAATTGGGTCCTGAAATGAATCAGAACCTGTTAGGACTGCAGTCCTGTGATTTCCTTTCCATGCTGATTTCTTTACCCTGGATAACGACTGTACTGCACACTTAGTAATTCTGAGACTTGATGCAATGGGAGGTTGCAGAAGATTAGTTTATGATCAATGCTCATATTGGAGAAACTTTTTAGCCTTTTCTCTAAGCTTAACATAAAACATTTAAAAATGCACTAAAAATTGATTAACTGTTACATTACAAAGGGGACTTGCAAATGTTTATCTTCATTTGTTGGTAGGAAGCCTTTGCAATTCACATTCTTAGTAGTTATCCTTATAATTAGTTCAAGTATTTTAAAAATATGTTCAAACGCTGTTTCATATGACCAGTAAGGTTTGTATTACATTTTAAATAGTTGTTCTTCCTTAGATGATTTTCCTGTTCCAAATTATCAGAGAACGAGGTTTGGATTTGTGGGGTGTTTTTTTTGTGTTTGGTTTTTTTTTTTTTTTAACTATCCCCACTTAATTTTTTTTTCAGTCACTTACTGACTTCTGTTTTACCTTCCCCCACTATTCTCCAGTTGACTCATTGCTCAGACTGGATAGTAGTGGGGTCCAGGTGGAGTTGCAAGGTGTTGATCTGGGTACAGGGGGCAAGAATGAATATGCGATGGACAAAAAACAGCAAAACTACCAAGGTAAAGCATTTATATGGTATAGTATAAAAAAAAAAAAATTTAAAACTCTAGTTTCTTCTGAATTGTGCAAAATTGTTAATTACTGCAGGTAATTGTCTCCCTTGCTGTTATTTGTGGGTTTTAAATCTCGTTTTCTTAGGTAGTATGGATTAATTGCTCTAAGGATCCAGGTTGGTCTTTTAAGGGTTATTCTTTCAGAAGGGCCACAGGGATTTATGAGTCTGGTTTCCAGTAAAAATAGTGAGTTGTATGCCTAACTCTGTTCCTAATGTCCTCACTTCTGAACTCTTCTCTGAATTAAATGTTTGTTACTTATTGCTTCTGCATCTAGTTATGAACTATTGGAATGAAGCGATTGAATGATAGGATTTTGCGTATCTGAATTATTTGAAGGCATTCAACTAGGTTGAAACCTAATGGAATCGTTTAATGAAAATGTAAATAGGCTCAATACTGTGTATTACGTGTTTCTGCATCATCCATTAGTCTTTTTCAGGAGGGCTTGAATAACCTGGTTAACATGTTGTGTATAGAGAGTACAGAGGCTATGGCCAATTTGGTAATCCTTTGTCACGTCATTAATTTTATTTGTATAAGTAGTTGCATTGAAGCCGGTCAGCTGGTTTGCAGGATTGTGCTCTATGTGTGCCCTTTGTGTGTGTGGACACATACAGGCACAGAGAGCTTATTAGTTCCCTTTTAATTAAAGGGCAGCGTTTCATTAAAAACTATAACCAGTATTCTAATCAGAAAGATTTCTTCCCTAATACCTGTTTTTATTTCCTGTTTTTGTTATCTGGAACATTTGCATGAAATCAGGATTGCAGAGTTTGAGTTCATCTAGTATCTTGCTTTTTTCCACCTCAGTGCGCAACCTTCTTTGGCGTCTGTGTTACTGCAGCGAGCGACTCTTAGAGAAGGGGGAGAAGCTAATGAACTTAAGTGTTGCATTTGAATGTGTCCTAACCCTAACTTAGGCGTTGTACTCAATAAATGTGTCTTCTTGAATTCATACGCAGGCATTTTTTGGAAGCATTTCTGTCCTGTGATTCTGTCACCTTTGGAATGACATGCATAATGGTGTGCAGTAATCTGTGTACTGCAGAGAGCATCATCTAGCCTTAATTTCAAATATATTGATATCCCAGTATTGCAGCTTCAATTTTTTCTGGCTTTTAGGTTATATTTGTTTTTATTCTCTTGTGCTTGGGCTTGACTTGGGCCTTTATAT
>NW_008823916.1:2487326-2522882 GCF_000699105.1 Pygoscelis adeliae | reverse complement strand
CCCCCCCCCCCCCCCCCCCCCCCGAGATTTTGTACTGATTTACAGCTTGAACCTGGGCATTCGAATTCTCCATGGAAACCAATTTGAAAGTATTAAGACCTCCGCAAGATCAATGAATGACTCCCAAAAGGGAGGTTCTAATTTGTAGTGATCTTCTGCAGAACTAATAGAAGGGGAAAATTTAATTTACTGGTAACCAGAAAATAACCATTTTCTTAGATACTTACACATACAGCCCTCAATGTACACAGAACTATAAACATAGAATATATGTAGGAATATATAGCTTTTATTGGTCTGAATCTGGGGTAAGTGCATTACTTACGAATGGCAAAGTCCACTAAGGGATGTGCTGTGCATGCCAAATGAGTGCCAGTAAAACCTTTAACACCGAACATTTTTATGGATTTTGTTCAGAACACATTTTAGAAAACAGTTATTAAAGCCCCTTTTTCAAATTTTACTATTTTGTTGATAATCTTTTTAAAATTCCACTGACTTTATGCTCCAATTGGTTTTGTATAGATTTTTGAAGTGAGGAGAAAAAGAATATTTAATTAGAAATTTTAGGAAGAACCGTTTAAAGTCATAGAGTCTACTTTTCAATCTTGGAGCCTGTTCAATTCTCAGAGCCGAAACCAGGACAGAGCCTTATGTTTGAGGTTATCATCTTCGTGGCTGGAAAGGACTGGGCTTCATCGGTGTCTGATTTAGGATTGCATATAGCAAAAGTAATGTTCAATCGTTTGGGAAAAGAAAGCAGGTGTATTTTGAGTATTGTTTATTTGAAAGGTGATAAAGGGTTTGAAATATTTGATGTGCAAGTTGAATTAATGGACAAATCGTAGAAAGAGGTCAAAGATCCAAAACTAATATTGTATAGTTTGTAATTATTCTGCATTTTTATTCTGTTATTATAGAAGTAAATGAATTCATTCTAGTGCTGTTAAGAACAAAATGTCAGATAAAGAAATATTAATATTCACATGCAAGCGTCCTGTTTTTCAGAAGTGCAAAACCATCATAATATTAGCAACGTGAATATCCAGCTTTCATTAAAGGACATAAATGAAGAGTTTTGTTCCATGGAACATGAGGACAGTGACTCAGCCACCGCATATTCAGGTTCCAAGTGCCTGCGTTCTCTCAAATTGAGTCTAACAAGTACAGATGCACTCGATGACTGTGAAGTCATAGATGATATAGAAGAATTGAAACAAAGAATTAAGAATATGGAGTCTGAGCTTGAAAAGTACAAAATGTTCGTGTTTCATTTACAGACCTCTGACCAGCTTTTATCGAGTGGTATTTCCCATATAGTTTTGAGCGACACAGCCTTGCCTGTGGAAGGACACATTGCACAAGTGCAAGATACAGCTATGCAAGAAATCAAAACGTTTTCTAGTATACATCAGCTGACGGATTACGACATCCACACTGAAAACAGGAATTCAGAGTCTTCAAAAGCACCCGATACATGGACAGCACAAAACCTTAAGGAACTACTATCAGCAAATGAGGCAGAACTTGAAAAAGAGCAAATTGCAAATACACATCTTGATGAAGTGTATCATCTTCAGAACAAACTGAGAGAAACATCACCATACAAGTGAGTAAAGCTATTACTGTTTCAGGTTCCTTTTTGTAAACAGCAATACCAAATAACACAGGAAGGTAATATGAAGATAATTTTATTCACATAGGAGCATGTTGTTCTAGTAAAGGCTAAATTTCACTGACATTAACATAAAGCAACTGAAAAGTTTAGTTAAAAGACGCCTTGAAGTACAAAACAGTATTTCTCTTACACCAGAACTGCTCCTGATAAACTCATGTCATCCTCTGTAACGATTCTATGCCAGATACCTGTGTCTCTCCCCACACCTCAGGTCTACCAACTCTTTCTGCTGCAAGGCATCGTCTCTTGAGCGAAGCCAGGTCTCCTCAGGGTGCTCCCTGAGACGGGCTGACCTCTGTAATCAAAGTATTACAGTTTTGCATCACTCAGGTTTTTTTCAGGTGACAAGTGTAAGAAAACAGAACATCCCATTTAAGATAGAAATGTTTCCATGGGTGATTGGCTGACGGATTCATGCTAGCCCTTCTGTTTGTGTGACCACACTTTATGTATAAAATAAGAAGTTTACACTCTAGTTATAATTTGTTTTGCAGTTGAGTGCCATAATGCCTTCCTTTGAAGGATGTGAAGGTAGATGTATGTAGAAATTAATGAATGAAATTTTATAGCATAAGCTCATAAGCTGGAAAATCATTTATGAGGGGCTGGAGAGTATCAGTCTTGCTTTTTGTATGATAAGACTGGGGGCAGCATTTTGGCTAGCATATCTACAAATCACAGACACAAAATGGGGGTCCCATAAGACCAAACCTTTTTTAACTTCCCCCCTGCTCCCTCCCCCCCCCTTTTTTTCCCCTTCTAATATCGTTATTGTCCTGAGGGCCTATAGAATGGCAGGAAGCATAACAAAGAAGGGTATTTGGCCTGTTGGCTTTCTTCAGAATGCTTGAGTAGAAATATTTGGAGACACTGAGCAATGACCAACATGGACTATTGTATATCTCTTAGTATTGCTATCATAAAATACAATCGTGCTACGTAGTACATATAAATTTACATACATTGAAAATATACCTCATCCATTTTACAAAGGAAGATCTGACTGTGTAAATCAAGGAATGAGACAGTATGGATCATTGCAAAGTTTTTATGGCCACTGTCTAGGGCAACTACGAGTCACAAGTGACAGACCCAAAAATAAGTTATGCATCTCTTCCTATACAAATGACAATAAAAATTCTGTAACAATCCACACCATCATAGATTTTGTTTATGCCCCATATTTTGTTTGATTCCCTGCATCTTTTCAGATCCTCTCCCTTTTTCTCTCCACTAATGTATGATTCTGCAGAAAGAAGTCTATCTGTGATACAGACAGTGGCAGTGTAAAGGGGATGTCTATATTCTGCAAGTGCAGAATAAATTCAGTTATCTGAGTTGAAATTTATATCCTGGCTTGTGGAGTACAAGAGTTTGGACACTACAGTGGTTGTCATGGTCATGTCTCTGGTAATAAACATACAGAGACGTGCAGAATTTTCAGACTGGGTGAAACCATCAGCTCAGAAAGTCCAATATTGTGCTCCTGGCAGGAAATATGTAAAGTTCCAGAAGAAGGGACAGCTCCATCTGTTCTTCCATAGTTAATTTAAAAAAAAACCCCAACAAAAAAACCAACCAGTCAGGAAAAATATGTGTATTCTTAAAAATTCTTTTCATGTATTCACTCTTATTTACTTTAATTTGGTACCTTTGCATACCATCCGGGTTATTTCCAAGCAGACAACCAAGTCATCACTTTAGTTTCTGCCCATCTTATAAATGAAGCAGTTAAGTGAAGGATAATAACCCACAAGTTATGCCCAAAAATACAAAACTCAACAGTTAGAGACAATACATTTCTCATTGTGGCTGTAAAAGCATTTTAAAAGAAAATTGAGTCACATAAAATGTTAGCTTCGGAATATAAGTTTAATTCACTTTTTATTTATATTTAAATGTTATTTACGGTCAGAAAATTACTTTAAAGATAATTCCATTTTCTCAGATATGATTCATTAGTTCATTCACAAGCTGGAGAACTCTCTTTTCAACGCCAACAAATTAAAGAGATCCGCAGTGGTTGTGTCGCTTACCATCAACATCTGACGAGCCTCATTAAAGCTTTTGAGGAACTGCTTCAGGCCAGTGATGTAGATTATTATGTTGCTGAAGGCTTCCGTGAACAACTGAATCAAAGTGTGCTATTGTTTGAGAGGCTAGAAAGGAAATTCCTGTATGGTAAGTAGCAGTATTTTGTGCTTATTGTCTGAGATACATTAACGTTCTCGAAATTTGAAGGTTGGTTTTTTTTTTTTTCTTTTTAGTGAAAAGGAAGCCTTACTCCCTCTTGGTTGCTTTTAAATGATTTATAGGGAGGACTGTCTTGGAAGATAAAATTTTAGTGCTCCAACAAGACTGGATTTTACTTTTGTAGTCGTCCTCTGTATTGACACCTTCCATTTTGAGTTGCTTATCTTAGCACATGCATATTTTAACTGTTCAAAATATAATGGTTATAGTTTAGTAAAAGTTTAGTTACAAGTAGGCTTCAGGATTTTCTGTTTCAGGAAATGGCCGAGCTGACTTTGTTGAGCCGAAGCACTGGATATCTCCATTGAGGGGTTCTCATGGGCATGGTTCACGGTTTTTAACACAATCTGTATTTAACTAAAAAGAAAAAATTACAGGTTTCTGAAGTTTTTCCCCTAAAGTGCAGTCGCTTGCAAGAAGGGTAAATGCAGTGTAGAGATCTGGGCTGTGCTTTTAGAGTGAAAGAAGAAATTATTATATAGTAGTCCATCTAGGCAATTTTCTACAGCCAATGCCTTTAAAGAAACTGCAAGGAATCCTGCACTGGACAGTCGGAAGATAATACCATGCTGATTTGTGCATTATTGATATTCCTGTAGAAATAACACAAGTTAAATTGTATGCAGGTGTAAAATCATCCGTCACTGGATGCACCAAGAAAAAGAGGCATAGACTTCATGGAGCAACCCACCCAAATGGTGCACATAGAAAATTAAAATAAGGGGGCAGAAAGGGAAAATTTATTTGGTTAGAAGGCAGAGAAAAAGAATTCCTTTCAGAATTTTGAGTAGCTCATGAATTCAAGAGCTTGTGGTATTGCAAATCAGTGTGTATTTGAGGGTTTCTGTGAGGCATAATAGTAGAACAAGAGTCTCCTGAGCAGGGGTCCTAGGAGAAGTCAGCCAGAGAAGTGTTGTCCTGGTGGTAGAGAAAGGCAAGTGCTGAATGGAGCATATACCCAGGGAAGGACATTGTAATGTGTACCAGTAAGCAAAGCCCTTTTAATTATCAGCGAGAACTGGCATGTTGTCTGAAACATGGGAGCTTACGTATCCGAAAACACTCTTGTCCTTTGACTGTTTATCCCAGTTCCCCCCCTATTGTTTGGCACAGGATTAAGTTGGAAAGGCAAAGCCTTAAGCGTCTAAGAAGTGGGACCATATCGGGAGATCTATTATTCCTGACATTTCTAATTATTTTCCTAAGAGACCTGCATCTTGTTGCCACATAGTCTAGCTGGTTAAGAAAAGCACGTTATCTTTCATAATAGAGGTAAAATGCAACCATGTTTTGTAAAATGAGCATCAAAGTTGACATTTGTCACCTGGAGGAAGAGTATATTGTGCATATTTCCTTCAGTCCATAGTTTGAAGAAAGTTATCGGCAAAGTGATGGAAAAGGGATGCTAACATGAGTGAAATTCAGCAAGAAAGACCTTTTCCTATCCTCACAAGTGTTGCTCTTTCTGACCCAAACAACTAGCAATACTTCCACAGATGTCAGCTGCAAAACTGTCATTTTCAGCGAGACACTTGAGGTGGCCTGAAATAGGGACCCTGACCCCTACGTCTTCCTGAAATGGGCTCTAGAAGATCACTTTGTTCAGAAACATTCAGGGCCCAGCCATACAATGATCTGTATCCTGCCTTTCATTAAAGATAGTGGCAGCATGTTGCAGTTTCGATTGCTCATATAAAGGAGTTGTATATGAGAAAAAGGTATTATGGCTAGTGTGTCATAGCGGTGTAATAAAAGATTGAGTGTATTCAATGATTTCAGTGGCTACAGAGATTCCTTGCATTACAAATGAGAAGACTGTGTAGTGAATAAACATTAAATGGCTTTAAAAAAATCCCCAAACCAACAGATGGTATCCTATATACTATGAAAAGTCACTGACAACCGAGACAATTCAATATATCTAACACAATGGTGTTGCATTGAATCACACATTAAAATAAAATGATGTTTGTAGGGTTATAAAGAACATCCAGTGTACTAAGAATTGACTGTAAAGAAGAAGCATAAACAACCGTCTGTCTCTGTATTTCCATCCTGACCTTCAGTTCATTCCCCTGAAATTTCAGCTGTGCAACTCTTGCCTGCCACTTTTGCTTAATTGCACAAAAAATGTAAAATATGGGGAGCCAAGGTGACACCACGAAACTCTTATTTCCTTATTCAAATTAGCGTCTGAGTCCAGGTCTCTTGCACTGAATTGTGCTTGTGCTCACACACTGTACCACTGAGAATATTGCAGGCAAAATCCTATGTATGCCCCTTTGTTAAGGATAACTGGTTAGCCTGACTCTGTGTGGACAAAATCCAAGTGAGATGGAACTGGTTTTATATAATTTTTATTGAAGAATTAGTAGCATGTACCCCTAATCCTTTTGCCATATAGCACAATATTTTACATCTGTATGCTAACTAAAACACCAAGGCTGTAAAATCTGGCACCTGTGGTAGCTAGTAATTTTTTTTTGAACTCCAGAGAAAGCTATTGCTTTGCTGCTGGGCTGTAAATAGTTTTGCTCATGTACAGTATTTGACATTAATAAACAGTTTGAGTACCTGCTGACTTCTCTAAATTCTCATTAATTTACCATTCCATATTTAAATAGTTTAAGATGGAGGGGAAAAAAGTATACTTCTCAATAGCTGTTTTTAATCAGATATTTCTGCTTTGCAGGAGAATCAATAGGTACAGAAGTTACTATACTTTATGAATTAGCTCAAAGGTAAGAGTTCAATTGAATGTTTATCCAACATACGATTGTTTGATAAGTTGATAAGGATGCTCCATGTTTTGTAGCACAACTTCCACTGTTTTGCTTTTTGGGAGGGCTTTGCTTATGTTGCCTGTTTCATTAATACCCTTTTTGTTGATAAAATATCCATAGAAAACAAACTAAGGCTTTTTTCCCCACTTCTCAGCAAACAGCTGAGATACTGAGAGGAAGCATCATGCTACAGGATTGTTCCCTTCATGAACAAACAAAACGTGCCATAATACACTGTTGTGTATGTTCAGATATTGTCCTAATTGCAGGTGCTAGGAGGGATAGTCAGCTCACTTTCTGTTTCTGTGACCTTGGGGGCTGGCTCAGGATCACTGAAGTACAGTGCTGTTGAACTTCATTCTCAAAACACCCTTATGCTGAAGGTGAAGAGAGCAGGTGTTGTTATGCTGCATATGTTGGTTTTATGCCAGCCTGGGATTCTTCTGTGCTACAGAAATCCTCAGCTGCCTGTTCAAGGCAGCTTGAAGTCCCCTTAACGTGAAGGTGACTACCTAGCGCTGGAACGTGAACACTAGGCTGGAGGTCCATTGATTATTCCTGCTCTTCAGGGAGGTCTGAATTTCAGTCTTGATATATACCTCTGATGTGTAGTGTTTTGTCACGTTCTGTCGCATAAATTCACTTGCTTTACCTGTAAATTTGACACCATGCTCTCTGTCATGCTTCCAAAGTAATAAAGTAATTTTTATATTTTAAAACATTTTGTTTGGCACCAAAGGGATAATGAGAAGAACACCACAATGTACCAGCAACTGAAGGATGAATCACCTGTACCATCTGCTCTTCATAGCTTGTCTGACTTTGATTTGTCAGAAAAGTCATCTCTTGGATCACTTGAGCACAGGCATGATCTAGAAGGACAGCATGGCACACTGGCGCTTCTGCCAAACAAGTTTCCCCCAGGTAATTTTTTTCCCCACTGAAGATTCGCTAGATACTGGGAAAATGTGATAAATAAGACACAAGGGAACTAATTAAGGAATAATGAAGACTGTTTGTCTGCTTCAGCTTTCCAGTATCTTGCATAATCTTTGCAATTTCAGTAATAAGGCGTACAGAGATGACAACGATTTGAACTACCTCCTGTTTGAAACAAAATTAACTATGATATTTTGTGTCTTTGTTGTTTTAGACTATCATCTTTTACAGTACTCCAGACGGTCTTTAAATAGACAAGTAATAAAGGGGAAAATAGACAATTGTCAAGAGATTATTACATTGAAAAAGAGAGATTTTCTAATTTTATAAAAGCCAGTGTTGTGTTTCCTTGAGAATTGTAAGTGCTGCATAATTAATAAGCAGTGTCATGGTTGACCTGGATAGTTTCACTAAGCACAAGTGATGCTTGCAGTAGTTTGTTGTAGGCAGCGATGAAAATTTAATAGCTGAGATAGCACGTACTGTTCAGGAGAAAAATATTGCAGAGTAAACCAGGAGTGTATGACATGGATAAACTGACAAATAAGATAGTGACAGTTAGAACAGATAAGTTCCTGAGTAAAGCTGAAACTTACAGCCAATGGAAGAAAAATTGTAGAATGGCAAAGCAAGAAGGAAAAGGTATGGTAATGAAACTTGATAGAAAAGATTTATTTATTATGGTATGCATTGTGTAAGTCAAAGTAAAATTTATATCTGAGTTACACTAGTAAGCTTCCTATTGTTATAAGGAAAAATGTATACTGTTGGTGCATCAAGCCTGAATGTGAAGCTGCATTGCAGAACTTTGGATTCATTTCCCAGTACAGAGAACGTTTTAACTAGATAAAATCATTATCTACTACAGTTTTGTAGGAGGAAGAAATTTAAAGAGCCTTAAAACTGGACCATTGTTTAAGTTAAAATGTAGAGTAGGAGTTTTCACTAAATGCACGGTTTGGGCACTATATGGAAAAAGACTGTTGTGGAGTCACATATTTAATGTCTGCCATTTTGAACAGCTCTGTATCATTTTTTAGTATTAACACACATTAGATTTGACAGGAGCTCATAGTGTAAAGGAATGCGATAATTTACTCTAAATAAGAAGTGGTCTCTTGGTTTATTTAGAGTTATTAATGGAGCATCTGCAAGAAATTAGAATCCTGAGACAACGTTTAGAATACTCCATAAAAACTAATGAGCGACTGAGGAAGCAGCTTGAGAGACAAGTAACAGACAAGGAACTAGATCAAGGTAAGAATTTATTTCATGACAAATTACATCCACCTTTCCTGCTTAAAGCCTGAGGGATCAAATGCTGCTGGAAATGTTTTGTGTGCTTTTTTGAACAAACCTCATGCCTTTACAGTTGGAAAATGTTGTGCCTTTCTCCGAGTACTGCTACATCTTGAGCTCTATCAGCAGACACAGCTTTTCCATGCTGCCTGTAGAGTGGCATAAATACAGATCTAATGTGTCTTTTCCTTGAGTCCATTGCTTGAAGTGTATCCAGTGACCAATGCACAAATCTTTTATGAGATACAGGTACACCACACAGCCTCAAACCTACAGCTGCACATATTGCAAAGAGAACAGGACTACCAGGTAGTTCTATGACATTTGATGATGCTGTGGTTGAATTTCATACAAAGAATTGAAAGACCCTTCTAGTTCTGTTATCAGCAAACTGCCTGCCTTTTTTTTTTTTTTGGTGCCTTTGGGATATCATTATTGTTGTAATAGTCTTGGATTTTAGGATGTCATCCTCTTTTGATTGCCTGCCATGTCCAGCCAGGGACAGTTGCAGGAGAGGAAGCCCATTTTGTCAACATAATTTCAGTGGGGCCTGGGACCAGTATGAATATAGGAGGAGGTGCTTTGCTCTAAATTACATTGCTGCTATTGATCCAAAGTAGGAATTTTGTGGAATTAGCTTTCCTACGCCTACTCCGTGTATACCTGGGGTGGTCAGTACAGCACCACTGCTAACAGGACTGTTGGAGATGCCTTCTCTGGAATTTTCTGACTGCTTTAAAGCCAGGTTGTGTTTACATACAGGGAAAAAATGTCTGTAAGACAGAGCCTAGGCCATGGTGTTCAGCTTGTCAGTTGAATTGATTGGTGTGATAAATGTGTTCTACGCAAAATGACATGTGAGTTTTTAATGAGAAATACCTGACAGAAACTGATGGAAATTTTACCATAGAATTGGTTTTCGTTCCAAACTCTAATATAAAGCAGTGGATGAAAAATACTAAAAATAGGTATGCAAATTTAGAGTCCCTGCTCTCTGTTGCTAGTGTTCAGCAACTTTGAAAGCCAAGCTGTGTGGTGCGTTTAAGACTTTTCAACCAGAGGGTGGCCAAGCTTTCACTAAGGATGCTTTTGTAGCACCTTTTCAAGCACGCCATACGAGACATACTTTCCTACACTTTACTCTGTTCTTGCTCTCCTTCCCACGTTTCCCCCCAGAGGACAATTGATTAATATGCAATATTACTCAGAGTGGAAGCAGGCAATAAATACATACATGCTTTCCTTTTACTCAGTTTCGCTAATATTGACATTAGTTTCATTATGTTTTACATCATCCACATGATCCGTTTCTGTTGCTGTTTAAATGGAGACTACCTGCAAATGGCAGTTTGCTTTCAGGAATAATTTACAGTGATGGAAAGGTGTATAAAAAGCATCCATTTCATTCATGAAGTATTTACGCTTCTGGAAAGGCATACTGTTCTCGTGAAATAACCACACTGAAACACTTCCAACTCTTTTACAGCTTCATAAAGATTCTGGCAAGGGCATCCATTAATGCAGTGAAAGTATATTTTCTTTATAAACTGTCTTATGCCTTCCATCTGTCTTCTTGTTGCCTTAGTGCATCTACCAATGCATGGAGGAGAAATTTGGAAAAGAAAGTTAAAAAGCAACTACCAGTTAAACAGCTCCTGTTTGTTACTGTGTTCTTTCAGTGCTTCCTGTTTCTCTCCGTTTTGAAGATCTCTTTCATGTTACCAGATATGCGTATTCTCTCCTCTAGTGATGATGCTACTTTTTTTCCTAATAGATGGGCTTTTTTTGACTTTCAGTGTAAGAAGAAGTTCCGAAGTGAAGTTGAAGCGGATTTTAGCCTTGGGACATAATAATTGAAAACAATTTTTTACTTTTAACTTAATATCCTTAGTTTGTTTTCCTTTAAAAAACAAAACCAAGTTGTAACATACTTAATTGTTGATGAGAGCCTGTTAAATTCATGTGATATTGAGTTGTTTGTTCAACCAAAGTTAATGCATAGAATTATTCTGGTCTGATAAATATATATGGAAGTATATACACACATCTGCCCACTATTTTTGCCATGCTATTTTTAATATTTAGATTCTCTAAGTATTTAAATGCCTCTGGGCTTCTAGTATTCTATAAATGAATCAAGTGCTGGTAATGACTACATCATTACTATAGAGCTGAGGTTTGCAGTGCAAGTAGAACTAAAATAATTGCTTCAATCATTTCAAATGTTAGGCTTCAAAATAAAATCAAAGGTTTAATTTTGAGTTTCCTAGGTTTCAAATGTTAATAACGGCAGTTAACATTAAAAGAGGCTTTTTTTAACCTTTAAGTAACTAACGTATCTACTCAGACTTATCTTCAGCTTTAGTATGCCTTTATTTTGCTTTACCTGGGAATGAATATTTCCTTCCTCTTTGCTGTGATTTTCAATAGTGCCTGTCTTTCAGTCAGTGTTTCCTTTGAAACCTTCAAGGTACGCTTCCTTAGCACTCACTTTTTCAGCACAAAACATAATGAAAACTCAAGTGTATTGCAATTGTAGGCCCTGATGCTCCACTTTACTCTGGTTAGATGGACCTTTGCATCTATGGAGAGCGTAATTGATGTCAGCAGGGCTCTGCACAGAAGTAGTAGTCTCAGTAGTGGGTCAAATTGCAGGATTGTGGCCTTATTACCACTGGCTCTACATTATCCCTTATTATGTAAGATAACTAATAGTTATATTCTAAAGCCTTTCAGTAGAACTGTGATAGCATAACTTTTCAACTAGGATAAGGCTGGGTGATGGGCAATAAATTAAATTAGAATCAAGATGAGACCATCAAGCCTTGCCACTTCAAGTTGAATTGCTTTGTTAAAATCTGAAAGGAAAAAGCCTTTTGAGTTCACATAGCTACCTCAAGTCTTTAACATATAGATAGTAAAATGCCATTAGTGCCAGGCTTCTAGAGCCTTTGAGTCTTTCAGTAACGACAAGAGGTGCATATCATGGCACACTACATCCCAGTTAGGTAGTGGGTAAAAGCTTCAATTGGGATTACAATAAAATGAGATTACTCAGAGGAAGTGCAGCACATCAAATTGAATTGAACTGCCAGAGCTGAAAAGCATCCTCCTCATACACTCAGCTAATTTTTTTGCCAGCTGGTTATTTCTCTATTAACCAAAGAGCTGACACTCATGTAGTTATCTCAAGCTTTAAAGCGTAGGAGATACTGGGATAACCAATCAACTGAAAAATACTTTTAATAGTAATGTTAATTCTGGTGGATCCTGAAGTGTTTTACTGACTATGAGCAGGTTATATAGGGCAATAACAATTACTTGACTTGCATTTCAGAGGCAGCCACCTTGAGAGTGGAATGTGGCACTTTTCAGACTGTACTGTCACATTACACATTGCTGTAGGATGAGTAGCATAAATAGAGTACGTTATGAGGATTACCTAGGCTGGAATTTGACTGACTGGATACACGATTTAACACTTTTATTCACATGACTAGTGCAATAAGATCCTCAGAGTAGGATTCATCAGCCTTAAGGTTTCTAGAAGTCAGACATCTAAATCTGTGCTGGTTACCCAGAGCTTCTTGTGGAGGCACTGAAGGGAAGTTATGTCTCGTCGGAGGACAGGGCATCTCATCCACAGAGAGGTGTGTAGAGGATACATCGGATGAGTCGCTCTCTGGAGGTGCCTGTTTCTCCCCATGACTATCGATGGAAGCTATAGGTTGATGAACGCTTGCTCTGATATCTAAATGTTAAATACACAAATTTAAGAGGGATGAGTCTTCATCCCTGTGACTGTAAATGGGTTCTCAGTTTGTAAGCAGAGGCAAAGACAGTGACTCCAGCCTTATGCTCTAGGCTGGCGTGGTAACAAATGTATTACCAGACTATTTACATTACTTCCTGCATTACCCACTGTAGATTAGTTTGTAGAATCTAGTGGTCCTCTGCAATGGTGTCATTAAATACAACGGAGTATGAACAGAAGACTGAAATATATGTTAAACCTTTGTACAGTTTGCATTATTTTCAAAGAATAGCAATGTCACGAAATACTCCTGCATTTTGCCCTGTTGGAATTTTAGCTGGTAGGTAAAGACTGCCAGGGATAATTTTGCAATTTTGGTAATGGTTGCCTGGCAATGAGAGGTACTTGTGATGCAGGGCTTTGGATTACTTGGCAGTAGCCTGAACTGCCTTTCAGTCTGTAAGGATAACCTTCAAAATATACAGGGGAGAAATATCTTTCATAACATATTTTTCTGCAATTTTTTAAATTATTCTTGTCTGGAAAGTTTAATCTCTAATGACCTAGAGATGACTCATAAATCATCTTTTATGTATATATTTATAGGTTCGGCAAACATTTTTATCCATGGCTCAGAGCAGCATAATTCCCTGACTTCTGAAATACATTTCCTGAGGAAGCAAAATCAAGTTCTGAATGCAATGCTAGCAAAAGGATCCAGAGGTAAAAATGTAAAACTGTGCTTTACAGGAGTAGACTGCAACTCATTTCAGATCAGAAAACAATAAAATATTAACAGTCCATTCATTAAACTGACAACCATTCTTTCCACCCCTGAAATTCCATGCTCAACCATAAGCATTAAAACTGGGGCTAACAATGATGAAGGAGTAACAGTAATGTTCCGTCTTTCTGTTTATTTGTAGCATTCCTTCTTCTTTCCCCCCAAGAAAACCAACAATTCGCCAACGAGGTTCTTAAAAGCAGCTTAAGCTACAATTAGGTTACAAGTCTCCATATTTTCAGACTGTTTGTGTAAAAGCACTGGTGCTTCTTCCACAGTCATGTATTCTCTCATGTGTTTTAGTGCCTCTTGGTGCTTATCAGTTTGTTCAAGTTGTGCTTTTTTAATTAATATATCCCTGCTTTTGTTTGTTTCCACGTTTGACAATACGATCTGATAATATCAGGGTTTCTTTTTTATAAAAACCATGATGACTAGAGCATTGTCGCCCTTGTGTTTTAAAATAATGTCAGTATCTCTGGAGTTTATGATATTTTCCTTTTATTCCTGGATGCACTAGAGAAAGAAAAGCCTCTTAGATACCTCCTGCATGTTTTGGTCTCGGGTGCTTTCTGTCTAGTCTTAGCTTACGTTTTCAGTAGTGGAAGGCTGGTGATACACATTTTTAACAGCACGGGGGATTACCATTTTCATACACGTTCAACAGGACTACTGAAAATGAGGGAATGATTTTCTGATTGTTGGGAGATGGAACAATTCCTCCGTGCTGTTTCTTTGCCAAGGTTGCTGCCTCCTTTTCCAATGCTAAACATAGGGTCACAAAGGAATTGGGGTCCCCATAAGCCTCTCTGCAGCTGTCTCAGAATGCTCAGTTGCCCCTATCAGCAATTCTTTGTCACAGAACCAGTTTGGGGAAATAGCCTGTGCCAAGGAAAGAAGGACTGATATGATACGTTCGGCAGATGAATAGGGCTGGGAAGGAGAGGACAGAGGGATTTCTGTGAGACAGAGGAACATGGATGCAACATGCCCTAGAACAATCCTACTGAGTTCTTTTCTTCCTAAAGAGAAGTCAAATCCATTATTTTGTGAGGATTGGCAAAATTCATGTGCCTGCTTTGGGACCCTGCTGACACTACTTGTTGAATACTATCCTGACCAAATTCCAAGAGGTGTTGCGGGCATTTGGCGTATAAAGCTGTACACAGGTTTTTACTGAGCCTTTGTGAGTCCTGGGGGTTAAATGTTGCATGTTACAGAAAATGCATCTAGCAAAAGCTGTTAGAAAATTGAAATACTGAAAACCTAAAACTCACAAGAGCAGCTGTTATTTTCTGACAGTCTCTGAAAAAGCTGGTTTTGTTAAAAAGCATAGCTTTAGTGGGTTGTGGGCATTGCAAATACCTTGTGCCAAGGAAAGAAGGACTGATATGATACGTTCGGCAGATGAATAGGACTGGGAAGGAGAGGACAGAGGGATTTCTTTGAGACAAAGAGGAACATGGATGCAACATGCCTAGAACAATTCTACTGAGTTTTTTTCTTCCTAAAGAGAAGTCAAATCCATTATTTTGTGAGGATTGGCAAAATTCATGTGCCTGCTTTGGGACCCTGCTGACACTACTTGTTGAATACTATCCTGACCAAATTCCAAGAGGTGTTGCGGGCATTTGGCGTATAAGGCTGTACACAGGTTTTTACTGAGCCTTTGTGAGTCCTGGGGGTTAAATGTTGCATGTTACAGAAAATGCATCTAGCAAAAGCTGTTAGAAAATTGAAATACTGAAAACCTAAAACTCACAAGAGCAGCTGTTATTTTCTGACAGTCTCTGAAAAAGCTGGTTTTGTTAAAAAGCATAGCTTTAGTGGGTTGTGGGCATTGCAAATACCTTGTATTTCTTCTTGTTTCAGATAAACAAAAGGAAAATGAAAAGTTAAGAGAATCTCTTTCTAAAAAGAATGCAATCATTGAGCATCTTCATGAAGATTATGAATGCGTCAAGAAAGAAAATGAAAGGTTGCAGAAACAAATTGGCCAAAAGGAGGATGAAACCAGATATCTGACATGTCAGATTTACAGCAGTCGTAATGAATTAAACAGGTATTGATTCTGTCCACATTTAGACATTCATTTAGAGAAGAAAATTGTCAATGTGACAAGCATGTGTTTAGCCATAGTCATTAACATTAATGAGGTACATAGATATATTCAAAAAGCAAGGGAAGAATTATGGAGGGAAAGGGGAATGGATTGTAGGTTTTGAAACAAAAGATAAGAATTTAACACTTAACTTTGCTGTTTATTGGGACTTAACAGGTTGCAAACAGAAATTAATGTAAAGCAATGTCAGCTCTCTGAGAATGAGAACTTACTGCAGTCACTCCGAACCGAGATCAAGGTTTATGAAAAGTTGGAAGAAGCAAGAAGGAAGAGGACAGGTATAAATGCTCAATTGTTTCTGTACCCTTAGCCCTTGCAACCCTTCCCTCTCTGAATATGATCTTGTCAAAGGACAGTAGGGCTAGGTTACTATTTCTTTGTTTCTACTTGTGTCTGCTATGTAAAGTAGAACTGACAACTTGATGATAAAATGCTGCTTTTTACTTAGGAGTGCAACTGCGAGGTTGAGATGTATGATATGTTTTGACTAGGCACACCCAAGTTTCCTTTACCTTTTTAGCTAAGCTAAAACAAATATTGAAGATTCAGTGGCTCAGGCTGGATAAACTTCATGGGGATCTTAGATATTTATTTGTCATCTAAATACATGCTGCATCCTCACAAGTAGTGCTTACTCAGGTAGCTTGTGCTTTCTCTTGTCTGAATATGAGGGTAATGTCTTCTCCCTAGGGCTGGGAGTAGTGCTGGCACTGTTTTCTGGATGAGACGTTTAATAATTTCCTGTCCACTTTTCTGTCTCTAAAGGTGAGGGGTAGGAATGAGGCTTGCATGAGTTCTTCCTACCCCTTGTAAAGAAGCTATACCACCACATAGCTGTTGGTATGGTTAGGTAAAGAAGTGGAATGCTGTTCATTGCTGCATGCTCGTTACAGGATCCAGCAAATTTCCCATTGGAAGTTCTTGTAAAAGTTGACTTTTTTCTTCCTGCTACTTTGAGTAATATGCCCTGCCATCACTGTATTTCATGCCTAGCTGCAGCAGATGACGCCTGTTGGCATAAGGCTTTAAGCCAAAGTTGGCTCAGGGATGGAAGTAAGTCTCCTTGCAGAACTGGTAATGTAATTAGAGAGTAGCAACACCCTCCTCATGCAGTTGAGCCCCTTCCCACTGTCTGGAGAGCAGTTTGATTTCAGCATGAAAGAATACATGGAATTGTTTGTGTACTGACCTCCTTCTATGAAAAGACGAACACAGACCTTGCTTTTTTCAGGTTTAGATTTGTTCCTCTGGTTGCCAGGTGATGACTATTTTCTTTTTTCTTCTGCGTGTAAAATTGAACTCCCAATTCTACTCCAGCCCTCCTCTGCACTCCGAGATTACCCATTCCTTTTACTTTCCCCAGACTGTGCATTAATGCACTTCAAATTTTGTAAATCCTCTTCATTCTCTTTTTATTACATTTTTTTGCTTTTGGCATGAGACTTATTAGCTTTTATGGACAAAGTGAAAAATAATTTTCAGCTCTTTAAATCTTTCGAGGGTAGAAGCAATTAAGACTTTCTTTGTCAAACCATTATCTTAATGCTGTTTGTAGTTAATTCTTAATATTGAGGATAAAGCTGGCTATAATTTACTTGCTCAGCATTCTGATAATGGCTAATATTACTTTAATTGTTAAAGATGTTAAGTGTTTCTTTTGAAATTGTCTCAGATTCCAGATGTGATGCATCAGAAGAATTCCGAAAAGATCAGAATAATCCACTTGACTTACATGAACTATTGACTGAAATACAGAGTTTGCGAGTGCAGCTTGAAAGAAGCATAGAGACAAACAAGTCTTTGCATGAAAAATTAGAGGAACAGCTTTCAAAAGAAAAGAGAGAGGAGGTGGGATCAGTGTCAGCTGTGAATATCAACCATCTTTTCAAACAAGAATCTCAGCATTATGCAGGAATGAATGGTACTGTGCCATACATGCTTTTGTTATACTGTAGAACCTGTGCCTTGTTCTTTAAAGATGCTCTTAAAGCCGTATACAACATCAACTGTACGTTTGGGACCTGCCCGTCGGCCTTTCAAATCCCTTTCCTGTTAGAGCTATTAGTGCATGGGGAGGTGAAATGCACACTGCACTGTCTTATAGCCTCCAACTGTCACTTCCTTTTCATTCAAGAAAAGCATTTGCAGACAGTCTCTGGGATGGAAGGATGCCTACATTAAATTCCCGTAAATTTTGCTTACCTGGGGGTTCTATTTTTAATGCAGAGCTCTACAGTGTTTGCTAAGGGTGAGTATGTATTACTCAAGAATGATCAATAAGAGCACTAAACGATCTTTGTATAAATTGCCCCCTTTTTGCCCTTGAGGAGTATTTTACCTTTATTTCAATCACTGTTAAGTGATACCGTTTTAGCAAATCAGAGAAAATGTAGTGTTTACACTCAGGGTTAAATTATTGTCCCAGTAGAGATGTACATGGGCTACAGAGGGCACAAGAATGTTCTTCCTTGCTGCTAAAGTACTCTGCATAGTGGCAGCTTTCCATATGTCCAGCGTAAAGCCACCTCTCCTACTGCCTGTACGGATATACATCATGTTATGGGAAGCAATAATAATGGGGCTTTTTGGGTCCATACACTTCACCTGAACATGCCTACCTAAATCTTATGCACCACACAGAGCAACAGCACCAGTCAGAGGATTAGTGTGAGAGCTCATGAGACACAACAGGGTTTTTTACCACCTTACTACTTTTGTGGGGCCCATCGTGTCCAATCAGCATCATACTTCAGATGAAATACATAATGAGCATAACTCTACACTGCTCTGTGCAAGTAAGAAAGATGCAGACTGTAGCAGATAACATTTATGGGTTGCTACCGTTCTTTATGCACTTTATACTTGAACACTAAATTAGTCACGTGTTCCATATGGGGATGGTTCCTTAGGGCCAGTCATGATCAAGTAGGTGTGGAACAGCTATTGTGAGGAAACTGTACCACCAGTATCCCCAAATTGCATTTGTTCCTGGTTAGTTTCTGGGTAGAATCCTAGATGTTACTTTTGACCTGCATCAGGTAGAGTAGATAGGAGCTGGAGAAGCTCGTTATTTCTTTAAGAAAATGGTGAATAGAGTTACAATAGCTTGGTTTGATATGGACTAGAAGGACTTCTTGGAATGTCAACAGCTGAATTTGTTAGCTTTCTAGATGTACTGTGATTAGTCTTTAGTAAAAGTCATAGGTACTTTAGGTAAGTCATAGGTACTTAGGGAATTTGGAAGGTCTGAAGAGGGGGAATATAGATATAATCTTAAGTATGGTATAGCTGTGGAGAGTGTCATGCTTTTTGTGGAGTTAATGGGAAGCTTACATTTGTTGATTAAAATGTCTTCATCAGGATGTATTTTAGATTTGCTGACTATGACTTGATTTTGGGAGATATCTAGAACTTTGGATAGATGCTAAAAAGATTAATGTAGATAAATACTGGAAGATATATGGTGTGGTACTAGAAAATTAGCTGTTTTTCCCTGCTTCCTGAGTCCAAGTGCAGCATCAGCAGAAAAAAAGGAACAGAAGTAGAGCTAGGAAGTTTTTTTAATGCATGTTAACTTCTACTGATATACTCTTCCTTGTCCCTTTTTTATGTATAGGAAATCTTTGCAAATGCCCTGCTACCAGCAGAAACATTTGTGAGCTGGAGAAACATGGCCATTGCATTTCGCTAGTGAAAACAGGTACACCCAAAAGTATCTTAAACTTGCTTGTTGTCAGTATCCCAGACTTGCTGTTTAAGAGAAGTCTAGTGTCAATTAATTCTACATGTACGGATAAAAAAATTAAACTATTTTTCTGTCCCAGGTACACATTCAGCCTCTAAAGACGATTTAGACAGCACTTCACACTGCAGTAGCACTTCATCTTCCAGTACAACATGTACCCCTCGTCTTGTGCCTGGACATCGTATGTGGGCAGACAAAAATGGGCGCCACGTTCTTGGCTTGATTGAGGATTATAATGCTCTGCGGAAGCAGATTTCAGAAGGGCAACAGGTTTTAGCAGAAATGGAGATTTCTTTAAGAGAGGTCACTGGTACGAAACTGCAGGAGCCTGGAATAAAGGTAAACAGTGAAAGCTGTTAAGAGGATGGTGAATTTTACCTAGAGGTGCAAAATGTGTAGGTTACAAAAGCAAAGAACTAGGTTAATGGTGCAGCAGGTGCCATTAACTGAATAACTCTGTCAGGACACCTCAACCTTGACTGCCCAAGTCTCATCTAGACGCAGGCACCTATTTGTGATTCTGGGTTAATGAAGCTACAGATAAATTAGTTACTTCTGGCCCTTTAATAAGCAATCTCACTTTTACTTGCAACTTGAAATGAGGTGAAACTACTTGCTTTTACTATGGAAATTGGTGTTTGTTACACTGGAAACGATAAAAAAGCCAAACAAAAACAACAACAAAAAATTCAGATAAAACTCTAAAATGCTTTAGAAAGGGCTTAAACTAGGGGTATGCATCAGTAACCTAAGGATAAAAATAATTAAGGAGATTTTCTTGTAATGAAGGCTTGGGATAAACCCAGGAAATACGAGACAATTAAAAGAAATCTGATACAGCTGGTAAAGTTCCCCACTTACTTGTATTCAGCCCTTTAGTAACACCAGGTGATAACTGTACATTAACAATTGATGGATGCTAATGAAGGCTGTTTCATATTAGGGAAGCTTTTTAATATTTTTCCACTTCCTGGTATCAATGGAACACTTTAGCAGTATCAGTAGCTAGTCTAGGAACTCGAATATCTCATTAATGATCGCATACTGTCTTCTAAGGCATAGTGTATCATCCTTTCTGCATCATGTGTGACACAGTGATAGCAAGTCATGGTGCTCTTGCTGTAGTCTTAAACATAATAAGTCTTAAACCAGTAAAATGTTTGCCTTGTATTGAATAATGGCAATCCTTTTCCTCTAGAATCAGGAGAACAACTAGTCTTTCCTTATGCTAATTTTTTCTTGATTAATATTGTTAATTTCTGGATACAGTTAATGATAGCATATTTGAGGTGGACTGAATAAGACAGATCTGCCTACAAACTTCAACAAAAGGGAAGGAACAATCTGTACATGTCCGTGGCAGCTAATAAGGAACTAAGAAACTTAAACAGCAACAGGAAAGGCTTGGATCAGGCGTTTGAAACAACATGCCAGTGGGTAAAAACAGTGAAACACTGGAATGGAGGCTGCTCAGAGACACTGCTCCTGGAGGTGCTTTTAAGAACAGATTACGTGAATGTTGGAAAAATTACATGTAATGCTTTCCTGCCTTGGAGTGGGAAAGTAAACTAGGTGACTAATGAAGGTCCTTTTCACTCCTATGACTCTATGATAATATAATGTTGTAAAAAACATGCTTACTGCTCTTCAAAAACCAGAAGGTCTTAACTGCATGGATAAATTCGTGCTACTACTTTTTCTAGTTACAATTATTAAAGCTATTGAAGATGCAGTCTTCAACAATTCTGAAATTTTTTGTGGTATCACACGTGTGCTCACACACTAAAATGATATCTGAATGACACTTAAGACTTTCTAAGGTATCATATATTTTCGAATGACCTAGTTAAGATACTGATAATGACTGAAAAAGTAATCTGTCTAAGTTTTTAACTTGTTTTGTTAGTGTAAAGATAAAAGCAGTAAGTTTCGTAATGTGCCATTTTCTATCAAGCTTTACATCACTGAAGTTTCAAACTACTTAGCAAATGGGATATTTTATGTGACAGGAGGATTCTGGTTAGATAACAATGCTAAATAAGTATTCAAATGATGTGCTGCATGGGGCAGGAACTGTGAATGCTTTTCTTTCATTACCCTTCCCCCTTCTGTATCTCCATTGCTTTGGTAATTCATTTGCTCCCCTTGCATTCTTTCCCTCCTTTATTTCACATTTATGCAATTTCTTCAATTTGGTTTTCTCATCTGTCAGCAGAGGAAAACATTTTATGTGTGTCCTGATAGTTATTTTAGCGTTAAATGGAACAGTTTAAAGGGTCTGCTAAGGAAGAAACATCTATATTGCTTAAATTGATGTCTGTAATCATTTGACTTTCAAATAACGTGACACGAAATGTAAATGGAGAAAGAGGAGAGTTGCCAACTATTACCATGTGGCACAGCAAATCTAGTAAATATAATCTATTATTAATCATGGTTATTGATAATGATAAATCCCCTCCCTTCCTGAAATTCTCAGATAATGCATAATTCAGCAGTCTTTGTAAACTAACAAATTAGCTTTTGTGGCACACAATAGCTGTGTACATCATCTTAAATATGAATTCATACCAACTGGATTTAAACCATTAATTAAGATTACATTTTCATAATGTTTTAAGCATAAAATATAACATGTCTCTAATCCTATGATATAGGTACCAGACCAGGCATTGCTGCATAGCTTTTCCGCAAATATTCACACAGTACAGCAGATTTTAGAAGAGGCTGCGCGTTTACTGAAACTTCTCTGGAGAGTTTCCCTTCCACTGAAGGCTGTACACGGTACTACCCATGGCACTCAGGTACTATTATGTTTCATTTTGGTGGGTTGTTTGTTTTAACTGTTGTAACGTGTCAAGGAAGATGCACCAGTTAGGAACATGTCATTTGGGAAAATCTTTTGAAAATCATGAACCCAGGATGTCTCTGGACACATGGATTTAGTTAGCTCTCATCACTGAAGGCTAAGGCTGAATTGGTGCTGGTGTTCTATCCTGATCATATTGTATACCGGGGTGTTTATTTACAAAATACTTTATTTTAAAGATGTAATCTGTTACCCTGTTACATGATATTCAGGAAACCAAGGCAGGTGGCAAACGTTCCATTTCAACAAGAAAAGGTTTGGACTCCCTGTTATAGAACCAAATTCAATTTGATTATGTATATACTAGTAACAACAGAAACTGCAGCAACTTTGATGTAATCTGACCTACATTTTCCTTTTACGTTTTTGATGCCTAAGCTGTAAAATAGGATGCTTTTTAAAAAGGGTGACAAAACCCCGAGACAAGTTTTATAACATTTTAACTAAAAAGGATTGCACTATGCAAATGAATGGAAGTAAACTGAATGAGGAATGAATTATCTATGCTGTCATAATACCACCACTCAGTAATGAAACTGTTTCAAACTCTGGCTTTAAAATAAATCTAAAGTGTTTTCACTGAGGTTTTTGTATACGTTTCTTAAGGGAGGCAGGATATTGCTGGAAAAAAACTTTAGGAAAGTAAATATTTTATATATATTTTTTAATAACATTTTTGTTGTTATTTTCTAGCATCCTTAAATGTGTAAAATCACAAAAGCAGTAAGAATGAACTGTGCTGTCTAATATGCTTCACTGATGTTTCAGCTCCCTATTTGGGATGTCTTGACAAATGTGTATACTTCCATTTTTATCCTTATGTGTATATTCTATATAGACAGCTGTATGTTGGCCTGGATTGCAGTATCTGAACATACCGTACACACACAGAGGTCTTTCAAACGTGTATGTGTGATGCATCTAATGCTTTACTGTCATACTGATCTAAACCTTCTTGATCTGGATCAGTCTCTTCTCAAAATCTGACCTCAATGCACGGGGGATCCGAGTTCCCAGGACTGCACCTTATTGGAGCCTAATAGAATCTTTTCTAGAGTTTGTTATCCAACATCCTGAGATCTTAAGGACATTAGATTGCTTCTGATGTCTTAAATGCAGTATATGAAAGAATCTCTCTTGAAGCTTGATTGTAAAAGGTACTGAGCATTCACTGCCTTCTCTTCAGCCCCACAGGAGTTGTGAGTAATCAGTTCTTCTGAAGAGCTAAATGCTAGGGGCAAATTCCAGAAGATGCTATTATTTAACAAGAGGCACAACAAGAAGAAAAATATACAAGCTTCAGTTTGCATGAGGATCCAGATCAGTGATACTGGCAGACTATGCCAGGGCTACTCGTAGTCCTGTTTTAAAAGATAATAACCATAACTTAGTTGGAATTGGTGGTGAAAACTGAACCTTGAATAATGATACCGTCAACTAATTTTGCAAGAAAAGTGTCCCGGTCATTTGTGCAATGCCTTTCAGCCCATCAACTAAAGGCAGCATCAACTATTAACAGAACACTGGAGGAGGAAGCTAGAAGTTCTGAACCTGACGGACAGGATACTTGCTGATCCCATAGCACTGGCCTTCATTATATTTTCTAGTTGAGCGGGGGGGGGAGAGAGGAATGGAAGTTTAAAAACAAAAATAGGCACTGGTGTTTGTTAAGACTTTTCTCAGACTAGCAGAAAAATTACTTGCACTAAAAGCCAGCTAAGAATTGTAGTTGTCTCTTGGCAGATGTCATAGAATCATATGTCATTGGGGATGTGAATGTGGAAGGACAGGCGCTCAGTGGTGTTTCACTCCTTTAAGTTGGTCATACTCTAAGGAAGCTTGAGGGCT
Organism: Pygoscelis adeliae; assembly: GCF_000699105.1. NCBI lineage: Eukaryota > Metazoa > Chordata > Aves > Sphenisciformes > Spheniscidae > Pygoscelis > Pygoscelis adeliae. Next base: position 2,498,808 of record NW_008823916.1, on the reverse strand, counting down.
CTTGTACAGAAGTATTTAGCAATGAACAACGTACGAAGTACTTATTATATAATGCCTTAATACAATATTTTCTTCTCTCAATTTAGGATGAAGGAATGAAAGCAGAAATATTTAGATTACGTAAGAAACTGTCCGAGCAAGAGAAGAAGTTACATAGCACAGTGAAACGCTTGCACTCCACAAACCAGCTAAAGGAAAACATGGAGAAAGTCATCATTGACCAGTGTAAGTGTATGCTTTATTACTGGTTCTTTTTGTATTTTTGTAGTCTATGGCTACCTCTAAAATTGGAGAAACAACAAAATGAACATAGGCGCCCATTCTTTTGCAGTTGCTCTGACTGGTGTTTACTTGTGCGCACTCAGTGCGTTAGTGACAAACGATTCACGAGGTTCAGACTGTACAGAACTGATGGAGCCTCATTCAGATGGAAGAAAGTTGTCCAACTACAAAAGGCTGCATAGAATAACATGAGAAGCAGTTCATGGTTTTACACAACCCACTGATAATGTGTCAATCCATGCAGCTGCCACTAATTGCCACAAATTACTTGAGTTACTCCATTTCAGATACTGCCATTCCCCAAGTTTTCTGCCTCTGACAGGAACTGCTGTAGGATAAAGTTACTGTTGCTGTAGACCATTCCAGCCAAAGTTTTTGATGATGTCCTTCTGAAAATTGTGATTTTTGCCTCAGTCTTGATAAATGTGGAATTAGGCTTTTAGATTTTCTGTGGTGCCTATCTTATCTGTTGCATGTATCGCACTAGATAGCTGAATACTGGGAAAAGCCAAAGCAGCAGCAAAGGAGATTTGTCAATGCTCTACACTAGACTGAGAAGTGCAAGAGAACGGAAGGCTCAGAAGGGAAACAAAAGCTTACTATGAGTCATTTTTTAAAGAAAAATTAGGACATGCTGTGAAATGATATCTTACTCTTAGCAGCTGTATCTAGAAAATTATCTGGAAACATGACAACAAGTGGGACATGGACTATATTGTAGCTGTGTTAAGCCAGGTGACTGTTTGAAGAGATTCATCTCTTCTGCTTTAGAGTTTAATCACTCATCAGAAGAGATTTGAATGGAGCTAATGTCTTCTCTACCTTCATGCTATGGCAATATGTGTATTGGGGGAGGAGGATTTAATTTTCTTCATTTAAAAAAAAAAATCTATCCTTACCTTCTCTTAGAGGTGGGACTAAATGACTCATTAGTCTATGCTAGAATGGCACTTGTGTTATCAGTAATTCATCTAGACTGTACAATGTTACACATCATACAAAGTTGTGAAAATGGCCATAATACCGTAAGTTACTCAGGTCGTTTAAATGTAATGTAGAGGAATAAATGTTATTTTGCTCCATAGCCTGTAATTTTTATATCTAAGGTACATGTATCTTCTGCCTGCAGATTTTTTTTTTTAAGCATTTATGGGCTAGTTTTTGGTCACTTCTTTCAGAATTGTTATATTAAATGATGTACAAGTTACTTATACTAAATCCAAAATTATGTTTTGTTCAGGTTTTAAAGCTAAATAATAGCTCAGTTTGGGGTTGTCATATAAAAATCAAAGCTATTCTATTCTGTCTGTCCAAATAATATCCCTGAGGTAGATTTACTGGTTTAGTTTGGTCAGTTCCTAGTTCCAGTGACATCTCAGACATACTGGGTAATTTCAGTAGGGCTGGGCAGAGTATAAATCAGCAGAGAATTTACCCTTATGGCCAAAATGTTATCCCCACAGCCACTCCATCCACCCATACTTTCAAATAGAAAACCACAGCTCCCCCTTAGTTTGCTCACTCCTTTTCAGGGCATTCAACCTCATCTGAACTAGGTCCTGATAAAATGAAGCCTGCATTTTCTGAAATCTCCTTAATGCAAAGTACTGCCTGGCCAGCAGCACCTTCGCTATTAGTGTCACATCCTCTAAATTCTCTTCATGTACTGAATTTAATATTTTTGATTTAGAAAAATCTAGTTTGCCAGGTGAAATGAATTTACTAGCAGAGTTCTTTATGAGCAGAGAGCGCTCTGCTACACAGAAAGGCCTAGGTACGATTTTCTGTAAGTTTCATTGATTATGGGAATTACGGATGTCAAATTACCTTTCCCTTAAAGAGCAATTTCAGAAATGTTTCTAAATTGCATTGGTACACAAATTCCTGACCAAGCATACAACAAAACTGGGGGATCATATGAAGCTGCTGGATTTTGTTAGGATGCTTACACTTGTTTTTGTTGTTTCTTCCTTTCTCCTTTTGCTAGTAAGAAAGCAAAGGCATCGCAGTAGGTGACCTTGCCTTCCTTCATTCTCCAAACGTCCTGTTAGCTGGCCACTCCACTGAGGATATTCAAGTTCCCTCTGTTATTTAGTTGAGCATTCCTAAATATATTTAGAGGCAGAGACTGGAACATTCTTGTGGCTCAGAGTCTTCTGTGTGCTTTTTCTGGCGAGAGAACGCATTGCTTATAAACCTCATCTGAACCTCTGGACATGTAACAATGCAGTGCCAAATTGCAGTAATCTGCCAAGGGTATAATTATCTCATGACAGCTACACCCTTGGAGTTGCTGGGTTCTTATTATTGTAATGAAAAATTTTTATTATGGCTAAATTGTTTATTTTTGAGACTGGAATATTAAATTGGTACTTGTGAATGGTATTTTTCAGCAGTTATGGAGCTGACACAGATTAGAGAATCACATATTTAACCTGACATTTCTAAATATCAGTTTTGTTTAGAAACATCCCCTCCTCCATTCACAGGTCTCGCGCTGTCCCCACAGAGGCAAACTAGCTGGATGAATAGAGAAAACTTGGAACCCTTCAGAGCAAGCCACTGACATGATTTCCCCTAAGCATATATAGGTTGCTTTGTCCTTGAACTGCTGGAGGAGCTGGCTGACATCTTTTGCCATCTGTCCTCTTCCCAGCACATCGTCCCCCATAACCTCTCCACTGCACCATTTTTCTCCCCCTTCTGCTAACTGCCCTCCCCCGTGCAAGTAGGCTCCCTAATAGATCAAACTGTAGTTAGGTCATGCACCATCTCCCCTTAAAATTAACAGAAAGTCTTCCTTTGATGACTTAGATCGAGGGAACCAGGTCATCGGTATGGCAGGGGGCTGTTCATACCTCTCACGTTAAATGTAGTGATGAGCTATGCGTGTTTTCACATGTATCGTTCTTGTTACGGTAGACAAACTTTAAAAACACTTCCCTGATGTGTCGCTCTGAAAAAGAGGATTATACGCTAGATGATGGAACATAGGCCGGGGGTAGGAAATGGCGTTCTAGTGCCGGCACTGCTTTGGACCCATCCTGTGGTCCTGACTGACGACTCCTGCTCTTCCCTAACTCTGCCTGCCTGTACAGCATTGCCCCTTAATTTTGGGTTGTTGCAACTGTTGTTTGTGCATCAGCCTGAGGTTCTGAACAGGGCTCGGGAGGGAGTAACAGTTCTGGATTTTGGTAAGAAAGTTGAAGTGGTGGTCGGGGGCTGTGTGTGATTGCCTGGTCGCTGCCCATCAAGTAGCTGCGAGTTCATACACGATTTAAAATTTGGTCTTAAGACTTGAATACAGAGACTATAGAAAGACTGTGCAGTATTCTTTTTAATCTCCTCTTTCTTTCCAGTGGTTTTAACTCATGATGTCTTGAAGAAGGCTAGAGGAAACCTAGAAGTAAGTAAAAGTTTTGCTTGCATTTAATGCCTTGGTATATACTCATTAGAAATATGCATTTGTTTTTGTTGTTTCTTCCTTTCTCCTTTTGCTAGTAAGAAAGCAAAGGCATCGCAGTAGGTGACCTTGCCTTCCTTCATTCTCCAAACGTCCTGTTAGCTGGCCACTCCACTGAGGATATTCAAGTTCCCTCTGTTATTTAGTTGAGCATTCCTAAATATATTTAGAGGCAGAGACTGGAACATTCTTGTGGCTCAGAGTCTTCTGTGTGCTTTTTCTGGCGAGAGAACGCATTGCTTATAAACCTCATCTGAACCTCTGGACATGTAACAATGCAGTGCCAAATTGCAGTAATCTGCCAAGGGTATAATTATCTCATGACAGCTACACCCTTGGAGTTGCTGGGTTCTTATTATTGTAATGAAAAATTTTTATTATGGCTAAATTGTTTATTTTTGAGACTGGAATATTAAATTGGTACTTGTGAATGGTATTTTTCAGCAGTTATGGAGCTGACACAGATTAGAGAATCACATATTTAACCTGACATTTCTAAATATCAGTTTTGTTTAGAAACATCCCCTCCTCCATTCACAGGTCTCGCGCTGTCCCCACAGAGGCAAACTAGCTGGATGAATAGAGAAAACTTGGAACCCTTCAGAGCAAGCCACTGACATGATTTCCCCTAAGCATATATAGGTTGCTTTGTCCTTGAACTGCTGGAGGAGCTGGCTGACATCTTTTGCCATCTGTCCTCTTCCCAGCACATCGTCCCCCATAACCTCTCCACTGCACCATTTTTCTCCCCCTTCTGCTAACTGCCCTCCCCCGTGCAAGTAGGCTCCCTAATAGATCAAACTGTAGTTAGGTCATGCACCATCTCCCCTTAAAATTAACAGAAAGTCTTCCTTTGATGACTTAGATCGAGGGAACCAGGTCATCGGTATGGCAGGGGGCTGTTCATACCTCTCACGTTAAATGTAGTGATGAGCTATGCGTGTTTTCACATGTATCGTTCTTGTTACGGTAGACAAACTTTAAAAACACTTCCCTGATGTGTCGCTCTGAAAAAGAGGATTATACGCTAGATGATGGAACATAGGCCGGGGGTAGGAAATGGCGTTCTAGTGCCGGCACTGCTTTGGACCCATCCTGTGGTCCTGACTGACGACTCCTGCTCTTCCCTAACTCTGCCTGCCTGTACAGCATTGCCCCTTAATTTTGGGTTGTTGCAACTGTTGTTTGTGCATCAGCCTGAGGTTCTGAACAGGGCTCGAGAGGGAGTAACAGTTCTGGATTTTGGTAAGAAAGTTGAAGTGGTGGTCGGGGGCTGTGTGTGATTGCCTGGTCGCTGCCCATCAAGTAGCTGCGAGTTCATACACGATTTAAAATTTGGTCTTAAGACTTGAATACAGAGACTATAGAAAGACTGTGCAGTATTCTTTTTAATCTCCTCTTTCTTTCCAGTGGTTTTAACTCATGATGTCTTGAAGAAGGCTAGAGGAAACCTAGAAGTAAGTAAAAGTTTTGCTTGCATTTAATGCCTTGGTATATACTCATTAGAAATATGCATTGCTGTGTCAGTAGTATTTTGCAGAATTAGTCCGATTTGCTTTAGGTTTGCTACCTAATCAAGTCTGGGTGACAGCAGTTTAGTATGATAAATATTCTGCAATGTTTGATGTTTAAATTAGAGTTTTATGACTGACCATGTAAACAGCTAAACCCTCTCCTTTCTGATGCTTTCCCTAGATTAATATTCATGTCTATCATCTTCTTCCAGTAGTTTATTTTCAGCAGATCACAGTCCAATAACCTGTCAACTGAGTAAGTTCACAAAAGGCACCCTTATTTAGAGCTTGTGTGTGTGCTAATAACGGGTGGTGCTTTTTTTTAAAATATAGACCCAACAGGCAAAGCTTTCGCAAACAGCTATTTGCTAATGCAGTGTATTAAATTAGTTTGAGTGTTTAAGTAAGTAATCACTGTTCAGATTTGATTTCTCCCAGCAGGTTCAGGCTTTACTCCCAGAAGGTTGTAATACACTTCTTGACTCCTAAATCCCATCCTTCTCCTCACACCACTCCACTCTGAATGATTGTACATTTCTGACCCCTTCCTTAAATTTTCCTCTACCCTTTTCCGTGAATCTCTTCTCCCTGACCCTCGTCGGCAGTGCTTTCCTGAGCACTTCCCCATGCAGCTGCGGTCCTATTGTTGTCTCAGCTCTACCTGAGTTAGAAAGTGATGACATAAAAAAGTGTTTCTGCTTACGGAAGTCTTATCACATTAATTTGAAGATTTGCTGAACACAGGTGCTCCTATTTGCAGATCCTTTTGCAGCGTTATGGCCCAGGGGTAGGGACAAATTGTGTCCATTTGAAGTACTGTAAAATAGTAATAATTACTGCTTTTCTAACCAGGTCCCACCAACTGAAAATCAAAAATCACCTTCCTATACCAGCAAAAAAAGGATTCTCTGAAGGAGAAAGTTCCACTAATAAAGACTGGTCCTGTGACTGTTGTTTGCTTCTTTATGCCTTACTATTTATTGGTGTAAAAATATTTGTTCAGCTCTTCTAACAGAATCAGCCTTTGACCAAAAAAAAGAAAGGAAAAAAAAAAAAAATCTTTTGGTAAATAACTTATTTAACATTTTCTGTAATGTAAAAGATGGTTTTTAATATTTATTACAGAAGCAAGGTACTGGAGGTATTGAAGAAAAATCCAGATTTTTTTAAAGTTGGCTCATTTGAAATTTTATATTTGTACTTGTCATGTTATAAAACTATTTGTTGTTTTAGTCAAAAGGTCCTGAAAGAATCAAGAACACGATCCACCTTCCAAACTGTTTCTCTACTGCTAAAAGAATGTAGGTTAAAAAAAAATAATTCTTGTTTTGTTAATAATTCCAGTTGTCATTGTTTTGTAGTAAATATGTTCAATATTTTAGAGCATTTTAAACATGGCTGGAAGATTTGTCTAGAAGCTGCCTGCTGCTGAGCTTTCTTATTGCCCTGTTAGAAACTTAGATTGATGCTAGATCTGAAAATATTACTTAGAATCAGACAATTAAAATGAAAAATAATCACAGATGCATTTGTGTTGTTTTGTTTGGAACATCAGACTTTGAGCACTTACTGAACAAAGAAGCCCCATTAGAGTGTTCGTTTTCCTGAGTTCAGCTAAAATTAATCCAGTCCTTATCGGCAGTGTTTGTACGGTATGGTAGAAGCACTCGTCATGGCTAAGTGGGGGTGTTGGAAACTTGCTTTCAGGAAGCCATAACTGAAAGACATCGTGCTGTTGGCAAAACATTAGTGTCGTCCCCTGTCCCCCCTCACCCTCCCCGAGCCCTGTACAGAGAGGACAGAAGGCCGTATGAGGGACACGGCCAAACAGTGTTGAAATCTTTCTGCTAAAAACTCTGAAAAAATATTTCTTAAGTTTATTTAAATCTTTTGCTATGGGTTTTTATCTCTCATGTTGATACATATAATAGTGATATTTTGGCAAGGCCAGAGAACACCAGCATAAACCATGCCTAGTTGCGCTAGATAACTTGCCCTTGTCATCCAGGAAGGTTAGCACTAGGTCTGGGAAATCTCAGCACGGGGTTGTGGTTATACTTGGTCCTTGGATACTGCACTCTAGAGAATAACCAACATGTACCAGGCTTTCACAAAACATGAATTTGTGCTCATTGAAACGTGGCTGTGGCGATAGGTGGCCGTTACACCCACTGAGTTGGTGGAGAGCTGCAGGCCGTTCTGACTGGTCTGGTAGTACATGCGCAACACATACAGGCTAAGGCAAGTCCAAAGATCTCCCCTCGTTTGTTCAAATTAGTTTCCCAACAGTTAGCTGAATATCATCAAACTCTTGAGTACCACAAAGATGCTCTAAATCACCTTGCTTCTAAGTTGCAGCTTGATATTAAGTGGTTGGAGCCGCTGCATCCTCCCTTTGACCCCTGCACTCCTAAGTTCGGGGTGGTTGCCAGTACGGTAGCTAGGTATGGCACAGGTCACGGATAATCTGGTCCTCGGCCCTGGTTAGCGGGATGGGCTCCCACACAACCATCGTGCAGCTCAGTTTTTATTAAAGAAAGCCAACGTAAAGCCATGCACTTTCAGGGTGCCCGTTTCTGTGGTCCCTGGTATGACCTGCTTTTTGCACGTTCACGTTCTGAAGTATGAAAATGGATTTAATGGGAGGTCCCACAGCCTTCCTGGAGGTGTCGTGCTCTGAGAAATGTTGCGTGCCTTGGGGATCCCAACCTACAGTCCTTACCTGAGTTGGCCTGAACCTCCATCTCAAGTTAGGGCTGCTGAGTACTTGGCACCTCTAGTCCGTCAGGGGAAATGAAAATTCAATAACAAAACATCTTTAGCTGACAAAAACTCATTTGTCTGGATCAGAGGAAAGATGCCAGAAACATTGGAAAGGTAAAAATAAACTTTGCAGATTGAAAAAGGGGGAGATGAGGGAAGAGCATGCAGTCAAACTTGTTCTTCAGTCTCTTCACACATTATTGTCCTCACAGCTCACTAAAAACGTCAAGTTAATTTTACTAAGTAGCTAAATTATAGACACTCAGATGTAATCAGAATCTGCTATACATTTCAACTTTCAAAATTAATCATCCTACGTTTTTGAGTTACAACACCTGAAGGAAACAGCTGTACGTCTATATATAGTACACCCATGTCTCTTGGTCGCCTTGCAGCCTTTTTCCCCCCCCACACCATCTGTACTTAAAAATAAATAAATAAAGAAATAAATTGTTTCCCTTTCCTGAGATGATTTGCCACTTACTTCTTAATGGTCCCTGCTGTGCCCTCTTAGAGCTTTTCTCCTGACCCCTTTTCTCCTTCCAATCAGCTCTGATTGCTGCATCCAGTTCACAGCCGAGCACGCGCCTGCGCGTGTGCTGGGCAGGCCAAGGGGGGTTTGTCCCCCCCGAGTTTTGTTTAAGGGGGGGGGGGGGGGGGGAAATGTAGTATATCATTGCCTCTTTAAAAATGGATGATCCTGTGAGATTAAAGTATTTCATCTTTAAGAGGCACTTCTCATTAACACACACAATTTACTGGGCCAGTTTAAAAATAATTAAAAAAAAGGAAAAAAGCTTACCAGATGGAGGGCTGCAGAAGACAAAGCTTATGGAGTGTTAAACTTTGTTCCCATTAAACAAAATTAAATTTTCCTTTAAAAATAATTATGCAGGAGAAAAATAAGCAGCATAAGCAAATGGAATTGAAGGCGGGGCTCATTTGCTTACTGAGTTCCTGCCCGTACTTTCATTACATGTGCAAGGTGATTTGAAACATTGCCGAGAGAGTAGTTCAGGAACGAGCATTTGAGTAGGTACGGGGAGACCTGCGGGTCTGTTGTCTTTACCTGTGACCTTGAACCTCTCCGCTCTTTTCCCAGGCCTGCAGGCAGTAGACGGGCTGTGGGCTTCGTTATAGGATGCTGTGGTGCTGTTGTGATGTAAAAAAAAAAAGAAAAAAAAAGAAGAAAACAAAACAAAACGCTTTTTCCGTCTGTTTAGGCCCCCTACAACATGTGCAGCTACATATGAGCACCGAATAAAGGAAATACTTAGTGCCGTTGGGGGCAGAGCAGTGCATTACAGATACACCCCAGTACCTGGTGCTGCCGGCCAGCCCCAGCCACCCCTCCAAGGGCAGCACGGCTGGGAGGCTGCAGTCGCAGCTTAAGTACAACGTTATAATTACCTCTGCCAAAGAGAACAACTAGAAACAATAATACTCAAAAAATCACAGGTGGTTGGTTGTACTAAAAATAAATGAATGCTAATACATTCAAGCATTTAAAAACAAAAGCGCAGCAGATCTGTGCGGTATTTTAATCTCGACAAAAGCTGCCAGTTCCATTTTTGCGAGGGAGCTGGTGAGGCTTTGCGGGACGCCGTCTGCCCGGGCGGGGAGGGATGGGTCCTCACGGGGCTCCTGGGAGGGGGACAGGGTTATTGTGCGGACGGGGCAGAGCGCTCGCCACCAGCTGTGTCCTGAAAAGCCGAGCAGAGGGGAATGTGCCCGCTTTACATTTTGGGTTTATTTTAAACACTCCTGAACTAGACGGAAAGTGAATCCTGTCATCACTTCCAAATTCAACAGAAATGACAATATGGAAAGCAAAATATAAAAAGAAAGTGGCAACACTCTTCGGAATTCTCCTGACACCAAAATCCCAATTTGCAAGCAGCCAAAGCCCGACCCCCAGTCATCCGTGCACACAAGCTACGCGAAGCCATGGGTACCCAGCGCTTTTCCACCCCGGGCGGGTGTGGGCTGTGGGTTAAAGCACGAGCCTGGAAGCGGAGGCATATGGAAAGCAAAATATAAAAAGAAAGTGGCAACACTCTTCGGAATTCTCCTGACACCAAAATCCCAATTTGCAAGCAGCCAAAGCCCGACCCCCAGTCATCCGTGCACACAAGCTACGCGAAGCCATGGGTACCCAGCGCTTTTCCACCCCGGGCGGGTGTGGGCTGTGGGTTAAAGCACGAGCCTGGAAGCGGAGGCATGGCTTTGCTGCGAGCAGGATCCCCTGCGAGGTCAGACCACTCCAGTGCAAAGGAGGCCATGCTACTGCGCGTATTAAAGCCCTTCGACGCACAGCGGCAACCGCTTCTAGGTGGCCGTGCACAGCGATTTGCACCTCTGGGTGCGGGTTCTGCTGCTGGCAGAGGGCATTTGGCCTCTGGACGGTGCAAACATGCGCAGCTGAGCACAGCCGTGTGGCGTTGCAGTGGGGGGTGCCGCGCTCTGGCCGGGCCTCGCCGGCCGATAAACTCCGACACTAACCTTGATGTATCAGCAGCGCGCTCTGCAAAGCCTGGCACGTTGGTCTCATTTTCATGTCTGTAACAACTCGGAAAAAAGCTGTTTGAATAGCGCAGGTACCACCCCCAGACATTTCTCCCCCCCCTTTCCCTTCCTGACCTCTTCCATCTCCACCTTGGCTCCCCAGGTCCATTTTTAAGCCTTTCTGGGACAGCCACTAGATGGCAAAAGCAAGTTGCGCTCGGGGAGAAGCGGGGCAGCAGCTTTGGGAGCCGGTGTTGGATGAAGCTGTGCAAAGCCCAGCACATACCCGCGGCCGCGAATCCTCCAGCACAAAGCCGCTGCTCCGGGTTCGTGCTCCTGCCTGTCTTGCACGTCTCCTGCTTGCAGGAAGCTGAAATAAATGCAAACACACCCTGCTGGATTTGGCCTGGGCTCAGTAGTGTGAATGACACTAAAAAGATGAGATTTGGAGCCAGAGCTTACTGACTCTTTATTACTCAAATGAAAAAATAACCCAATCCCAAACAGTCTTAAAACGCGCCCTACGCTGAATCATAATGATCCAGAAGCCACTGGCCTCATTGTCAAGGTGCAATTATCAGCACGTTCAGTGCTTGCTGAAGTTTTAGAATCACAGAATGGTTTGGGTTGGAAGGGACCTCTAAAGGCCACCTAGTCCAACCCCCCTGCCCTGGGCAGGGACATCTTCAACTAGAGCAGGTTGCTCAGAGCCCCGTCCAGCCTGACCTGGAATGTTTCCAGGGATGGGGCATCCACCACCTCTCTGGGCAACCTGGGCCAGTGCTTCACCACCCTCAGCGTAAAAAATGTCTTCCTTAGATCTAGTCTAAATCTAAACCCCTTTAGTTTAAAGCCATTCCCCCTTGTCCTGTCGCAACAGGCCCTGCTAAAATGCCTCTTTGACTTTGTTTGGGACTGGTAGCCTGGCTCCAACGTGAACTTTCACTTGGTAACT
>NW_008823916.1:2459908-2486797 GCF_000699105.1 Pygoscelis adeliae | reverse complement strand
GATGTTACGCAGCCTTGTCGCCGCCTCCTGCAGCTCAGCCGCCTGCTGCAGGAGGTCCTTGACCCGGGCGCACCTTTTGCGGGCAGGTCTGCCGCCTGTCCCAGCCCCAGGAGAGAGGTCCAGGCCCTTCTGCAGCCTGAGGTCTGCGCTGCAGCCTCTCCCTTCAGCAGGTGCAGCCCTTTGCCTGCAGTCATGCTCCCCTCGAGGCAAACCCCCCAGTCCCTGTTCAAGGGCTTTGGCTTCTGGAGGAGAAAGCGCTCGAGGGTTCCCCATCCTTGGCAGGGCGCCGCGGGCAGCCCAGCACCAAACCACCTGCCTCTGCTCGCTTCAGCAACCCTGCTGGGGCGATGGGCCAACCCCTCACCTTCCAGGGTGAAGCAAAAGGAAACCAGACCCCATCTGCTCCTAAACTGCCATTTTTCTCCACCACAAAGTTCGACACTGAACCCACAGCTCAGCGTCTGGGTTTCACACTATGCACCGACCACGCTGCATGGCTCCGGAGGGAAGGGCTCTCGGAGAAGGGCAGTGGGCTGCTGCCCCTCCTGCCATCCTGCAGTGAGTAGTTCAGATTTAGCAGGGGGCAAAGCATGCGCACGCAGGGAAGGAGCTTGGTCGCTTTATGCTTTTTTTGCAGTGGGAAAGACTGTAACATCTGTTTGAAGAAAATACTCCTTGCAGGGAGGAGAGGCTGCATCCTCCAAGCCGGAGGCTGCAAAGCAGCAACTGGCAACAGTGGGGGAAACCAAGGTTGCTCCGGGGCTGGTGACAAGAAAGATTTCAAGTCACTTTAGTGGTCCATTCCCACCTTTCTGTTCCCCTCCTCACCATCCTCCCACACATAAAATCTGTATTTTGCACAGCTCGCGCCTGTCTCCAGAGAAGCAGCTCACAAAAAATCTAGCTTTGAGCATCAGCGTAGAGTCGCAACATGTCCTTGCAAACCAGCAAATCGAAAGCGATAAAGAAACCGACAAGTAACCCCTTTTCCTACCTATCTACCCAGGAAATCGCTCCTCTAATAAGTTCCCAACAACACAAAAATCAAGCCCTTGGACACCTCCGCAGGCAGCTCTGGGCTCTCCCCGTCCATCCAGGGGCTACGGGACCTGCTGCTGCCCCTGCCCCATCCTGCGTTCAGACCAGCTGCTCCACACTCGGCAACCACATAACCTTTATCTTTAATTTTTGAACTGACCCCTCTTGAGAAAGGCTCTGCGTGCCTATTTTTTGTGTGTTTATCTTGTCATTTCTTTAGGAAGATACTTGCTACAATATTTTCCCCCCCCCTCCTTTCCCCCAGCCCCGTCAGAAGAATCTACTTGGGTAATTTGTTGAAGCAGGTTGCTGGAGCATGCATTATGCATGAGATGCAATCTTTATTTTTGCACTCCACTGTGTGCATTCTCAAACAGGAATGGCATCGCGTGCCCGCATGCAAAACGAACATTAGCAGCTCAAAAAAAAAAAACCCAAAAAACCAAACAGAAAAAAGAAAATGCCCATTTATTTAAAGGAAAGCAAAAAAAAAACCCCAACCCCTCCACCCTTTCAAGCTGTTCTAGCTGGGATTGCTCAGAGCAGCTAAACAGCAAGAGCAGTCAAGTTGTTCCCATTTATACTCCGCTGCTGAATAAACTGGCTCAGAGCTGCTGTGTTCAGTGCGACACATGCAGACAGCGTTGGTGGCGAGCCCAAAGGAGTTCAGTGTGCAACGTCGCCAAACACACCCGCAGCGATGGAGCTCAGGAGGCACAGACCACCGCCGAGGAGGAGACTCACTCACTCCATCCCTCCTGGTATCTGTACGTCTATACACACGGATATGCATGTACACTTGCATTTCTGAGCCCGTTCTTTCTTGCTGCTAGAGATCAATAAAGCCTGTATTAGCCACGCCACGTTTTGTGCTGCAGTAGCTTTCAGAGCACCTCATAGGGCCAAATCTTTTGGGCCAAACTCCAAAGGCCACATTCACCAAGGCTTTGAGCTTTTTTGCCAGCTCTGCCCTTATTAATCCACCTCTCCCCCAACACACACCCCTTTTTACCTTCTCCTGCCCAAGGGCTGGACGCCCGACTCCTTGGCCGGTTACACTGGGAGCAGATGGTTTGCTACGCAGTGGGGATATGGTAGGAGCCGGTGACACTGGAAGGTCGAATGACTGAGGATACATACTGCTAAGCGTTGTGTCAAAAGCCTTCGGGTTAAATGCATAAAGCAGAACCACACAAAAAAGATGCAGAAAATTCGCAGCCTGTCAAAACTACACACCCCCGCCCCCGTATTTCATGCTTGGAGGTCATCTGCTATTATTTTAGAGCAATAAGATGTGTACCTCATTTTAAAGTCCGTTTAAAATGCAGTTGCAACACTGATGTCCTTACCAACCTCTGCTGCAGTGCAGCCCTCGGGACCTCCATCACCTCCCTTGCACAGGGCCACGGCAGCCACGGTGGGCAGGGGGTTTCTCCTCCAGCCCCTCAAGATGGGCTGTGGCCAGTATCGGGTCACCTTGCTCCGGGACAAGGGCAAAACCTCCTGCTCTGCTGGCCACGGCAGCTTGGAACGGCTGGAGGAGAAAATGAAGGACAAGAAACCAGGTCTGTTAATCCCAAGAAGAACATGAGGAGTGGAAAAAAATAATCAGTAAGTGGCCCCCGAGAAGGAATAAAGGGGAAAAAAAAATAAGTGTCAGAGAATGAATAAGAGGGAGAGAAAGAGGACACGTGGAAAGGGAAAAGGAATAGGATAAAATGGGGACCAGGATATAAGGCCAATTATTTTTGATTCTTTGGCTTAGGAGCTAATTTATTACAGTGGTAAATCATGCTTAGGATAGGTAATACAGCGGCCAGAGCCTGGACGTTATTTAGACAGCGTAATTATGATATTAATGCTCAGAACAGTGGAAAATTTTAACTGCCTGCAGGCCACGTCTCACTCTTCACAGTCTCCCCTTCTGCTCGGCATGAAGAAATATTGCACTTTCCCAGAGCCATGGGGCTTCATGTCAGGGCAGAAAGGTTTCGTGGAAAGGCACACGGTCGGGTTTCCTTATCTTAACATCCCTCCCTGCAAGGTCCGAGCGGTTCGGGCTGCAACACCCTGTTCTCCTCTCTCCCTGCCCCTACACGCTGGTGCCGGGGATGCGCCCACCCACACATTAACCCCAGCAGCCGCTCAGGCTCCTACCAGGGCAGATATAAAGGGGAGCGTGTGTGTGGGGAAGATGCCTGTGCTAGCTGGTGTATGTCCCCCCACACACAGGTGAAGGGGAAGGTGGGGATATAAGAGCTTCAGCCATGATTTCTGGGGTGGAGATCAGCTGTATAAATTAACTAGGTGAGGCTGAGCCTTTCATCACACCTCCACGGCATTATCTCAGTTGACAGGGAAAAACCTTTCTGCTATATAAAGGATGGTGTATATATAGAAAGAAACTTTCTAGGGGTTAGAAGAGGCGAGGTGGTTCGTTACAGATACCGGGAAGTGCAGGAGCCACCCCACCCTCGCAGCCCTCCTCCATCCACTCGTTTTAAGGCTTCGTTAAGATATCTGCGCTGCACAGGGCTGGCACGACTCAGAGAAATCACACCTTGACACTTTGTCTGGCTCTGCACCAATCTTAGGGGTGCCATGTCCGTCCTCTGCCCCTCTCCTCCTACCCCGGGTGCAGTTTGACCTGGGGTAAGCATCCCACCGCTGTGCCCACAGCTCCCACGAGAGGCGGCTGAGCTATGGGCAGGTATCCAAGTGCTCAGCTCTGAACCGTGCTAGCCCTCAAGGCAGCAAGTGATGTCGGCAGCCTTGAAAAATTATGTCAAAGACGTGAAAAACCAACCTGCTTTGCCTCAAGTCATCAGAGCAAATTATGCATCCTCCAGCAGTCACGTAATATGAAATTAAATAACTCCATTGTACACCGATCTTGCTGCGAATGGGAGAGGCAAGTTCTCCGCTTCCCCCCAGCACAATTTGAGCCCATTTGCTCACGATTTCCCTCCAGTACCACTTGCTGTGAAATCCACATTGTGATCCCAATGTGCCATTTGGCAAACAGATACAACACATCCCCTTGCAGCTCAGTGTTAAACTCGCAGGTCCCGCGGCCCTCCCTGTATTCTCCTGCCCTCAAGGCATGAAAAAACGGAGAAAGAGATTTGTACCATCTCACCAACCCACACCAGTCTTGCCTGTGGTACACACTGGTGCTCTGACAGTCTCCACCAGTATTCTGCTTGCCTAAAGCTACGGCAGGATTTTTTTTTTTCTAGGTGGGAATATATTTAAGAAATGTGTTTACTTATCTCCCGTAAAAGCACAATAAACTTATCTCCAGACGTTGCATTAAAGAAATACTGTGATTTTAAAAGTTACTTTGTTCTACAACTCCTCCAGGCAGAAAAGATAATAAAATATAGCAAGCCACTGGTGGTTAAGGGAGAAGGAAAGGAAAAAAAAACCAAAAAAACAAACCACGCAGTTATAATTTCACTCAATGGCCTATCCCTAACAGAGCAACACACAAAATGCATGTGTGGGATAATAAGTTAAAATATCTTGGAGAAAGCTATTAATTTATAACAATGGTAAATAAGGGTTGGTGGGGACAGCGGAGGTGTTTGGAAGTGCGGTTCGTGTTATTGAGTCTACCAGATGTCATACCAGCACTTAAAAGCCTAAGGTGGTTTGAAATGCAGTACAGATTGTCTCACATTTGATCTTCTAAACCTGTCTCCATCCATCGTCAGCAACTGTCAAGATAACGGGACAAGTTTTGATTGGAGCCTGATTGTTTTTTGTTGGTGTAAAGGCAGAGACGCATATGGTCCTGAAACCTGACATTTCTACATCTTCTGCTGGAAAAATGTGACTTTAAGCAGAAACAAGACTAACTTCCACCCCAAAACCAATTTGTTCGATGGAATTCAGCCTGCAGAACAGGAAGGATATTTGTATTTATGTCTGCTTGAATGCAGGCTTGCACGCACCCACTCCTTGATTGTTTTTAGTTACATCTGATGATAATGCAGAGAGAAAGATCAATATGAAGTGAGTTGGCCTGGTAACCCCCACAAACAGTGCAGAATTTACACTGAGACTTGGCACAGGGAAACTGAGAAACATCATGAAAATGTTATGCGGCCAGAGAAGCTTTGTAATGATCTGTTCCCCGTGGACCCTCAGGGTCTCTTACATTGTGCTGATTTTCCCTCCAGGCTCCACTTTTCAGGAGTGATTTTGCAGCTCCTGCCGGAGTTCGTCAGCAGTGCTCTACCTGCTGACGTGTCCCCTGGGAGACCTCCCAGCAGCAGCCTCAGGGAGACTAAGAGCAGAGTCTCACCAGCCACCTCCACGCTCTCCTGCATGGAGAGGCGAACCCTGGAGCTTCTCTAGTCTAAATACTCCCTCTGCCCTTCAAAGGCTTGGGCCATCCCTTGCTGCAGTGAGTGGCCACCCTAGGCATTGCGTGGCCATCACCCTTGCTGCAGCTCCTCCACCAGAGCCTGCAGCCTCCAAGCCTACTTGACTTGGTATTTCTACAGAGACCATGCACCTTGCCTCAATGCAAAGAACCGCCGTCTTGTGAAAGAGAGCAAGAGCGTATTCCAGCCTGGGGAAAAATGAAGCTTTACAGCTGCACCAGTTATGGGGTAGGGGACCTGCTCAGCCCACTGTGCCTGTTAGCTTGCACAGTACTAGCCTGTAGCTGTGGAAGCCTCTCAGAACCTTTGCTTGGCTCCCTCCCCAGGGAGCCCCACCAGCTCCCCGGGGATCAGTTGCGTGAGTGATGGCAACAGGATTTGGCTCAAGACACCATAGTAATATGGTGTCGATTAAAGGTTTTATTAGCATGAGCTTGTGTGGCAATTGCATCACTTACAAGTGCCAGTAAAACACTTATACCACACTATTAACCAGCCTATATATGCCACATCACTCTTCTGTAAAATACTTCATGAAGTGTTTTAAATTTTTCTGTCATCTTTTTTCCTTGTACCTCTTGGCTATAAAACCAGGCTGGGTTTAACAGCTGAGAGCTCAGCTGAAAAGAGCTTGCTGGGAGGGGGAAGCCACCTTCACTTTTTCACTTATTGCATGGTCTTCAAAAAATTCTTAGCTGCAAAAGCATGAAATGGAGTAAAATTATGCAATGTGATCTCCTGTGTAAAAAATGCAATCCAAAGTGATCGTGTAATTCCTCATGAGCCCGATGGTGAAAGTCTAGATTCACTGTTTATGGCTGGTGTTTTGGTAAGCCTTCGAGTTCACTGGTTTCACAGAGCGAGGGAGAGGAAGCTCCTGGCAAACTTGGATTTTAAGTCTATTTTTACTGAAGACTCCAAAGGACCGATTCGAACACATGTGCATGTAGAAACAGGATGACTCCCCTCCAGCGGTGATGGGAACTATTTACAAAACATCAGGGAAACAGAGCAAAAAAACACCCCCAAAAACCAGCCCAGTGCTGAGACACACACAATCCAGCTGACCTCTTCCCAGCATTCATCAGCTGAGCACTTAATTTTTGGGGAATCTGGGAATGAAAACCCCAAAACTCAACCTAAGGTCAGTCAAAGCAATCTGGCTTGTTCCTGAGGGCCAATGAAGGAATTAACATTGGGACAAAATATGTTCACTTTAGCATAAACCTCAGCCAGGATGTTTTTCTGTTGACATGGGAAAAGATTAACATGTGGTCACTCCAAAATCTCTCAAAAAAGGGAAACTTTCCAGGGCTGGCAATGAGGGTAACGCAGCCGTGCATTAGGCAGCCCCTATTATTCCCAGGTAAATCCCACAACCACCTCTGCAGCGGTGGTGACATTAAAACCTGCCCTGACCTCCTCACCTTCTTTGCCTGCAGGCTTTTGGCGTGGCAGAGGGCCAACCTCCTCAGAAAGCTTTTGAATACACAGGTCAGGGACTAGAGTCAAACAGGCTCAGCCCTTGAGTGAGTTTTCTGGTCAGGAGGACAGACACACAGACACCTATCGTGTCCTGTAGTGCATGTGCAACACGACCAGGGCCGCACAGAGCATCCCCTGCGGACGTGAGCGATGCAGGTGTCCTGCACCAAGCTTTCCCCCTTCAGACCTTCACACCCTCCCTGGTCTGTCTTGCCTGCAGTTGAGACATATCTTTTCCAAAGAACCAATTTCAAAACACTTCCTTCTAACCTTGAGAGAGCAGAGAAATTAAACTGTGCAGGATTGCCTCCTGCATTGATCAACTCAGATTCTTATTCACACAGACACTTAAAAAAAAAAATTTTAAAAATCACTGGGATCTCTCTTTGCTCAGAAAGCTGTATTCCATTACCTCTGGCATAAGGCACAATGCAAACCAAAAGAAAGAACCTCACACCAGTGAGTAGCTAGAAAAGAGAGGCAGAGTAAATTAGCATACTCACTGTGCAAAGCGAACAGAGGACTTTGACTCGTATTAAAATGATCCTGATGGGAGGAACAGTCAATTCCTCCTTGGAGCTGCAATAAAAGCCTATGGCCAAGAGGGTCTGCGTGAATTTGGTAGCAGAGATAAGAAGGAGGCGAACTCCAGTTTCTTGCAATTGATCAGCTGCTCTACTTGAAGCTGGAAAACATGTGCACCACACTTGGAAAAATAAAGAGTCGAGAGCACCCTGACAGAAAACCACCATGCACAGACACCTGAAGGAAAGCTGGTAAACAAGAAAGTGACAATAATCCCACTATACAGCGACAAAAAGTTTGTTTCTGTCCCTCAGAGGGAAGACCTAGGTGGAAAGCGGAGCGGGGTCCATCCAGACCTGGCGAGACGCCGGCTCCCAGGTGGCTCCGGTTACGGGGGCTGGAAAGCTCAGCACCAGGAGGGGCTGCAGAGGCAGTCCCAAGAAACGAGCGTGACAAACCCTGCTCAGCGGTAATTACCGGTCTCGCTGGCACCGGCCCCTGAGAGCTGCTGGGCATCGCGCCCAGCAATGGGCACGCAGCACCGCTGGGACGGGGGAGTTAAACTGCGGCTCCCCAGCTCCTCCGGACATGGCACGAGCAGCGTACGAAATCCTTCACGCAGCAAGCAGAGCATGGCGCTTCCCAGGGAGGCTTTTTGGCAAACCTAAATTGATGCCCCCTGCACATTTCATCCAGGAATGAGAGCCTACCATCCTCTGGATGCTGAAACCCCCCAACTGGATAAGCACGATCAGAAAATAATGGGTAGGCAGGTGGCAAACCAGGACAATTGCTAATGATTTGGCTGTGCACAGCTACCAGTTGTGCTCACAGCCAGCCCACCCGAAAGCGTGCCGGCAGCAAAGAGCCCCCCTCCACCCCCCGCATTTCTCCACCTGTTAGTTCGTGTCGGTACAAGCGTTAGCGCAGAGGAGGGCAATGCTTATCTTAGCATGGGTCTGCATGGTGCTTGGCACAACAGGAGCTCAGCATCGCCGAGGTCTCTGGGTACGGCCAGTGGGTAATTAAAAGTTCACCTGCTGCAGCAGCAGACGGGTGTTAAAGCTGGGACCCCAGGCAGATCTTGGTCCCCCCCCACCCCCCAGACCAGCAACCTGTGGGGACCAACTGACATTTGCCATACAAAATACTCCCTATTTTCTCAACGTGATGCCCTGGGTTGAAAGTATCACCCCACCAGCACTGACACTAATAAAGGACCATCTACCATGGATTTGTGTCTTAGGGCAAACTGCAAGATCTGTTTGAAGCTTTTCCCACAGCTGGGACATTCATAAACACCTTTCCTGCAGGGACAGGTTGGGATCTAATGAACGGCTGAGCTTGTAGGGCTGCTCTTTCCTCAGCTGAGGCATGATTATTATACCTTTCTATGGCATGACTCTGTTTCCACAAGCGTTGATGGGATATAACGATACGTGACGTTTGCAGGCACACAGCAAGGTGCAGAGCGAAGGAAGGAGGTTGCTGTGGCAGGGAGAGGGGAGAAGAGGGAGGTATAAGGTGGTGGGGGAGCAGCATGGGGGACCCTCAATGCCTGTGCAGGATTCCAGTGCTAAGTAATTTTAGAGCTAAGGCAAGGTACCAGTTTGCAGAAGTGCACCATGATTTGTTCATATGCCTTGATGAAAACATATTTCGGACACCTTGGTCAAATTGGGTTGAAATCCAGAAAAGCAATTAAGACGTGAGTACATACACGTAGAGACTGATCGCATCAGCCTGTTTCCTAACGACATCTGGCTGTAAAATATATTTAAAAAAAAAAAAAATCCCCCCAGGGTATTGCAGAGTACACCTTGTCTGCTAACAAGTTCCCTTCATGCGCAGCACGTAAGGCTTACAGCACTTCGATGAAGTTCTGCACAGGGGTGAATTTCACCAGAAGAGAAAGGAGGAAAGAAATACTGCAAATCCCAGAAAGACTCTTGCAGCCCCAGCAGCCCTTGTGGGAGCCCTGTCAGAGACTATCCAGAAAGTAAGACCGGCACGGAAGCCAAATGGCACAGTTTCTAGTGGTCCACACAGGCAGAGGTGATTATGCGATGCATGCATGGATCTTTCCAGCTGGAGGTATTTTAAACACAGAAAATAATGTCGGAATCATAGGACTGCAATCTTTAAATTATATTCAAAAAAGATGCTCAAAGCATATATCATTGAATTATAAACAGCTTTGGCAGCTTTATTGATGATGTTGAATCTGGTTGACAGATGCATTTACACTGCATAAGCATTTGAGATGCTAGAGTAATTGCTTATTAGTCTTGTTGTGAGGCAAAACACCAGATTGAAATAAATAGGAGCTCATGAACACAGAATTTTGCTGCCTCTTTGATTATTTTTTCAAGCTAACCATCTGCTAAGCATCTGGGATTCTTAGAATCCAAGATCCATACCGCACACAGGTGGGAATTAAAAAATACAAATAGAAGGAGCTTAAGAACCCAAACAAACTATAATATAAAATTGTCCAAAATGACTAAGGAGTTTCTTTCCTAGCTTGCATACAAATGTAGGAAGTTAGGTTCTTACAGGACGCCCTACACACCGAGCAGATACATAGCCAAGCAACTGCGTCCACATCATGCACTAGTGCTCTTCAACACGTGCCAGCGCCAAAAAATGGTCTGTAGCGTACCCCAAGGTGGGGCATGGAGGGACTGCAGAGCAGCAGCTGAGCAGGGTACTCGGCAGCAGCGGTCTTCTCCACAAACGAGACATACTAGGAGAATCCAAATTCCCCTCAGGTCATCAGAAAGACCTCCAGGACACTCCGAGGCTTGGCTTGCAAGAATTTTGGTAGACATTGTAAGGCTTCAGGTTGTGCCTCTATTCCTTGCTGATATATTTTTAAACCTTTAAAACCTAAATTTTAAGCATGTTTGACAGAAAAAAGAAAAATGGCCACAGTGAGGGAAAGGCTGCAATGTCTGTTCAACCCTTTACCCCGGTTGATCCTTTCCTCTGCCGAGGAGAGGGCTTTGTGCCTACACACCATCCATCGTGATGGAGACCCAGCCTTTTATACCAGCTGCCCTTCCCTGACGTCCAAGTGTCACAGGTACACCCGTCCTTGTCCTCGCCGTGGCCCCGGGTCGGGACTGCCACCCAGCAGAGGACGAGAAGCACCGCCCGGCTGAGCACTCGCCCTACATGGCCTTTTCTATCTGGCCTGAAGACACGGGGGAGGAAGCACTCGGTACGTCGGGAGCTGCAGTCTCAGCTGAGGCCCCACAATAGACAAAAACAATGATCTGAAGTCCAAAACTCAAGCAGGACAAATTCAGGAGTCAGAATAAAGTTTGCTACGCAGTTTATTGCGGCCTGTGGGATGGCAGCTTTGATAAGAACATAAAATTGATATTTGAATTTTCCCCAGCTGCCATTGCAATTGATGCTGAGAACTTGAGTTAATAAAAACAGCCAGTTAAATAACTGTCAAACTCTAGCAAATACCCATAAAGCAAATGTTCTTTTAAAAAAGCAAATTAGACATGCATTTTTCTCCATGAAAAAGTGCAATTAGAGAAGCTTTATAACTAATATTTGTTTTTGGTTCTAAAATATTAAGGATCTTTCCTAAACATAGCACAGCGAAGGGTTTCAATTAATCTCCTTTGAACACACACATTCAGGTGTTTAAAAAGGAAAAAGAAGAAAGAATGATTTGTGCAGCATGCTCTGTCATCTCCAAAAAGCTGTAAACAGTATCTTAGAGAGCAGAGTTTGTGTGACAAATTTGAGATTAGGCGGATTCCGATCTAAAAATTAAATTGCTTATCAGAGAAATAATATTAGAGTAAAATAAATTAGAATCTCTACTGAAGACTCTAGAAGTAATTTTTAAAATTAATTAGAATCAAAAAGATGGATCTCAAAGGATAGGACAACTCTAATTTAGACAGACGGTAATTAATTCCTTATTTCAGAAATTCATTAACAGGCTGTAAGAGCAAATCATTCCTTTGCTGGAGTTAAACTCCAGAGAGAAAGATTCATCTGGAAAGGGGATACAAGAACTCCCCTGCCGTCTGCGGGCACAAGGGCAGGGAGAGCCACGCCAGCACGCCAGCCTCTCGCCACGGAGCACGTGGTTGGGACAGCGGGTGCCTAAGGGGGGCCGCAGAGATTTATTTTTGGGTGGGCAGTGTGTGCCTGGGTCCCCTGGGTGAGCAGGGTTGGGACCTGCAGCTGGTCACGCTCCCGGTTGGGTGGTGAAGAGGCTGCAAGCACAGAGACTAGGCTGAACCACGGCCCTGGCAAGGATTTGTGGGTGGGGAAAAATAAATAAAACGAAAAACATCGCTCGTATTTCTTGTGAAAAGCGGTACAATGTGCTTCCCCTCTCCCACTCTTGGTTGGGGCAGCAGGTTTCCCTGTTTTCCTTGTTTCCCCCTTCACTGAGCTCCTGCCAGACCAGCACAGATCCCACCACAGGTCCTCAGGCCCTAGTGTGGAGGCCAAAAACCTGGAGATTTGGGGGAGTTTTACCATAAAACTTTGGCACGCAGCAACAGGGGACTGAGCTCAGAGCGGACACATTTCCATCCTCTTTCTCTGCTCCTACCTAAAGCCAACAGACACTTCACAGCTCTCAAAAATAAACAACGCTACCTAATTCAGAGCAATATCCATGAAGAAAATAACTCGTGCACCTCAATAGACTTAGTGCATGAGTTTCCACCGCTGATAAATAAATGCACTGGTGGCC
The DNA here is from genome assembly GCF_000699105.1 of Pygoscelis adeliae. Lineage (NCBI taxonomy): Eukaryota > Metazoa > Chordata > Aves > Sphenisciformes > Spheniscidae > Pygoscelis > Pygoscelis adeliae. Next base: position 2,474,623 of record NW_008823916.1, on the reverse strand, counting down.
TGGTCTGCTGCCAGCCCCCCCGGAGCAGTTTCACAACTGCCACTCCACTCTGCAATCCTTTGGAGAGGCCAAAGCGCAATGCTGGTCCTTGCCAGAAAGCACACTCGGCTAGCTGGCATCTGGATCCCTTTGATAACTAGTTAGTCTTGGAGCTTATCCTCCGAGCTGGAGGGTTTGTCAAGGGGAGGATAAGCAAGGCATGAATCTGTTGCCTGTACCCAACTGGAGAGAAGCCCAAACCTAAATCCTTATCTGAAAAGACCTGAGCTCTGGATCTGGATCCGAGGAGCACGTTGCTGGCCTTCCCATCTGTGAGGGAGGCAGCCCAAGTCCCAGACCCGCGGCGTGGTGGGAGAGGGAGTCATGAATATGGATTTAACCCTCCAGTCCGAACCCTTTGGGCTGAGGACTGCCACACATCGCATGGCAGCAGCGGTCCTGGGCTGCGCTGGCTTCTTGGCCCTACTGCAACAGAAAGGATTAAGTGGACGTTTCTCCAGGGGAGAAACCTGGTGACCTGTGCAGTGCACGGACAGGCGGCTCCCGAGCTCCTCATCCAGACACTGGAGGAAGGGGATAGGAATACAGTAGGACTAGCTAACACTGGTTGCAAAATAATCTCCCTCCGTATCTTGACTCATGGTCCCCAGGTCCTAATGGGAGAAGCAGCTTCCAGAGAGGACAACGGATCCACTGGCAGTGGGACATCACATCTGGGACCAAAAAGGAGCCACGCAGCATGACATCTATAGTAAAATATGCTTAGTACAAGATCCCACATTTTGCTCACACTTCTCTGCCACAAGCTTAGGGGCGAGTTCACCTCTCCTCACCACGGTTCATTTAAATCTACTTTTGTTTTGCAGGAACTGACGGGATTACCCAAAAGCTGAAACCGGCCCCCATGCTGCACCTGTGCCTGTAGTTTCTCTTTACTGGAAAGACAACTCTTGTGACTCTTTTTCTGGAGTCACAAGTCAGCCTAAGCCTACTTTGTTGGAAAATGCAAGTTTCTTCCAGTTGCAGAGCGCTCAGCTCTAACCACTGCACCCCAGAGAAACCAGAAAAAAGACAATTAGTGTCTACCTCTGAAAAATAAATTCAAGTGACAGATTGTGAAGCTGCCAAAAATTAACCAGCATGTGAAAACTGACTTTAAAAAAAACAAAAATTATGGCAGTCTGGCTATTTTTCTTTTTTCCTTTCACAGAGAGCCATTGCTACCTTGAAAGTCCTTGCTCAAACTAAAAGAAGAAGTATTAGAGTTACTAGGTTAAATAGCTGATTAAAAAACAAAATAAAGGATCTCGTCTCTCACTGTTTTTCTCTGAAGTTTCCTGGGATGTTTTAGCTGGAGGCATACACGTTGGCACAGACTGGTAAGGGTGTAAGATTAATACAAAGCACTAAACCCAAGAATTTTTTGGGGTAGGTGGCAGAGTCTCGTCTGCATAGCACTGCGTGTTTGAAGAAAGTTCTGTATGCTGGAGAGCTTCTTTTCCTTTCCCTCAAGTGGCATTAGTAGCTTAAAAAAAAAAACTTCCTCACAAGACTTGTCGCCTTTCTGTCTTTAGAAAACCACAGCCACAGGAATTGTACTGCTGTGATGATATTCAGAAATTACACTGCTATAATGATATCCATGCTCATGGATAAAGTCACTCTGAAGGGAAGGTAGGGGCTGTCCTGACCATTGGATCTGTGCTTGGGGTCCTTGCGAGCCCAGGGTGCTGTCGTGACCTGGGCCCTCTCATGGCTCCTGGGAGGAGAGGAGACCCGCAGAAGATGCTTCAGTTGTCAGAGAGAGATGCAACAGCAGCTGTGACTCCTTGGTGGAGATTTAGAAAAGAGCAAAGAGAGGAATTAGATGTCTGCTCTTGCTAAGTGTCCCTGGGACTGTGTAGCTAATAGCCTCAGTTTCTCGGGGCGGGGGGGGATAATTCTAAATTATTGCCTCTAGCCAGTGTCAGCAGTTCCTATTTCACTGCCACATGCAAGATAGGAGGGAAGAGCAGATTGATGGGGTTCTGCTCCAGCTGTGCCTCAACACAAAAGCATGAGCCACAGCCAAGCGGAGGAGATCCTACCGACCCCACATCTGGCCCAGCCTGAGCAATGCGTCCCAATCTGCATTTGGGGAAGAAAAACCGAAGTCTTCCTGCTGCCCCCAGTGCGACAGGCAGGCTTGCTCGCAGGCGCCCCGTCACCATTTCATGGCTCCTTGTGAACCAGGCGCACGCCATGACTTACATGGGAAACAGCGGCTGCAGCAGGAGAGCCGGCGCCAGAGATGTTCAAGACATCGCGTGCCACCAGCACAGCACAGGTGCTGGCTTAGAGGTCACCCCTCCGCCACTCCAGCTGCAGCAGAAACCCATTTATATCTAAAATACGCCACCAGCCTCAGAAGGAGCCTATTTTAAACAAGACTTTTGCCGCAGGTTTAACGTTTAGATACGTTTGACTTTTAACCTCCTCTGATGCCCACCCAGCCCCTGTGGCGTCCCAGCACCTGATGCACTGAGCAGTGTCGGGGCCCACCATGGCACTCTCCTCCTCCCACTGGCTGCTTCACTCCATTTTCCTCCCGATGAGTGCTTGAACGTGGTGTTGCAGGCAGCTGCCTTTACAGCTCAGTGAATCAAATGTTCTGCCTGCTGCTGCATTGTCTCTTTCATTTACTGTGTGACAAATGCATGGAAATTGTTTGGTTTTCTGTCATTATAACCCAAGGATATTAAATCTACATCAACCCGACAACGAGAGCATGGCTAGGGAAATGAAACATTGCCTCCAGAGCGAGAAAGGGACAGGCATCCCTTTGAATGCATGGTGTGGGTCTGGATTTCTGCTTTTCCTCCTCCCTCACTGCCATCTCCCAGGCTGAGCACAAACAGCTCGATTTCCCTTGGAGGAGAGACCTTGTGGTCTGGACAGAGCATGAGGTGGTGGAAGGGCTGATGCTGGAGATGCTTCTATCTCGAATATCTTTCAAGGCCTGTATGCCCTGAGATTGAAGGCGCCGTCCCCCCTCCAGCACTGTGTCGCATCTGTGGTGACCAAAGGCACAACTGGCATCTGCCATCTCGTTCGCTTTCCTATAACCGTGACTCACTGGCTGGTTCCCCATCCACAACCTGTGGGGAAACACCTGCCCAAGCACAAAGAGCTGCAGGTGGCCGGTCACTCTCCACTGTGGCTGCATACACTCCAGAGCTGCTGCCGCGTCAGGAGCCCCTCTGTTCCCTTCACAAATCCCCAGGTAGCCGCTTAGCTGACTCCTAATCATCAGGAGGCCTCTGGATATCTGTATTGATACCAAAAAGCATTTCCACTTCAGTGTAAGCTCCTTATCTCACCGAAGAGTGTGCTCAATGTCTCTTATCCCATTACCAAATATGAAGAACTCCCATTCTTCCACCTACCAGAAAGAATTTTTTTTTTTTTGGTGCATTTACAGCTTTGTCACCCAAATATCTCCCACCCACCTTTCCCCAATTGTTGATAAACGTGGAAATCTGTTCCCCTCCTAGCAAGGGGAACAGGCGATCTTTTATCCTCACTGATAAACGGTAATAAGCTTCTTATCCTCTTACCAATAACTGAGAGCGTTGCAAATCCGGTATCAGACACACTAGGGTTAGGGTTGTCTGCATTACGTGAAGAGATTTTGTAAAGTGGCAAATAAAAGGCATATAATTTTGTTCTTTTATCCGAAACTTCCTCCTAGGAGGGAAAGCAGAGTTGTTTAGAAGTACATTTAATTGGGTATTATTCAGTATCAGGTTGAGGCAAGTTTTCCTGTCTCCCACAAAGAACTTCTGCACTAATTTGTTCCTACTCGTGGATGAAAGGTCATTGTGCTGACTAGGAAGTTAAGTAAACAAAATTAGCATCTGATTCAAGAGACTACTTATTCCCTCTGGTGTAAATTAGTGTAAAAATTAGCAAGACTTTCAGTTGCTTCTGTTTTCTGCATTTGAAATGCATCAGTTCCCTGAATTTAATGGTGTGGAGGCTTATTATTTCTTTATTTATGCAATTGCATGCATATGGGTGGTAAGATGGAAGGGACCAAGTATATCAGCTTCAGAAGTAAAAGTCGTTCAAGGTTAGCAAAAGCAGGACAGAAGAGCTCACAGCAGCACTGACACCCAGACACCGAAGGAGTAACAACTCCATCCTCACAGACAGGAAAACATTTTAGAAATGCAACGTGGACTTTAGCTGTGAAATTCAGTGCCACACAATAACGCAGGGCAAAGCAAATGCACCTTTACTACAAAGGCTAACAGGGTGCTTCATTCAAAGGTTTGATTTTTTTTTTTTTAACTGAAATAAAAAATAGTCTCTGTTCATATCACATTCAAATCATTGAGTACTTTCCAGAGATTAGAAAAAAAAAATCAGCCAATGCTTGGGATTAAGGTAGAAAATCCCAACAAATATGTTCCAGAAGCAGGTTCCTGATAAGTTGCTCATTGAAAAGCTTTAAACTTTTTCCAAATCATCTATTATTGATTACTGCTGCCCATTCTAATAAATAACCTGATGTTACCGCAGCTTTCCCCGATGAGCTTAACTTTGTACTGCATTCATGAAAAGAACTCCGTACAGGGACAGAAGGCTGAAAAATGTAAGCACATTAGAAAATAACCTCAGAGAAGGAAGACGATAGAGGTATATTTTTCTATCCTGCTGGGTAGAACAACCTTCAAAGAGGCAATCATTCCTGGGGAGGGAGGAGGAGCCGAGCAGGCAGGAAAGGAGCACTTGAACCTTGGTATCTTCCAACATAAGTGTGGGAGAGATTTTTCTAATCACCACTTCATTGGTTTAAAGACTATTCCCAGCATGTCACACATTGTATTTCAGCAGTGGATAGGAAGCATGAAGACACCTATTAAATTGGAAGGCTAGAAAAAAAGCCCAGAAGTGGGTTTTTTGGGAATGCCTTTGGCAGAAACCTTCAGCTACCCCATAACAAAGTGAGGAGCTGGACCTTTGGGCCTCCCAAAGCCATGGGACTCACATCTGTGGGACCTCTCTTCCAAGACGTTCTTGCTTGGGAAAAAATACCAACTAACCCCCCAAATCAGGATTGGCTGTAGATACTGGCAAGAGATGCTGCATCTGACCCTCTTGCAGAGACCTCTTGAGGTCCCATTGCACCGACCCCAGAGAAGGGTTTCTCCTCCAGAGTTACACTGGCTGCAGCACTGTCCAGGGATGATGTTCTGGCCCCGTCAGAGCCATGAGCTTTCCCAAGGACAAACATTATGCAAAGGGAGCAAACCAGCTCCCCCAGACAGCCTCGTTGAGGTGGGGGTTACACTAGTCTCCAGTGAGGTCCTCCTACCACAGTATTTTTAAATCTTACATGCTACTAATTTGGATGTTGATTTTCCACTGTGCAGTTTAAACATATTTCCACTTTAATTGGTAAAACTCAGTCCCCAGACCCCAAAGAGAGGTGCAGCATTTTCAACCAAGCTCATCATTTTGAGTCTGCAATTGCTTGTTAAACCAAAAAGATGTGGAACTGAGAGCAATATGTTGAAGTTAATAACATGAATATTAATTCCCTGAAGAGTTATGGAATATATCTATTCTACCAGCTAAGCAAAGGTAATACTCCTCCAGCCCTGTAAGAGAAACGCAGGCACTGAAGTAATAGTTTGCATTTCTTACTGACTCAGTTTAAAATGTGAGTAGAAACACTTGTTTTCTAGTGAAGAAGAGAGCAGCTATTGCAATTGCCATGAAAGGCTTGCTACAGGAGAGGTTTGGGGCCTCCAGGTTTGGCCAGGCAGGCCAGGGGAGGACCGCTGATCCCTGACTTAAGAACAGAGTTGAGAGACAGCCCGTGTGCTGAAATTAGGGTATTCCGAACACCAGAGTTGTCAGAAATCGGACAGCTACTGGCAAACCCTTAGGCCTGAGTGCCTAGGTCTGGTTTGTGCACCACCAGGTCCTTTGCTCTCTTTGCACAACGAATCCTGGACTCCCTTCCTTGCACTAAGACACTGATTCTCCCAGGAGAGCCACACCGTGAATTTTTTCCTCTGACTACAGAGACAGCATTTTGTGGGAATACCAATTTTTCCCAGTCTCGCTATGCATGCAATAAAAATGCCAGCCTCCTCAGAGACTTAAATAAAGGCTCAGTTTCTGGATATAATTGGGTGTAGAGACAGAGTAAGCACAAGAGTATTTCTCTACTGAAAGAGTTCTCTGGAAACACCAGGGCCCCAAACCAAGGGGTTCAGGCACCTCTAGGCATAGGTGGCAGCTGAACAGGGGTTTCAGGCAACCACCTCGAGGAAGTGGTATCTGAAGTCCTCCCAAATCATCCTTGAAGGGCATGTCTTCCTATATGGGGTCCCACATCCAGAGTCATCATACAAATCATTTCAGGTGCTAGAAGATTCAGTTTAAAAACAAACCAAAATTTGTCTTCTCCCATGGGAAGAGCAATAACCTCTCAGCTAGCTCTGGAGTAGCTGGAATATTTTCCCCTGTTGCCCAGGTCATGCTTAGATCTAGCAGCCCTCTCTAATGGGTCTGGTCTTGATCCCATCTTGACCAGCCCTGAGCCAGGACTTCCCATCATAGCAGTTTTCCTCACTATTGTATTCTTCCATGCAGTTCATCAGCCAAAAAGCAGTGCTAGAGAGGAGGACAAAAGTTCAAAGCCTGTCACAAAACGGACCTCTTACAAAAAGGTCAGTAGACCTTGCAGGGAAGAGACAGTTTGCGACTGCTGTGGCCACAATGTCTTACGAAAACAGAGATTAAAACCACAGCTAAAAAAATGAGCAGAAGAGCCATTAAGCATATGTTGGGTACAAGCTAATAAACACATAAACAACAACAATTGCTAGTTAACCACAGGCAAGAACTTTCTACAAGCTGCAGGTACTAGGCACAAATTGACAATAATCAGGTTTAATGGGTTTGGTTTACAGTCTCACCGGTTTGCATATTTTATTCTTTTCTGCAATATTAGCCAGTAAAATAAAGTCTCTCCCTACTTGCAAATCTGTTGGGGTGGGAGAGTCCCAGATGTTGGAAGAGTCATAGTCGATAGAGATCCCCAGGGACTGGGAATTTTTGTTCTGCTATAATGCTGAGGCCTCAGGCAGAGTGTGAAGAGTGCAATAACAAGGATGAAATTTGAATCCAAACCAGAAGCGACAACTAACAGAAGTGCTTAAGTCTAAGGGAATAAACTCAAACTTTAATCTCCATTCAGATGGCAAGACCTTTGCAAGGTCTATGCAAGAGGTTCCATACAGAGGGATGTTTAAAACACAGCAACAGTGTTTTCAGCTTAAAAGTTGAAGCTCTGCTTTGATTGGAGTAGAAGTAGAAACAAATGGAGCCCATTTGAAGAAAAACACAACCACCTTTTAGCTCAGCCTCTGAAAGAGGCTGCTCAGACCAAGACAAGCTCCAGCTGAGAACTCTGGAGCAGCTGCGTGCATTTGCAGCTTTCCTCCAGGATCATACCAAAACCAGACAGTGCTACTCTACCCATTCCCAGGGAGGAATGAAATCCTTATTCCACTTTCTGTGTGTGTAGCAGAGCCGCTTTCCAGAGGCGGTTATGAGTATCCCTGCAGAGGCTCACACGCATGCACAGCTCTTAGCCACTGTTATGCATCAGAGGCACCACACTGCCTGTAGCACACGGAGCTTGGCATTCGTTGTGATCAAAGCTTAGAGAGCACACTGTAAGAACAGGAGTCAACGCCACAGAGAATTATTATTATTATAAGACATTTCTATAGCACCACAAGTTTAGTTTGCATTTTGCAAACAAGATCAGAGACTCTGTCTGACCCGCAGAGACTCTAGTCAACATAGGGCAGAACACACAAGCAAAACAAAATACGGGTGTAAGAGAAGTAGGGAGACGGACTCAGAAGAAAAGAAAGGAGGGAGGACCAGGTATTCAGCAGAATCTGGCTTAGTAAGAGCTTTCAAATGATTTACTTGTTTTACCAGTATCTGTTGCACAGTTTTGCTGAGTGCATATGAATACCTTCAACTCTCTGATGAGGAATCAGAAAGCAATGACATGACTTACCTGTTTCCATGAACTGAGGCCAGGTTTCAGGTAGGTCCTTGCTCCAGGCCAACCACAATACCCATAAAATGAGGGAGAGCACCCAGAGCAACACCAAGCAGCCCCCCTCCCACAGCAGAATAACCTTTCTCCCCCTCCAACTGATTTGCCCTTTGCTTCCTGATTGGCCCCGAGAACCTCACACAGCAGTGTGTGGGGAATTAATGACATCCGCCTTAAAGACTCCTGATTAACATTTCCATCACATGCTAACAAGACACTTCCTGGCTTCAATCTGCTTTCCTTCATTATAGCTTTCTGGAGACAAACTTTATACGTTTATGAGAAACATTAAATGCACAATCGTCTAACTACAATTTATAGCCGTCCTGGCTCTGTGGGGTTTGTGTAAAGACTCAATATATTATAGTATGAAATCTGGAATGGGCTCCTTAAAGCGAGATCTCCATCCACAGCTGTTTCTTAGGTCACTTTGGAGGTTGCCATCACTGTAAAAAACAGCAACCAAGCCCAGAAATGTGGACTGACGCAGCTTACCTGAGCCTGCCGAAGATGGAGGGGAATGTCCACCTCAAAAAATAGCAGCAAAGCGATACCTCCAGGACTTCCAGCAAAAGCACAGGGTGATCTAACTACTAACCGTGCCTCCAACAGAGAGAGATATTATTGGGAAAAAAGTTAGGATTGGCATTTTGGGCAATATGCTAAAAATTAGAGAGAGAAATAATAAACAAAGATGACTGAGCAATACCATGTAAAGATGGGAATGAAGGTGGGCATCTGGAATATTTCTTGTATTCAATGCAAGAGAAAGGTTCCAAGGTTTGAATAAAATTACTTAACTCCTATCAAGGGTTTTGCAGTTATACTGACTGTAATGCTTATTAGCCCTCGCATTTAGCACATACATTCAACATCCAGAGTCTCACTCCAATACATAATACAATAAATACACAAGAAGCTTACTGTAATAAATACAACACCACTGCAAATGAAATAGTAATTAGAAGCATAATTCAGACAGATTTTAGCTAATACCCATTTACTAGGAGGTGCTAATCTCCCAAATAAATGTCCTGAGTATGCAAAACGTACCTCCATGCTCCCAACTTCCCTCTGTCAAAAACTGTCCACCCGCTAATTGGAATTTAAAAAACTGCCCCATTTTTTGGAGTATGTTGGCAATAGCTATACCAGCTTTTGGGAACTAAATGCTGCTGAGGTGAACAGTTTAGCACCTCACTTGCGACAGCTGGCATGGGCAAAGCAATCCATCCACCTTGCCCTCCTCCAGCTGGGTCGCGATCCATTGCACTGCTACTCCCACTAGTAGGAGTTGATGTGGCTAAAAACCGCTGGCAATCCTGTTTCCTCCCTCCTCGGCTGATTCCTAGTGTTCACCCTCTCCTTGCCAGCACATTAATTCCCTGCAAGGCCATGGGTTTAGCCATTAACTGTGCAAGGTGCAGGGGGACCTGCAGGCTGGAGGGGACTGGGGACAGCGTGACACCAGCCTGGCCCATCTCTGCCCATTGGGTGGATGGGCAACTGGAGGCACAGGGGGCTCCCCTGCTCATTGCCTGTATTAAGACCCTCACCAGCATGCTGCACTTCTGCTGGGTCTCTGGGGTGGCTCAGCCTTCATACCTGAGCTTCCCAGTGAGTCTAGGAATTATTTACGAATTTGGAGTAACAGGCAGTAGAGTGGAAAATTGTTTATTCACAGTAGAGTGGAGCCCAGAGGTCCCAGTGGGGATCAGGGCTCACCCGCTCCTGTCGCTGAACATGTGCAGAGTACAAGGCAGTACCTGCTCAGCCCCACACCAACAGGCCAGGCAAAGGCAAGAAACGAGGACGTTTATTTGCCTCCATTTGCAGAGGGGGAAGGGAGTCAAGCCCATGAGACTTGCCTAGATGCACAGATAGCCTGTGGCAGGGAGGGCAGCAGCTCTTCCAAGTCCCAGCACAGTATTCACACCTCCAAATTATTCAAGTCCTCAGTGAAGCAGTGCTGAGCCAACAAAACCAAGTTACAATCTTTGCCCAGGACTTGATCCTTGTTTTCCAGAGAAAAGATTAAAAAGAGTAACAAAAGTTAACTTTTACTTCTCCTGTACATGTGGCCACAGTGGCTCGGAAGCCTTGCCCTAGTAGGGAATGAGCGCACGGGGTGCTGATGTGACCAGAGGAAGGCTGTGCTTCGCAGAGATGCATGCTTCCCAGTGGAGAGATGAAAGGAGACCCAAAGGGAGCTGCACCAAAGCTCCTGGGTGCAGCAGACCCCTATCCCTCTGGGGTGCACTCCGATCAGTCTTATCTCCCACTCTCGATACCTGGAAATCCCCCAAGTTACTCAAGCTGGAGGGAGAGCAGGCTGTGCTACAGAGAAAGTCTTCAGACTCATGGACACGTGTGCACCAGCAATTGCCACTGCCATTCAAGCTAGACCCAGAAGCGCCTGTCAGCCCTTGATGAAGTAAAAGCACAAATTGCCGTCAGCTGTGACAGCCCAGGGATTGGTCTGGCCCTAAGGAGACAGCAAGGGGGAACAGTGGAGAGTGTTAGCCTACATGGACCATAATTCTGCAGCCCCAGGCTGTGCATTCGTTGCTGTCTTTTCTCCCTCCATCACTGGGGTCATGTGCAGTAAGGAATTTTATCCTGCGGGGCTGCCAGCTTTTTAATCCAAGCAGTTCATTTTCTCCTTGGAATTCATCTTCTGGACCAGGACACACTAACTGCGAGCCTGCATTTGTGATAAAGACCATGAGACATAAATATTTTACGCTGGTAATGAGATATTTAGCATTGATATACAGCTCAAAGCCCAGTGCAATTCCAGCTTTGTTAATTATAATGAACTATTGTAGGACTCGACTTCATCTGTTCCTTGTAAATCTTGCAATGCTGGTATGATGTGCTGGTGGCTTCTTTCCAGGGTGAAGCTGGAGCTCAGCCTGGTGAATGTTTAATCAGATGTTCAGGCCCACTATAAGAGCAGTTTAATGGTGTGAATGGTGCGTGGGTTGTGTTATGCTGCTGCCTGGCTCCCTTCTGGAGATGAAGATATGGTCCTGTGCATAGGGTCTGAGTACAACTCTATCGTAAATCCACGATTTTCCTCCTTATAGATCTCAAGGAGGGACTGAAGCTGCTAACCATGAGGACTGCCTTCTGCCACCTGAGCTGCCATGGCTGTTAGGAGAGTAAGCCAGCTTTGCTCATGTAACTTGACCTCTGGAAGAGGATATAGACCTTAGCCATAATTTTTTGAAGTCCTTTGGATACCTTCTGTCAGCTGCCTGCTCTTCATGTGGCAATGAAGTATTAGTCTTTTCACTCCTCCCAAAGCCTGTGATGGACAGCAGCTCTGTCCCCATCCTCTAGCCCTGCATCTGACGCATCCCATCCCAATTTTGGCAAGCTTAAAGTTCACATTCATCGATAGTGCAGAAATAGGTAGTGCAGACACACCATATGTTGGGGTAAAAAAATGTACACTCAAAGCAAAGCTCATCTAAGCCCCCCTGGATTTAGACTGATACCAGACTGAGGCTCGGAGGCAGAAGGTTCTTCCCTTGCTGAGAAGGGACTGTTCTCCCCCATTTTCCTTTTGTCGTCTGCTGAGGAGGAAGGGGCTGGTAAGGCACAACGCTTCTTACACTGGATAACATCCCTGAAAGGGAGGTAGCTGGTTTATCCCCTCTCCTTCCTTCCCTACATGCCTAGGAGTATCCATCTGTTCCTTTGCTTCTCCCTGTGTCTTTTGGGGGAAATGCCTCTCGGTCCAGCCTGATATGATCACTGTGGGCTATTGCATGGCAGGAACTGCTCTACTCCCCCAGCCAAAATCTCTGCAGAGCTTTTTATCCTGAGAAATACTGAGCATTTAGAGTTATGTTTGTGTGCCCAGAATCACCCAGGATCAGGCCCTTTGCCCTGAAGCCTGTGTAGGACATGGGAGGAGCAGAGGAGAACACACTTTTGAGTTGATTTGATACTGAAAAGTCACATACTTCTATCCAAACAAGCTAGCCAGCATGGATCAGGCTCTGAATAAATCCTGCCTGTGCTGAAGCACCTGAAAATGGAAGATATCAATGGCAGGAACAGCATCAAGTTAAAAATGTGATGGAGCATGAAGCTGGCATTGGGAACTGCCATGCAGGAATGGCACAGTTCCGCCTTTATTTAGAATTAGTGGATACTTGAAAAACTAGCTTAACATTTTGTCAGATGCTAAGCATAAATCTGGATAATAATTCATGCTACACTAGACTCTTTATAACAGTAGTTTGCTAAAACAAATTGAATTCAAACGTATATTCATTTACTAACTTAATGCATGGCATATCTGTGAATAATTTTTCATAGTCTAAAAAAAATTCTAGGCACAGGCTTAGTTGGAAAAGGGCCAACAAATCTAAAATTAATGTACATTAAAGCATAACTGGTATGCTAAGTGCATTTGTTATATGCAACAATAACTGCTTTAAGCCCTTTTTTTGAGAAAGATTATTGTGTAATAGCTAAAAGAAGTTTAGATCTGAAAATCCTAGGGTGGAATGACAAATCAGAGATTCTTATATTTCAAACTGAGGCTGTGCAAACTTGGGAAGAGGGAAAGACCCAAGCAATTTGGCACCTAGAAGATGCAGTGTTATTAATGGAACAACTTAAAGAAAAAGTTTGCCTTTTTCTTTTTTAAATGGTTACTGGGGGTGGAGAGAATGAAACTTCTTTGCTTTTGAAGATGTGTTGAAACATCTCCACCCTCTCCCCATCCCTCCCTCACTTGAAAGCATGCGACTTAAAAAAAAAAAATTATTCCACTTTTATGCATTGCAATCCAAAACTGAAGCCATTCCAATTTTTTTTTTTTTTGAGGGGTAATAGGGAAAAAAGTGCTAAGTTCTGTAAAAGTGAGGGCCCACTTCTACGCCCCTTCTGCTCAAAAACGATCATTGCAGTCCTGCAAAACCAGACTCAGATAAGGTTTGACGGCCATCCATTTGCTTAGCAAGTGAAAGCCTGACCCTCAAAGTGACCTGCTACGCAGACAGGACCATTTGGACAAGAGTGGTGTAATTTATCAGGGCCACCCAGAGCATGAAGGACGGAAGACACCCAGCAGTATCTCGTGTTTTATGTTACTACCTCCTATGAAGATTCATATTTCAGAAAGCAAGAACACTCATTGCACACCATCCAAAGGCTGCCTTACATTTCACCTCTGTGTCATCCCCTCCAACACACATTAATATTAATTTCTTCTTCCTCCCCTATCCCAACAATTATTTACTTTGCAAAGGATTTACTGTGACACTTCAGCTGAAGGCAACGTGTATAAGCCCCACTCCTGCTGTACAAGAATTAATTTTTAGAATTCTTAATTTATTACCAATTAATTTCTTCTAAATTATAGGAGAGGCAACCTGCTGTAGATAACTGTTCCTTTCTAATGCCTTCCTAGAAAATCTTTCATTAATGAGCCCATTAATTTAATGGTGGCAGGGGCAAATCATCCAGAGAGAACCCTTCAGTTGCAATCTGTATGTCCCGCCTCATATTCTTGTGAACATGGTAAGAAGAAAGCTGGGTTTGTTTGCAATAAATGCTGGTATAAAATATGCCTGTATATGTATGTATGCAAATAGCCTGATCTAGCATCATTAAACCTCTTAAGGAAATATGAAGTTTTGAAGCCATTTCCCACTTTAGAGCTCAGGCAATGACTGGAGCATCTGCATTAAATGTTTAATGTTCAGCGGAAGTGCAAATCACCATTTAATTAACTTCTTCCATAAAATATGATAGTTTAGTGAAGTGAACACAGATGAATTATCATTATTCAGGAGGATGCTGAATGTGTTGGTGAATACCAGACTTTGCAAAGCTGACAACAGTGGATCAGGGGGTTCCTGGTATCTAAAACAGAGTGGTTTTTTTTTAAGGGACCATTTATTATTCATGAAACTGCATTTTTCCACAGCAGCCACTGTTATCAGACCCAGGCATGTGAACGCACAATTAAAGACAAAATAACTACTACCAACAGCTGGCAAAAAATAACTTCCTTGAGCAACCATTCATTAGCTTCTGAGCTGGAGCCTCTGCAAAGCCACTGTCTGATGCTAAAAATGAGTGTCACTGTAATTCTCTCATGAGGGGGAGTCACTGTTCATGAAGATCATTTGATACATGTCACCGAGGTACGATGTGGGACAAGCCATCCTTGACTTCCCTCTGAAGGGCACTGTTGCAGTCTCTCCGAGAGGGACCAGATAGAGAAGGAGCATTAGAAGCCACTGCGCAGAAAGCTGAGCAGAATTCCTTCTCGGTGCTTGCAAAAAATTGGGTTGCTGCATCAGGCAGAGCATAGGCTGCAAACTTCGATCCTCTCTGTAGAGTCCATGGGATGAACTCTTGGGGCGGTGGTAAGCCTGGATAGACAAACGGAAATCAGGAGCTTTGCCACTAGATGCTCTGGTGCTGCCTGCTTTAGCAATCTCCTGTGAGACCTGAGCTGTCCCAGCCTGTGCTTGGGCTTCCCGGAGGGTCAGAGATGCATCCTGCCCTCTGAGACACTGTAAAGACCACATCACATTGCTTTCCTAGAAGTG
>NW_008823916.1:2434001-2459845 GCF_000699105.1 Pygoscelis adeliae | reverse complement strand
CTCAAACTCCAATTTTGTGGACTTCTGTTCATCCCCCAAGCCATCTGGAAGGGATTAGCCACTTTGAATGAATTCATTTTATCTGATTATTGCCATCTACCACCATGCCACTCATCTACACTCCTCTGTAGTCCGTGGAGATGAGGACAAGCCTCTTGAGCAGTCTTATCTTAGACATATCTCATGGTGAGTCACCTCCTCGAAATAGCTTTCCCTCTCTCTGTTGATTATCGATGGAGCCTAGCTGCTCATTTTATGTGGGACAGTTAATTATTTTTTTTTTTAAAATACTACTGCTGTACTACATACATTGCCAAAGAGCCAGGCCAGACAGGGCTACATCTCATCTCTGGGGATACGAGAGCCTTTCCCACAGTATATTGGTTTACAAGGCAACACAAACGTGAGCTAGTGCAGAGAGTGCCCCTGTGGAATAATGCTCAAAACGTGGGGAAAAAAGCCCGTGCAAAGATGACCTGAAGCACTTCTGATTGAGAAATGAAGAGTAATGAAGCCAAATGTTTCAAAGTTGGAGTTCTCCTATTTTATTTTCACTCTTCCACTAACAATGATCCTGCACTTCATCTCTCGGGTTCTGATCTAACAGTGCTTCTGCTTGCTGAAATCTTTTTTTCCCTTTTGATAGATGTTTCCATGAAACAACCCTTCTCAATATAAAAACACATCCCATTTGAGCAGTCACTAAAACTGTCTTAATGTCTCCACTCTTCACTTGAAGAAAAACCCCAGCTCCAGTGAGGTGATTCTCTGCTTACATAGAGGTAAATACATCTGTGTCAAAACCAGCTTGATTTAATGTCACTTCAGCAATCATTTAGCTCTGATTGGCTGTCAGAAACCATCTCCTTTGCCTTGAATACTTGCCATTAACTTCCCATCGACAACTCCCTAATCTGTAACAATCCTGTGCTTTTTTCCCCCTGCTCCTTTCATCAGCCCTCCCTGGTCCCTTCTCCTGCTCTCGGTGGTGCCCACCATAGTGGGGTCACAGCTGACAGGGGCTACAGACTGAGAAATAGCACTGATCTTTCAAGATAAATTTTTATCGTGTGTGCTGCTGACGTGCTCACACGTGCACACATACATAACCACTGCTTCTTGCTGGAGGATACGTCACTAAGTTGCCCTTCGCCATCTTTAGCTGGGTTGTATAAGTCTGAAGTTAGAGGTGGTTCCTATTGCAAAAAGAGAGGCACTTGGCATACACGGGGGTACAAGATATTGTTTTTTTCAGTTTGGAAACAGGACAGATGGAAACAGAGTTCTACGTCTAGAAAATAAAGTGTTACCTCAAATGTGTATTACAGTGCTTAAATGTGAGCATCCAAGAGAATCCTGGATGAAGTTTCTAGAGGCACAAGGACAGTTAAGCTGCTTGCAGAAGGGGTTTACAAGATCCAGCACGCTAAACCAGCTTCCTACTGCCCAGCCTGGCCAGCTGAAAATACCAAATTCAACCAAGTGGAGGTCAAGGATATCATGACACAGCAAGTCCACCCTGATCATGACCATGAGAATGAAGGATGTGAATTTTCTACAAATACAGAGCAGAGCAGCATGTTTTTCAGTAGTCACCAGCTTCAGAGAAGCTCTGAAGATGCCACAAATGCAATCACCAGAAAAGAGCATGAGTGTTTATGCAGGTGGCAGTTTATCAATCAATCATCACTTTCATCAACAGCTTTCATTCCTTGTTCCCATCAATAGGGACCTCTCTGAAGGTTCGTTCCGATCAGGACAGACTAATTGGTACTAGAAAGTTCAGTGTTTGAAGATTGTATGATTAGGGAAATGTACAAATTCAATTTCTTTCAACCAGTTTCAATTCTAATCTAATCAGAGAGATAGAAAACTCCAGTGTAATAATGACAAAGAAAATGACTTTGTTTCAGGCCATTTAAATGTCCCTTACTGCAAACACTCCAACAGAAGAGGCTGTGTTTAGAGTCAGAGACAGGGTATTTGCTTTGAATTCAACAGCGAATGGGCCATTTTCTGTGTCTAAATTAACATTCTCTCTTTTTCAGAGAGAGAGAGAGAGACACCATCTAAGTCAAATGAGCATTTGTGACATTTAATAAAGCAATTATATCTAAAGGCTAGGGCTTGAGATAGAATAGACTGGGTAATGTCTCGGAAAAGTCTCTCGGTAAAGGAATGATGCTTCTCTGCAGGCTTCTGATGACCTTGAACAGATTAAAATTGGTAGTGGAGAGCACCTTCATCTTCCATCAGCACTATTTAAGTCAAAACCAGATCTGAACAAAAGCAGGTTATTTTGTATTCCTAGGTAGATATTTCAAAAGCACCTAAAGAACTGAGGAGCTTTGTTGGGTCCCAGGCTCTGAAGTGCTTGATAGCACAGCCAACCGGCAGCCCCAAAGTGATTGCACCACCTCTTGGCTTGCTGTTGGCTAGCCTGCTTGGTACCGACTGTATCAAGTATGGCGCTGCAAGGTCATAGGTGGCTTTTATACCGTGAACTGAGACCCAAGCGTGCTGGTAGACTGCTGCGGATGCCTGAGCTAACTAGTTTAAAATGAGCTTAGGTCTAGCTACATGAGCTTCACTTGCTCCTTTGACTTTCTTAGAAACTCAACCGTAACACTGAGCAGTTCAAGAAGTTTGAAGATGGCCATTCAAAGCATACTGAGCTTTTTGGAAATGTTACAGTTGGTATTACAGTAACGCCTGGAGTACCTGAGCAGGTATCAGGGCTCTTGGAGCCACACAAACATAAGGAGGATATATCTGGAGGTAAAATTTCACAAAAGCAACCCGTTTGGTCTAGCTGCCCTCCTGGAAAGAAATTCCCACCAAGCGCCATGTCAGCAGAGCAGCATCTATGTTGAGAGCTGTTGGAGTGTCTCGCCGGGTACTTGTGCTTGACTCAACAACAATAAAAATCAAGGAGGGGCCAAATTACAAGATCATGTTTGAGAAACTCAACATTTAAGTCACTCAGAGTTGGCTGATGAATCAGTGGCACAGCTGGAAATAAACTCTAGGAGTCATGGCTATACAACCACTCTTTCTTTGATGTGACACTGCTTACTGTTATTGCTGTAAAATTCCTTTCGCTGGCCTTGGAAACAGCAGCACATTTTCTCACTACACATTCATCCCAAATGGGCCAGCATCACTTCAGAGCAGTCTCATCACAATGCACCTCGGCGTTGACTGGAAACACTTCCGCGCTCATAACAATGTGCATTATCTTGAGCTGGTGTGCAGCCAGGGTCAGCAGAGCATTTCTTTTTCTTTATACATTTTTAAAGTGAATTTTCTGCTTGTGAGAGGTTCTTGATTGACAGGTCTGGAGACTGAAGTCCTTAATTTAGCAGCAAAACAAGGGCAGAATGGTTACAATATGAGCTTTAGTTCCATCTTAGTGTTTTGTTGGGCCTCAAATTTGGGCTGAATGGAGCGATGCTAAGTATGAGAAGAATTTTCCTTTACTTCCTGGCCTATCCAAGTGCCAAAAGGTTGGCTAATAGGAAGCTTGCTGGTTTTATGGATTACACTGAGGTTTGATTTCAACCTAGTTGTTATCAGCTGAGGCTTCAGTGACAAGGATCTACTCTTGTACTTTCTTTTTGCAGCTAATAAAAACCCTGGCCAACAATAGTGACCGAGCTGCGAGAAGCTCAGTGCTTTTTCTCTGCTCCTACAAAACAAAGCCCATTTACTGCTTCTCTTGCTCTAGCCTTGCTCATGGCAGCTTGCTCACCAAGCACCAAGGCTGGGGAACCTCAACAGGGAAGGCCATCTTGCTCAGACAACTGCAAGGACAAAAGGATGCAGCCATCATGCCTGTGTGATGACAGTCAAGTCAAAGTGTTTAGATGGCTCATGCGATGAGAACATGGTCCTTGCACGAAAATGCTCCTTTTGGCAAGCAGCAGCTAGACTCTAAAATTGACAAAAGGGGACAAGAATTTAGGCTAATGTCAGAGATTTCGGAGAAACTGCCCCGGATTTATCCTATTGCACTACAGAGTCCATGCAGGCATGTGCGATTATAAGCAACAATAATCAATAAACCAACACCTGGCAGCCAGTCCCCCATGCAAGGTGCTGTGCGAACACATGTAAATGTTGTCCTGGTCATTAGCAACCTCCATTTTAACTCAAAACCTTGGCAAAAAAGGCTTTCCCTGGGTGATCTTATTACTTGTTTGATGACCTGCGGTTTAATCCTGCAGATCCTCACCAGCCTGTCTTACGCTGCAAACCCCACCAGCCTGTGGGTACCATGCTCACCATCAGAGACCCTTTGGCAGCTTGGAAAAGCCTGAATCCTTCCTAAACTCATCGTAAATGTGTCTCCAGCTGTGTGAGATTTTAGGACTTTCAGTTTGTGATAAAGGAGCGAATACTGTTTTTCCATTGAATTGAATGGAAATTTTCTTTAAAAATATCCTGATTCAGTGCCATGAAAAAGCACCTTCCAATCAGAGGGCATAATTTAAATCAATAAATATTATCATCATTTAGTGACACTAAAAAAATCATTTCAGAAGAGAAGGTGAACCAAAACTAGCAGTCTTTTAAATTTAATGACCTACGAATGAAACTAGATAGTCTGTGCATTTGACATAATCATCTATGTTTTATTCCATTCAATTATTTGTTAATAAACACAGGCCCCACTATTGTAATTTAATACTCCCAAATTATAGATGAAGGTAGGGGCTACCTGCCTTTTAAGTCATTGAATTATTGGGTTTTGGTTATAGAGGATTTTATTACCCCAATACCACCATTTTCAGGAGAGGTTTTCATAAGCTTCACTTGCATGTTGATTTTTTATAGTAATTATCAGTAAAAGGTCAAATATTTGCTTTATCTATATAATTCAATTTTAGAAATGCCTTTGGGATTCAAATTAACTCCCTTGTAATATCTTCATTGAAAAGGAAGATTAATTATGCTTACAAGAAACCTAATTTGGCTTATCAGACCTTTAATGTTACAGGGATCGTTAATGCATTTAAATTTAGGATTAGTAGAGTGATCTGGTTCCATTATTTTGGTGACTTTAATATTTGTCATTATTTTTATGCATACAGTTTCTTTTCCCTAAAGTGAAATTATAATGTCTATTGTAAAGGAAATAAACGTTATATATTGACCTTAATAATTATGCTTCTAGTTTTTAAGAGTGCATAAAAAGATGTATTTGTGACTCTCATGAATTCAGCATTCATACCTTAAGTGGACTCAGGGTGGTAACATTGCAAAATTCATAATTGGAGGAGGACTTGGGAGCGCTGGCAGGGCCAGGGAGCAGGATTCGTGGCAGTATCGCAGTAGGGGCCCCCAGAAGGAAAAGCTGAGCTTCAGCCCCGCTGCACCCATCCTTCCCCTCCGCCTGCATCCCGTGGGCGGGTTGCTGGCCGCCACGTGCTCAGCGCTGCAGGGAGCGCTTCAGCTGGTCGTGGGCTGCTGGGGGTATCTGGAGGATGCTTGGCTCTGGCGCAGTTGCTCTCGCAGGAGTTAACTCAGTTGCACTGGCTTCGTTGGGAGCAGAATTAGAGAAGTGGCGAGTGCTTTTGAGAATACTGTCTGCAGGCCTGGGCTCATCCCACCTGCTTAAAAATACCCCAAACCCACCTCATTTCCTCCACTGGTTTTCATCCCCTCCAGGAATAGTGTGCACAGCCCACAAATCTGACCTGTGGGTGGCTGCAGGGGTTAACTTTGCTGGCTGCATGGGGAAGAACTGGGAGCGCTCCAAAGCTGATACTGCTGTATAAACCTCTAACTGTATTAATAAACACATATCAGTGGCTCTTCTACCTGTCTTCTTTCTGCCTTAGTTATGCTGTGGTTGTTGGTATGGGATACAATTATTCATGCCATGCTGATTGCTGGGATTTTGGGTTATTTATGCCAGGCTAATTGCTGTGGTATCGCAGTGTTCATGCTAAGCTAATCACCATGGTATTGGATTATTTATACTGAGCTCACTGCTGTGGTATTGAGTTATTTATGTTGAGCTCATTGCTAGGGTATTGTGTTATTCATGCCGTGCTCGTAGCTGTGGTATCGGGTTATTTATCTTGTGCTTATCCCTGTGATATCTGATTATACTGATTAAACCAGTTGCTCCTTTTGGTAGGCTATTCCGTTGTCTGATCTAGTATCAGAGGGGAAAATCATCCCTTCTCTGCTTTTCAGATCAGGTTCACATTTTTTTTCTTTTGGTTGACTCTCTGTGAAACCTCCTGGCAGTGTAACTCCACCAGAGAACTCGGATGTAGAGTCTCTAAGTGGTTGCACAAGCAGTAAAGACGTGTTAGTGCTGTTGAGTGCGTGTGAGTGCCCTCTCTTGTACCAGCTCCATCTCTGAATTGGCATTTCTATAGCAGCGTGATGGAGGTTACAAGCTTGGTCTCACTGATATCTGGACAAAGAGCTCTGACCATTTTCTTGAGCCCTGCATCGGATTTGCCTTCGTTCTACTGTTGTTTGGCATCAGGACTCCTGTAAGAGTCCTCTTAGAAATTACTGAATATACTACGTAAGGTCATCTATTTTTGCAATTCATTTGCTGTCAGCTCCAAATCCATCCCTCTTGATCTGAATGGCATTGCTGTCTTCTGCAGTTGGTTTCCTCATTTGGTAGAGTCCAATGAGTAAACCAACCACTCCTGGACCTTGCTGGTTAGCCAACTGGTACGGTGCATAGCACAGAACCAGACTTGTCGCTCTCGTAGGACTGGAATCCAATAGTTGCTTAGAATTGGGATAATTTCAACTTATAAAGTAGCAGGACATCCACATGCAACTGAGGTATGCGATGCATTAACCCCTTCAGTACTTGAAAAGAAAATACGGCCAGGACTTTTCACCCCTTCATTTAGCAGGTGTCTTACATCCCATACTGCCTACTTGTAGTGCGTACTAGAGACGAGATATTTAAATCTGAGTCCAGCGGTAACATGCACTTGTCACATGATTTTGCAGTGCCTGAGTGTCTAATGCAGCTGGGGGACAGATGCTTATACACTTTCAGGGCCGGATCTACCATGTTCTCAGCCTTCAGACACTCTAGTCCTTGAGTAATGACTGCGTTACAGGCCCACTTTGTAAGTGATGATCCTTTGGAAGCCTCTCTGAGAGTGACCAAATTGCTACACGCTGGTGTAAGTAGCGGCATTCGACATTGTCATTTTTCTCCTCCAGCCCTGCAAACGCAGCAGTAAGAGGGAACACGCTGTCATTTGCAGTTCCAGAAACAGGCAATGCTCTCTTGGCAAAAGGACTTTTATTTGCTTGTGGGACTGCAGCTGCAGTAGGGCTCATGCCGAGCAGCAGATGTTTGTGCCTGACTGATGCCTTTAGGTACCTACACTGATAACACTGGCCCAAATGACTTCGTCTAACCTCGGCCACCGAAAGTCACCGCTCTCTGTGGTGCTGTCCTCTGTGAGGCTTTGAGAAGCCTCACTGATTCGCCTCAGCTGGATGCCTAACTTCAGGAAGAGATGAATTCCATCCCTAATCGATGTGTCCAAGGTCAGACTGAAGGATTCAAACCCTGCTACCTCAGTCTCCCCCCAGCCCCCTACATTCCTGTCCATTGCTCCAGCTTGAGCTGTGACTGCTGCTCGTCTCTGCTCACACACATAAAAATGATCAGCTTAGTGGTGTCTGCTTTTTTTTTAAATTGTTTCCAGGATTTTTGTGCATCAGTGACTCAGTACTATCTATGTTTCAATACTGCAAACTTTAAAGTTGCTTAATACATTAAAAAAAATAAATCTTTGCAAGAAATAAGCACTGATGTTAGCTTAGGAGAAAATCTTTTAAAGTGTTTTTGTTTTGCTAACAGAATGCTGCTATGTATTATTCATTACAGCCTCTAAGATTTAATTATTATTAGTGCTACTGATGATTGCTAGAAAAATAAACTGTAGCAGAAGGTGTCCGTCATTGTGTGAAGGGCATATATATGTTGTATAACTCAGTATACCCATTTGCATTAATCTCATTAGTTGCTCACAATGCAACTCCTGAACTGCTGCTTGCTGGGGAACGGGGAGAGTGCAGAAGTGAAGGGACACGTCTCCCCTACCTGCTCTGCCCCCTGTGCCCGGTCCCCTGTGCCTTCCTGGGCTTTGTGTTTTGTAACACAGAGCGGAGGATGAGTTCATTAAGTCCATCTCTGGCTTTTTGCCTACACTTGGTCTGTACCTGGGGTTCCTCTTGTGGGACCGCTCGACCATTCTCAGCCTCGCCCCGCCCCGGGCAGCCCTCCCCACCCCACACAGTCTCATCCTCAGTATTGAGGCACTTACAACAGGGGGGATGAAGTTGTTCTGTCAGGAACAACCCCTGATCTCTGCCTGGTGGCTTGAGGCAAACACGGGAAAGCTACTGGAGTGAGTTTAAGAGGAAATCTTGATTCAGCAACAATCAATGCCTTTTAGCATGCTCTAAACAAGACACACAACCTCTAAGGCAGAGCATTCAAAGGCTCTGCCATTCCACGCTCTCTCCCAGCCTCAATCATTGAGATTCATAGATGATTGGTATTTTCCTCACTCTGCTTCAGTGTAATACAATGCAATGTAACTCAGTTCAGCCCTGTGCAGTACATCATTCGTTATCACACCAGCCACACAAACAGCATCTTGCAGCATTTCCTGGGATTAAATAGCACAGGGACGTAGATGTTTGTGCCAGGAGCTGTGGTGGTGAGGGAGGGGGTAGCATACCTTTCATCCCTCCCTGCTGCGTTGCAATTCTGCATCCACTCTTCCCATTCACCCCAAGCCCTCTATGAAGCTTGAAGCCTCTCTGCTGGCACCTAATTTACCCACTGACTTGAAAGTCTCATTAATTGCCTGCTAGATCTTGCATGGTCTCTCTCAGAGGTACTGGAACTACGTATGATGTCTGTGCAAGGGTTTTAACAAAATACTGCATATATGTTGTCTTTCCATTTAGTAACTGTCATCCCTGGCTCCACATTTGGAGCTCTCATTAGAGTCCAGAGAGAGGAGGAGAAGAAAGTGAGTTCTTTAGACTTAAATTCAATCTCTGCCCCTTCTGCCTTACGTGACCTTGTTAAATCACTAGATTCTCTGAAGATTCAATTTCTCCATCTGCTCCATTAGAGGAGGGGGAGCCAGTTATGTCAGGCTGGGCATACTGGAGCTTATGAGTTACTTGTACACAGGCCGGGTGGGGGTCAAATACGGGCTGGGACAGTGTGACCACTCTATTGTTTGAGTATCTGCAGTCACACGGGGCAGCACTGTGACAGATCAAGTCTCTGGGCTTGGCGTTTCCTAGTACACAACACTTCTTGCTCAGCCCTCTTCTTAAGCCTCCTGTATGTCTCAAGAGACTTGGTCTCTCAGATGGTCCCATACCTGTGTGAGATCTGTTGCCTCCTCTTTAATCCCCATTCCTTCTCCCTTCTTAAAAGCATCCCCCCTAAGGGAACAAAATGAAAGCTGGAAAAACAGCCAGGAGGTTATAATGAATCAGGAGGTCGGTTGTGAAATACGTCCCCTATGATGGGCATGTAGATGTTAACAGGTCCAAGCACGTGCAGTCTCTAACCACAGAGCCTGAACAATGTTCAATGAAATCTACAGGCCTACAAGGCTCCAAAGAAGGGAAACGTATTCTAGGAACTTGCTTTTCCTCTCCAGCTCCTATTGTGAGATGAATGCATTGAAGGCACGGAAGCACATCAAAAAAGAAAAAGCAGGAGCTGAATCTTTCAGAAAAGACAACAACAAAAGAGATCATAGGACAGCAGGACTGAATTGTACCAGGTGTCCATCGGGGAGGTGGGATATGGAAGAGGTTTGATGTCCTTGATTTGCAAGAGATAACCTGATCACAAAGATGCGTATTGAAACCTTAGCCAGTTCAGTGTATCTCATACAAAGCAGACACAAAGTTTGATACTATTTATTTTGTGTGATTATAGAGCTGCAGTCTTAATAGTTAATATCCTGTCTCCTACGTGCAGATATGGAGGACATTGATTGTCTTTCTCCTGCGTTGGCCCAAATATTTGGATCCAGTTTTCCCCTCTCTATGTTTTATATAGGTTGCTGCCCTGGCTGCTGTCTTTAGGCTCCCCAGTGGCAGCATAAAACCTTTACTGGATTTTACATTACCCTTATACATGCAAAACAACTGCTGTCTTCAGCAAAGATTGAACGAAGATCTCAGGATTTAGCCCAGCAGTTTTCTAATCTGCTTCTGGGACCCTTTACAGTGGAAGGCAGTAGATAAATATGGAATGGTTGGCAGAGTGGAGCACAGGCGGCAGGCGGACGGGTTACTAGAGGTCGTAACTCAGTGCTTCTCTATTGCAGCCAGTAGCCCACTCCGTCCTTGGAGCCACGACGCCAAATGTTTTTATTGGGACTTGTGTGTTTAAAGGCTGGAGCTAATCTCATAAAATGGACGTGTAAAGTGCTGGACATTTACACTTGGATTGTTGAAAGCATATGGTCATGGGGCCACGGAGGGTGTTTCTCTGATTCAAATGCAGAAATATGCATTACATCTAAATTGACACTGAAAACTGACCTGAGCATGGTATTAGAGAAGATTAAATTAACCCCCAGCAATAGCTCCATATTACAAAAATGGTTAGATCTTAATAAATTGAAAATGATAACAGCGGCAAAAGCTGTACATTTTCCCTCATGTTCCTTTATTGCTGTAACACTTCTTTCCAGTTTGTTGCTTCCATGGGTTTTATTAGCACATTTCAGTGGAGTAGATTTGCTCTGAAGTGATAAAAGTCGACTGTAATCAGAAAGCTTTATGTTATCTGCAGCAAACAATGGTAAATGCCACCTGAGAAGGGCTCCGTTCAATGCCTTCATTACTGTGATTAGTCTAAGACGCTAGAAGATAGCAACAAACTTCAAACTTGCTGATAACAGACTTTGTTAAGAACACAATAAACATTGAACACCCTGTACTTCAACTAGTAAAGAGACAACTCCGCTCCAAACGTACCCATGACTAATCAATACGCCACAGACCTGGCAGTGTGCAGTGTATAACAAGGTCTCCTCACCTGTGGTCATAGGGAATCCACCTAGAGCAGAAAAAGATTATGTACCACGCGGGCGAGAATCGATGCTCCGATTCAGCAAAGCGCTCGCTTCAATGCAACATATGCACATGCGTAAAATACAGCGCGCACTCCCGTCCTTTGCTCACCCCGGGGCACAAGGGAGGAATGGGATCTGGCCGCTGCAGGGACCTTATGCTGATCCTCTGCAAGAGGGGGCATATTGCTCCTGGCAATTAGGTTTGAAATGAAGCAAGATGTGCAACTATGCTGTACTAACGAATGCTGCTTCTCCTTTTGTAAAACTTTTTTTTTTTAATAGTGTCTGTGTCAATACAGAAAGGTTTTCTGGTAGGTATTTTTTGGCGGGGTTTGGTTTTTTTTGGCTGAAAGCCACAGTCATTCCACGTGAAAGTGTTGCTATGCTGGTTTACAGCAAGTGTGGTTTGGGTCTGGAGGAAAATAGCAACCACCAACAAAAAAACTTTCTGGATGGGCAACCAGCCCTACAGGGCACCACGGTGCTGTGTGCCAGGGATGGGAGGGCAGCCGGGGTCCAGCACGCTGAAGCCAAGGCTTAGCTGGGGAGCCCCGCTACCGAAGGGAAAGGTAACACAAGCCAGCTGGGCTATACTCTTCTTGGCACTGCAGCAACTTTTCAGAATAAAAATACTCTAACTTCCAGCAAGAAAAATTAATTTTGTGCCTAATTTCTAAATATGAGATTAATATTTCCATAGAACAGAGAATCTCATTGAAACATCCCTTAGAAAAACAGCAGTCAATGCTTTTTGGAGAAAAATCAGTTCTGATAGAAATATTCTGCACAGGCTTAGCTACAAGCTGCTCAAAAGTGTTTCCTCTTAGTCCAGGAAACAGCATTTGGCTTTCTAGCCAGTGCCGTCTGTGTGGTGGAGTTTGCACGCTTGCTGCAGGTAGTCAGAGGGTCTGTGCCTACGTGTTAAGAATGGCACATTACCCTTATTGAAACACACTTGCTTCCTAGCTCTGTTGGCAAATGCAAAAGGCAGAAATCTTAAATAGATCCAGGAAGAGCAATCCTGCTGCCAAAAGGTTAGTTTTGAAGTGTTTGACATTTTCTACCAGAGCTGAGCAAATAATTTATCTGATTAATTTAGTTTCCTCTCTGTTCACAAGTTGTCCAGGAGCTGTTGCTGAGATTTGCTCAAATTCATTTGTTATCTGAAGTTCCTGCCTAGGTCTGCAGCTTGTTTATGGGCAGTTTGTTATAAGCAGTCACAAAATTCAGAGCTGTGTTGATTGCTCTTGATTGGGCATACGTGGCAGGATATTGTTTTAGCTCTCTGATGGGGTGAATTAGATTTCTGATGTGAATGTAAGTGAAATTTGTTTCCTACAAATAGTCTTTGCTGTTTGCCCATAGGTCACTGCAGCTGTGAATGCTTCTGCCAGTTCCCAGAACTGCTCTGAAGACTGCAAAGGGCTGAGTGTGACCACGTAACACAGACCATAGGAACACCATTCAGCTAGCTCTGCATCCATCAACACCGGAACTTTAACAAACGATTTCTTAAAAAAAGGCCACCCTTGGATTTGGAGACCGTGAACTGGTGGAGAACACAGTATATTCTATTACCCAATCTGATAGTGATAACTGGGGCCCTGGAAATAAACATAGTTTGGATTTTAAAGTAGTAAAGCAAATGAAGAAATATTTAAATAAAAAATTCAAATGCCTTTTGAGAGGGAGACAGTATTTCTCTAACTTAGTCTTCTGTCACATTTTCACAACATACATGTCCTACTAATTGACAGGTTAAATTTCTACCCCCAAAATACTGTTTTCCATAACGAACTAAAAAGTAATGCTACATGATGGGAGGAATTGCAGCAATATACTTGTATGCAATATGACATCAAAGTGGGAATAATGAATCCAGGGTTTGCATAATTGAGATGTTATATACTTGGGCTGGAGGGCTCGTCTCATTGTTCAACACTCAGCAAATAATTTTATAAAATTACATCCATATTTTTCTGCTTTGTAAGAATAATTTGAGTAACTTTGTTTATCCTTTCAGTAGCTCTTGGCAAGTCTTGCTGATCTATGCATTCCTACAAACTCAGCGCCTGAGCGTTTGGGTGTAGGGGAGTGTAGGCTGAAGTACTTTGCATAGAGACAGAAAGGAATGGGAATTTCTGGTCTGTGGAAAATTCTGACATTTTGAAATAAATAACTATTGCAAAGCATGATGAACAGTCACACTTGTGAAGTTTTCTGCCAACATTTTTGTCAGGAGTCTTGGTTCAGTGCCATCAAGACATGTTTTTTCAATAATGTCCAATCACTTTAGTTTGGTAATGCTAAACCAAAATGAACAAAGTCCAAGCGAAAGCTGCAGACCTTTTAATTAAGATATGATAGATTATATAAACCTGCTACACATACTGCATTACAATTAGTGTGCAAGTAGAAGCTAAAAGAGTGGCAACAGATTAAACACAGAAACGTTTTCCTTTCTGAGAAGCAAGGAAAGACGTTTTCCTTCTGGGAAGTCGAGGCGATGCCTCTGAATAGAGCTCCCTCCCGAGACTAGCAACCCTGGCGTGTCAGGGGCTGTACGTGTAGCAGATGGGAGAAGCAGCGCCTTGAACAAAGTCATGCTATGGACCCACTGCACCCGGCACCTGGGTCTCCTAAAGCACATGCTGGTGCTCGAAACAGAAAGATTGCTGCTACCTTGCACCACAGCTCTGCATGGAGGTAGATTTTACCCCAAATAACACTGTTTATGCATTTCTAACTTCAATTAGAAATTGTGGATCCCTGGATCTTCACAAAGAATCATCACAAGAAGGTAAATTAAGTCTTTTTCTTCCCTTTTTTTTGTCTTTTCTTTTTTAAAGATCCCATTTCTTTGCTTCACTAACTGACATTTTTCATGCATTCCCAAGGAAATAATACACCACAGGCATTAAAACTTGGCAGCTTCCAAAGACATTCACAAGTACCTCCCTTTTACAGCATTCAATGGGACTTCACCCAGCGACGGGGCCTTTCTAGTGCAGCTGGTTTTATATCCAGAGTGAAAGAGAAGGTGTTTGAGACTGCTCTAGCCATGTGGGAAGGATTTCTGTGAAAAGTCACAGCTGGACTGACCCTATTGCAATAACGAAAACTGCCTGTTGAACAAAAAAATCCCAGTAAGCATGCAGTATATTACATACGCAGCGTCTCTCCACCTGCTGCGCGTTACTCTTTTGCTCTGTGATATTACTAATATAAAGAAATCTCATATGAAATTTTTTATTGCTTGTGTAATACCAGTGGGGGGAAAAAAAAAAATCCCTTGAAGACTCCGTTGTAGATGGATCAGTCTCTTCAGCAAAACCAAAATCACTATGTATTTAAATAGTTTGGCATATATCTTTAATCATGTTCACAATATTTTATACAGGGGAGTGGCATTTGTACTTATTGAAATTGCCTGACACCTCTCATTGTAAAAACAATGTTGCCAGTTGATTATAATTTTGCCAAACTTTGGCAAAATTTGGGCTGAAATTTTCCTTGCTGTCAGTCTTCCTGAGACAGGTTTGTATACGATTGCTTTGCTTTAAAATATCAGAAAATACACGTCCAAAATCTAAACCAAGGAACTATGCCTCTGCTTCTGCCACCGCAGCAAGGAAATTTTGGGTTTTCTCTGTGTGTGTGGACTCGTGTGATCATGTGTACGTACACCCTGAGAATCTGTATGTTAACGGTAGGGCAGTAACCAAGAGCCCAAGTCATGGAGCAGGATCCCACTGTAATAGGCAGCATATAAACACATAACACCACAGTACTTGCTTCAGATGAATTACAGTCTAAGCAAAATGAGTGGGATTTTTAAAAATGCTTGTGTCCTGGGAGCACACAAGTGCTAAGTTCCGTGATTCTGACTCAAAACAAGATCTTGCTGGCATGGTGGGTGGCGAGATGGTGAATGATACACTGCCTTTCTGCCCCTTGCATGCCTGCTTCTTACTTCCCGTCACACCTAGGGTATGTAGATGGATGCAGAGCAAATACCATGAAGGACCTGGGAGGCTATTTAGGAAATCAAACTCTTCAACTTGTCCAACTGCAATTTTCATTTAAAATTTGGCCTAAGATTAAAGGATGGTTGGAGCGAAGGACTTAGAAAAAGGTTGAATAAGGTTAAATAACCCAAAGCCAAAACATTTAATTTCATTTGAATATTTTGGTTGGAAATATTTTTATATTGCTTAAAAAAAAAGCAACAACAACAACAAAAACCCAGAGCACTGCCTTCCTTTCTCTTGTTCTCCTTCTCCTTTCAGGTCCCCTTGCCTGTTTGACTCCCCCCTGCTTGTTTCTGGAGTGGCTTTATCAATCTCTGCCTCTTTTCTTTGAAGTCCTCATTGCCTCCTTGTTGAGCACACTTTGAACACTAGTTCTCTAATTGCTCTTCAGAGAAAACTCATGAACAACCTGGAAGGGCCCTCTAGCCTTTTCAGGGGAGAGGGACTTTTTTTCAGAATAGGTTGTCTTTTAAAACTGAAGCTGAACTGTTTTTCTAATATTCAGACTGTGAGCTATTTGTGTCAGTGACAGCCTTTTTATTCTGCGTACGTACAGCTCCTAGCACAAACAGACATGGAGCCACCGCGGCAAGAGATTGCCAGAAAAAAAGATGCCACACTCCTTCAGCTGACCTTGGGATTGTTAAATTAGGGTACTCTGGAGAATATCTTGGGTGTACCATGTACTGATTTTTCTTCAAGCAGGACATCAAAGGACACAATGTCAAGCGGTGCTGCTCTAATATCTGATTGGGGCAATCAATCATTCGCATACACATTGAGAAGCGTCACTCTGTTGTTTGATCACCTTTGTCTGACCTTGAAAATCTCCTACTAAGTGCTTGAGAGGAAATATCACGTAGCAACTATCATCAGAGTTTCTTGGTTAGGTGACCAAACCAAAAGAGGAGGTTTTCTGATGGGAAAACTGAAATTAATCATCTTTAAAAATTCTCTGCAATGGAAAATTGCACCTCCATCAATTAATAACCCCTCAAGCTGATTGATTTGGGAAAGCTTTATTTAATACCTGAATATTTAAGTTTAAATTTGATGAGGCTAGACTTAGACTGGAAATGTTATTCCGAACAAATCCCCTCATAGTATTTTAACATATTTATCCTAAGTATACAGTAATCTGCAATAAATTCCCTGATCCCCATATGAATTTGATGCCCCCATGACGCTCCAAAACAGGGCAAGTTTTGGCTCCAGAGGGCTGCAAAGAAGCCTCTGCAACTAGAGTATTTCTTCAAATTCCACTGGAGGTCAGTGCAACATTACAGTTCTGCCTGGAACAAGATGTCCTTTTTACTCTGATCTAGTGCTACAGCTAAACACAAACCCCTGTAGAGCTGTTTTTAAACTAGATTTGTATAGTAATAAATATGGGCCTAGGAACTGTGTTTTGTGGTTATATTTGGACTATCCTAGCAGGGATGTGAGAATCTAAACTTGTTTGGGTGTTATTCCTTTTTTTTCTTTTCTTTTTGTTGTTGTTGTTGTGGCAGTTGTTTTTGAAGAGCTCAGGGTGTTTTTTTTCTTGCAAAGTAAAATTACTTGGAATACAAAAGGAGCAGATTTTGTGACATGTTTTCATAGCTCCAGAGAAAAGCATATCTTCCAGCTCCTAGTCCACTGGAGGAGCAGAGATAAGTGCAGTCCAGCACATGCCCCATGCACTTGGGGGCTCTGGACCACACTTTTTTATACTGATTTAAATGTGAACTTGCTCAAGTCAAGCTTCATCATTTAAATGCTTCATCCCTGGAAGTATTTAAAAGACGGGTAGATGAGGCGCTTAGGGACATGGTTTAGTGGGCATGGGGGTGTTGGGTTGATGGTTGGACTCGATGATCTTGGAGGTCTCTTCCAACCTTAATGATTCTATGATTCTAAGTCCATGCTTTCCTCTCTTTGCCTCCCTTATCCTTCTCCCCTTTCTGGTTGTAGGGCATCCACACACTGCACTCACTTCTCTTGACTGCGGCTTGCGTGGAAAGGGGCAGATATACCTGAGAGAGCTCCAGATTATCCCCTTTGGGTTATGGCCCTCAATACAGGTGGTTAAACCATGTAAAAAGCTGCCAACAAAACCTGAGGTAAGTGGTTTAAAGTTAGTTCAGACGGTATTGGGGCTACGGGTGAGCCCTTAGGGCTTGCTACATGTTTAGCTTTCCGGGGAACATGCTGCTCCTCTGGTGTGAGTACAGGGTGCCAGGCACATTGTGGATCGGCTGCCTCCCTGTGTGGCTGTAGCACAACAGATCCTCGAGCCTACAGCCCTGTTCTCCTACTGGACATCAAAGACAGACCCCCTAAAATACAGGAGCAGAGCAGAACAAAGAAGGGAAATCTGGGTCCTGGACACTACAACAAATGTTTCGTCTAAATGCTTGATGCGTGTGGGATGCATTACAGGAGCAAGGGTAGCAACACCGAGTAGACATCATCGCAGCAAAGAAAACTCTTAACCAAAGACTATGGAGTCCCAACAATATAACCCGTACCAAGCAGTGATCAACATGGTCTAGTCCAGCCAGCAGATGTGCCAGTCCTGCTTCAGAAAATCCCAGACAACACCAACCAGGTGATACAGGACCTGGTCTACTTGAGCTTGGTATGACAGCAATAGGCTTGCTCAGGCATGTCAGCGGTCTGCCTGCTGGCCGGGCAAAAAGGAAGAGGAAGGCTGGAGGATTCAGCCCATGCTCTGCTCTCAGCTGCTGTCTGGGAGCAGCCTAGGCACAACCCATGGGCTTGCTGCAAAAGCAGCATGCAAAGAGCAGGATGTTTCTGCCCTTGGGGTCTTTGGGCAGGTCCCCAATCCAAGGTTTTACTGTTTCGGTTCCAGGTACTTTGTTCCTGCTCATTGATTTCTTTTTCGGCTATATTGGCCAGAGAGCTCATTAGGAGAAGGGGCTGCAAACATCAGGTTTCCCCCCACCCTCCGTTAAAAGGACTGCTTCAAATCTTTGGGTGTGCATCCTTCCTCCCCTCCCTGAAGGGCAACAGAGGCGGAAGCTCACTCTGGCTGAACTGTACATAAAGGACACTATGTCCAGGATTTTTAGGTTTCAGTTTAATTCAGGGTACGTTTAGGCGAGTCAAAACCCTGTTGGCAGAGTGTTAGATTAGACAGACTCAACCTCCTTTATACACTCAAACACAGATATTTCAAAACATGCTGTTTAGACCATGGAGGATTTCTTGTGTTGGAGCAATCTCATAAAAGAAATGCTGACAGCTGTATCTACTGGTTAATTTAAAACCCAGCTGGAACAAGGCCTGGGCAAAATATTATTGTGAAGTGATTCTCATTCGCTGTCGTTCCATTACCGAAGCAACAGGTTTTACCACAGGCTGCCCCCCTTATGTCCTTGTACCCTGACTTAATTTCCCTCTTGGTTCCTGCAGTAATATACTTCTGCTCCATAACATGATATCAGTGTTCCCCCTCCTGTTCCAAGCCTGCTCTGCTCGGCCCATTTTGCATATACAGAGCCTTGTAGTCCCTCCAGCCGTCCTTCTGGAGGGCTGTGCGATGCCTCAGAAAGGTTTCTTTTCCTCCGCTCTTGCTCATGATTTTGCAGCTCCCCCCCATCCTCCCAGCTCATGGCAGGGTACAAACAAGCATAGTGCCTCTTTGCCTGCATTTTCTTGCCCAGCCGATGAGGCTTGGCTCACTCTCCTCTCTTTGCAGCTGGGTTCAGGGCTCTTTGGGGAGCAATCGTGCGGGTTCCCAACCCATTCTTTACCCCCTCATTCACCATCTCCCTGGATCTGTCTTATCTACCGGTGTCATATTTCCCCCAAATAAAGGAACTTTGGCGAGTGAAACAGATCATCTCTCCTAGTCTTACAGGTCTCTGAAACAGCTGATTAACATAACAGTATTTTCTGTTCTAAATCCTGTGATTTCCATGTCTTTCTCATGCTTTCATTCAGCAAAAAGCTCCTCATAGGCCAGAATTAGGAAAGCTGGAAGCTTTGGCTTTGTTTTCAGAATTAGCAAGTCTCTTTCTCCCAAGTAATTTTGCACAATATATGTTTTATACTTCTCTACCCCTTTCCGTGACTTATTTTATGCTAATAGTTCCCTAAGTATTATTAATTAGTTTTTTTAAGAAAGAGAAAGTTCTTGAAAGTTAATTAAAAGTTGCATGCAGTAATTGTGCAAAAGTAGCTTTTCCATTCTGAAAATTAAACCTTTATAATTAAAATCTGATATTCATTTAAAGATTCAAATGGGGTGTTTATTACTCATTTATTATTATTTATTTTTTGCCACTTCAGAAATGTAATTGCTCCAGCAGAGGGAAATCAATCCAGTCCCAACGCTGAGGTCCCCCCTCCCTCCTGTCCCCTCTCTGGGAAATGGGACATTTCCATCACCCCAATTATGTCATCCCGCTTGGGGAAATGATTGAATCCTGAGTGGAGGGATGGGGACACGTGCTTGCACGTATCTTGATCTCCTCCTCTAACAGCCTGTCACTTTTTTCCCCCCCAAGATGTAAAAAATTTGCTGTCTTATCTCAAGGATGGAACATAGATTTGGAAAGCTATCAGCATCTCATATTTGCCAGCAAGAGGCTACTTACTGTACATTCAAATAGCACCGAGGCTGCAAATCAAAACAGATACTGGCTCAGCAGAGCCAAAGTTAAAGAAACGTTAGGGGAAGGGTTCGGATGCTGGTGTAAATCCTGAGTGACTCCGTTCACCAAAGTGCATCTGTCAGTGGCATGTCTGGGTGGGTCTGGATCGCCCCCGTGACCCCAGTGCTCTGGATGGGTGGAGGAGAAGCCGCTGCACTAAAGCAAGACAACCCTGACAGCTGAGGCTGTGCTCCCGGGTTGTTTCCAGCACTGAAGCGCTCACAGGGACGTGGGAGAAGAAGGGTCGAGATTTTCAGAGGTGAATCCTGTTTAGTTGCCAACCTTTAGAAACTAGGGAAGGAACACCATTTTCCCTGTTTTGTATTTCTGGGACATCAAGCCTGCTCAAGGAAGCCCAGCTGGCTGTGTATGCTTAGACATATCTTTAGAGTCCCTCAAAAATCCAAGTGTAAAATCACGTTGCAAAAATCCAGGAGGCCCAAGCCCAGCCAACCTCCATTAATTAACGGGGACTAATTATAGTCTCCTTCTTTTGGCTCTAGAAGTGGCCCAATCTCAGTGGCAAAGTCATCCCTTCATGTACCAAGCAGGGTGTGAATGAGGTTGTACAGGACTTTCTTGTGTGTTTCAGAACTCAAGGATAAGTAGATATACATCATTATCATAAAGTTATTAATCATCGTGCTGAGCTAATGTCACCCATTTCTCTTAGAACGGCTTTTGCCTCTGTAAAATGCATAGCACGCCAATAAAACAAGAAAGTGCTGTAATAACCAGCATATAATTAATAACTGTCAATAACGAACGCATAATCAACACAAAACTTCTTGTGATATGTTTAAGAAATGGCGGGTCCTCTCGTGCACATCCTTGGGCCGCAATGTTATTACAAGCTATTTTTACTGAACAAGTATTTCGGGGGTACCAGAGACAAAACAAGGAAGAAGCTTTGCTTAAAAGCTAAGAGGAGTCACTAGGAATTACCTAAACATTTTAAAAACTGGAAACATTTAGGTCAAATGCACAAAGAAAGGCTCTAGCAGCAGAGAGTGTGCTGTGAGCAAACAGAACGAACTCCAGTCATACAAGCATCACCAACAGAAATAATCAAGAATAAACAAAATCCTTGTTGAATTAGCACAGAGGGAGATCTCGTTTGTCCTTGGGCTGGATGATATGAAGGAATTTTTATAATGATATTATTATTACAATGCACTAGGGCAGCACACTGAGTCCCTCATCAAGATAAGGGCCGTTATTGTGGCAGCTTTCTAGGACGGGATGTGCAAGTATTACAAGAGAGACCCAACTTAAAGAGCTTACAGTCAAAACAGACAAGGCTTTAGAGGAGGGGCTGTCATCTCAGCATGGGGAAGCTCAAGGTTACAGTGGTACCTGGTATCTGATCCGGGAAAGCGGGGTGCATCACTGTGAGCACCAACCACACCATCCTCCTCCTCCTCCTGAGGATTCACACAGCCCCGGGGTGACCCTTGGCACCATCCCCACGCAGCACAGGAGTCACCAGTATCTGCTGCAAGGCTTGGTGAAATGCTGGTTGTCATCTTTGCCCTAGGAAACTGCCTTCCTCCCATCTTGTCTCTGGAAGGTGGTGACTGGAAATGGGCTGAAATGGGGCAAAAAAAGGCAATTGTGAAGGTCTGTTAGTGCAGGCCTGCGTTTTAGCCCAAATCAGATCCTCTGGCTTAGTCACTGCAGCAGAAGCCCAGATATGTAGACTGGGACTTATTACACCCAAATTCAGCCCTTTTAGGGCTGCATTTAGTCTAAGACTTGTCTCCAGAAATACTTCCACAGAGCAGCAATTCACCCCAGAAACGGTCTGCAGAAGTACTTGAGGATGAGACACCAGTTTCTGAACACCACATTTAGGTCTGTTGAATCCCAGCCTTAAAATCCTTCCCTGTGTGATTTTAGAGAAGGCGCTTAACAGCCCCAGACCTCAGTTTGTCTCACTGAGGCTGATATTTCTAACTTTTGAAAGAGAGAAGAATCATTCCTGAATATTAACCACTGTGCAGCAAGGACTCTGATAACGACGGTTATGGAAATAAACCACCAGCCGATAACCAAATGCAAAAAAAGAAGAAATGATTATTCCCCCAGCATTACCTGTGTGCCCTGCACCAGTACATCTTAAGGCAATCTCAGCTGAAAGATAAAGACATAGTCATCCTCACAAACAAGCATATTTCATTCAATAGATAGAAAGCTCTAAAGGGTTCCAGCTTTGCTGAAGCACTGAGACACTGAGAATTGAAAGAGGTGGGAAGAATTAATTAGACTTCTGATATTACCCTGGTAAATAAAAGTAATAAGCAAAGCTCTGAAAAGGAAGACCTGATTCGTATTCAAACATTTACAGAATAAACAGCTGCTGATTCTCCTATCTAGCCCAGTCCTTATCCTTTAAGGCTGCAATAAGTGACCTCTTAATCCCAGGCAAAAGACTGCATGAGCATCTGGAACTGACAAAGAAAGCATATTTCCTTCACTATTCCAATTTCCACTCAATTTCAGTAGAAAGTTGTGTATTTTTTTTTTCGTTCCTACAGCAATGTGCGTTTGATGATGAGATTTTGTGCATCTGAACACTTTTGCAGCCTCTTTTTTTTTTTTTCCTCCTCTAAATAAAGACATGCCTGACCTCCCTACATTGAACAGGAGTACCGCAGTCCTTCAGCTTGGTTATATCTCCATTGTACTGGCCATGCTCTTAAAGCACTTATAGCAATAATTTCTTGGCGTGATGGACAGACTCAGCAATAGCCTGATCCTGCAAGGCACTGAATAAACACTTTAGCATTTAGTACATGGACACTAATGTGCTGGGAAGTAATTGCTTAGAGGTTCCCAGCTTCAATATAATAATGCAGGGATTGCATTTATACAGCAGAGGAAAAGAAATTGTTATTGGCCAAACTTCTCTTTCCCATTTTGATTAGCGCAGTAGGAGAGAGATGAAGGTAAACACGAGGCGATCCTAGGTTACAAGATCCTTTGAGCACCGGGGGTTGTATTCGGATGCGGCTATGGTTAAGAAGCGGAGAAATTCCACTGACTTTAGCCCGTTTACTCTGGTTTTACACTAGTGTTCCTGAGAGAAGTGCCTGACCATTAATATCCTCCTTCACAACAGTAATGCTGAAACGAGTGAAAGATTAAAAAGCCTATGCTAGCTTGGCAAAAAAAAAAAAAAAAAAAAAAAAATTTTTTAAAAAAAAAAAAAAAAAAAAGGCGGCAGATTTAGCCCGTTTACTCTGGTTTTACACTAGTGTTCCTGAGAGAAGTGCCTGACCATTAATATCCTCCTTCACAACAGTAATGCTGAAACGAGTGAAAGATTAAAAAGCCTATGCTAGCTTGGAAAAAAAAAAAAAAAAAAAAAAGTATCTTCTACAGTAAATACATAAACATGCAGGCAGCAATTCCCCGGGTGAGCTGAGCTTAAAAAAAGCTCAGCGGAGTTAGCAGAAGTAGAATGAACTGTGTAGAAGCACCAAAGTTTTGCGTTTCCACTTATGCGAATAATTACTCTAGTCCTCATCAACGTTTCTCTGCTTAAATAGCATTTATAAATTAAAGACGCCTAAACTTTAAATGGAAACTAATTTAGGTATTTTGTTTATTATTAAAAACTTTTTCCCTGGACACTTTGGGCTCATAAATGATTATGAAACAGTTTTGCTACTTTGTCTTTTTTCTTTTTCTTTGCCTTTCCCTCTTCCTAGGCACTGTAAATGACTCCTTAATGGCATGCAGAGCGTGGTTACCTCTAGGATACAGAAATACTGTTTGAAAACATTTTCTTTTTTAAATATTTGATTTTAGAGCTACCAAAAAAAATATTCAGAGGGCCAAAATAAAATAAAAAGAACAGCTTTCCCAATATATTATTAATACCAATAAATGGGAGCTGGCGGATTTAAAAGCCAAGATGTAATGCATTTTCCTGGAGCAGTGAGCCTTTAAACAAGTTCCAGTTATTGAGATTGTGTAGTAAAAACTGGTAAAATGAAATATCTTTTCAGATAGGATAATAAAGACAGGCTATATTAACATACCCTTCCCGGGAAACACAAGCACAGAAGAAACATTAGCTGCTATTCTTTATAGACTTGGTTGTGGGAAGGTTGGCAAGTGACCTGCAGAACTTCATTTTTAACTCCCTCTTGCAGCCTGGAAACATCTTGATGAAAATACTCGGACAGGGAGAGCCATGGCTCTGCTCGGCTTGAAGTTGTCTCTGGGAAGGCATTTTCTCAACCATACACGGTGCCTCTGGGTGGAATATTTCCTCTCTGCCTGGAGAGTCGGCACAAAGCTTTGCATCATATTGATGCTTTACACCGACACCTCCATGGGGCTTCAGCGTGTTGGAGTCAGTCACCCACGGCACAGAAAGGGACGGGGTGAGCACCTTGTAGGAATAGAGGGAACAGGATGCTGAGAGTATATCCGAGCTAAGGATCCTTGTTGCCTCATTCTTCACCGACTGAGGACCATGCTCCTGTGCGCTGCCCCAAAGCAGAAGCTGAGCCTGGCACTGTGTCTCTCCAGGGAAACAGAGGCAAGAGGATCAGCGCACTGGGACATACCAAAGACTTTGAATTAAACTGTTGTTAAGCCTTTGCTAGACTGCAAAGCTGTCAGAAGGACTAACGCAACCAATGAGTGCTAGGGGAAGTTATGCCAAGCCTGTGCAGAGGCACGACTAAAGGATGAAGAAGGATGCTGTGGAGTGAGGGAAGAAGATGCCAGCGATGGGATGGGAAAGGGTCAAATGCCAGTTGTGGAGTGCAACCCTTGACTGAGCTGTCAGTCAGAACAGCATGGCTTGTTCTGCACTTAATATCTCTGCCCTGTCACCCATTAAAATGCATGTTCTTTAATTGCCAGTGTCCCCCTAGTACCTTGGCACTTTGTTGCTTGGCACTTTGTTAGTTCGAACATCACTTATGACATTGTCCAGGGATAGAGTTAATTTTCTTCCGAGTAGCTGGTACAGGGCTGTGTTGTGGATTTAGGATGAGAATAATGTTGATAGCACACCGATGTTTCAGTTGTTGCTGAGCAGTGCTTACACTAGTCAAGGACTTTTCAGCTTCCCATGCTCTACCGACTGAGCAGGCTGGAGGTGCCCAAGAAGCTGGGAGGGGGCACAGCCAGGACAGCTGACCCAAACTGGCCAAAGGGCTATTCCATACCATGGGACATCATGCTCAGTACAGAAACTGGGGGAAAGCTGGCCGGGGGGGCCGCTGCTTGAGGACTGGCTGGGCATCGGTTGGTGGGTGGTGAGCAATTGCATCATGCATCACTTGCTTTGTATATTCTTTTATTATTATTATTATTTTATTTCAATTATTAAACTGTTCTTATCTCACCCCACGAGTTTTCTCACTTTTACTCTTCCGACTCTCTCCCCCATCCCGCCAGGGGGGAATGAGCGAGCAGCTGTGTGGTGCTCAGTTGCCTGCTAAGGTTAAACCACGACAGACATCTTAGCTCTAAGAACATCTTTTATTTTACCTCCTGCAAACCCCCCCAGTATCTACACAATTTTGTCTCCAGTAAAGACTGACACAGAAATACCGGTGAGTTACTCTGTGCTTTCCATACTCTTCTTAACTGCTCCCCCTCCTTGAGGCCCGTGGGAAGCTCAGAAGGGATGGACTGCTCTTAATGCACTAAATTAATCTCCTGTTACGTACATATATGCCCAGCACTTTTTCTACACATTTCCAGGCAGCCTTTCCTGTTTCCATCACATCTTTCCTCTTGGCCTCACTAAGGAATCTAATGCAGATTTGTTGTTGCAGGAGAGGGCAACTAATCTCTTCTAGCTGAGGCGTCCACCTGATAATGCCTCTCTCCCTCCTTTGGCTGTAAATGAACCTTAGCTCACCAGGTAAAGCTAGGTACCAAACTTAAGCAGCTAAAGTTTGGCACGAAGTACCCCACCCAACATCACTGTGGCAGTCAGGTGCCTGGCTTTTACTGAAATGCAACCGCTTTAAGCACTTGTGAAAATCTCACCTATGATT
>NW_008823916.1:2426604-2433989 GCF_000699105.1 Pygoscelis adeliae | reverse complement strand
AGTCTGAGAAAATGAAGTCCATACTTTTGACTTTAAAGACCTTTTTGGATAAGTTTCCTCATTTTTAAAATTTATTATTATTATTTTTAAGCTCCTTTGAAAAAGTAGTGTCCAGCTGCTGGTCTCTGTTCTAATTCTACCTCCGCCGTGGGTGGGTGCAGTGCCACCGCACTTGGTGGTGTTTAGGACAGAGGGTCGGCTGCAGCCGGTTCTTCAGCTGCATCCGGGGTGCGGAGTGTGCTATGAGCAGCCCCCCTCTATTTCCCAAGTTGTTCAGCTGCATGCTAAGAGCACAACGGCAATGATATGTCTGTAACTGCTCGGGGAAAGAGCATTTTAAAGGTAAAGAAAGAGATTTAAGGAAGGAAAAAAACTGAGCAGAGATAAGGCTGAGACAGTGTCAAAGAGATGGAATATACATCTCAGAGAAAATCTAAAAGCAGATCATTACCCAAAAAATACTAGCTGTAAGCAACAGTTTGCAGTGCAGAAGGAATATTTATCCACCAATGTTTTGATAGTCTTTTATTTCTTTCTGTTTGCTTCCACCGAGGGGTAATGTTATTCAGAGGTTAGAAATGGAGGTTTGGAGGTGGTCGTGGGATGCTGGTGTCTAATCCTAATTCTGCCCTTGCTATGTGATGCTAGCTGACTCATTAACCCCATCACGCATCAGGGACCGGGCAGTGTTGTGCTAGGAGCTGCACACCCCAAAACAGAGACTACTTGAGCCAAAGGGTTTGTGTACACATAGGAATTAACTTGGATAACCAAAGACCAACTGTTTGTGGTCAGACTCAAGGTCCCTTTGAGTATCTCCTCTCTAACAGTGGGTGCATTGAACAGGCTATTTACAGAGCGCTCCCTCCCATACTGCAACCCTCCAGCTTCCACAGCTTTGCTGCTCAGGGGCCTCTTTGACCCAGAAAAGGTATTTTGTGTTCAAAAGCAAGAGATAGGCTGTGAATTTAAATTCTGTGGCACCTTTTCTTTTGCAGTTGGCATGCCTTATTCCTGTTTAGTTTAGCTCACTTTCAAGCAGATTAAACTAAGCTGGTACACAGCACTCTTATTATAGAATAAGTGCTTGCAGAGAGAGCTATTCAGGAATAATTATTCTGATTTAAACATTTCTGAATAATTCTATGCAAAAGCAAGTTCTGAACAGAGAGACAGCGGGTTGATGTGGCATACAGATGGGGGAGCACAAGGAGCCGTAATACAGTGTATGAGTATTCGTGCTGGAGTCCCTATTCTAAATGTTAACACATCCAGTCAGGAACAGAAACACACCAGGTGATCAATATGTCCAATGAAAACTAACACTGTCATGGTGAATTCTGACCATTAAATACGCCCAGCTAACTCCTCCTGAAAGGGACACATAGCAGAGCTTAATCCCCCAAATAATTTAGCAAATAGGTTTGAATAATGAACGCAATCCAGAAAAATCACCATCTGCTTATGGACAATTTGCAAACAGAAAAAAGTAGCAGCATTCTTTTAATAAATGATCTGTTATGAATTATTCACGCAGCTCTAATTAACGTTAGGATTCCTAATTTCTCCAGGCAGCCCTAGTGCAACAATACTTTATGATTCCTCTGCATTTTCCATCCAAGACCCTTTGAGCACTTTCCAGACATTCAGGAGGTAAACCTCAGCCCTGCTTTGAAGGAGACAGTGTCTTCATTTGGCAGGGGATGAAATGGAGGCACATCTAATAATGTGTTGTTCTGCAACTTTCACTCATTTATATCAAATGTGCATGCCAGCTTCTGCCCTTTGCAATTGCTTTGAGTCCTGTTTTTACACTGATGCAGAAGAACTCTGCAGGTGAGTGAAAGTGGTGATTTAGAGTATGCTCGAGTGTCACAGGGACACAAGATTTGTCCTTTGTATCTCACTTGGTAGTGGATTGCTTTAGCTTTAACTGCAAAACGATGACTGTAATGTCTTAGGTCCAAATTTTCAAAGGTATATTGGTACTGGAGAACACAAAATAGGTGCCTAAATTGCCATGGCAATGTAAGTCACTAATATAGTTGGAAATAAATTCAGGGGAAAATAGAATTTTTCCAATTTTTATGGATACAAAGCAAGCGCATCTACCTATGTCCTTTTTACCACCACTTTACTACAAAAGTAAAAGTCTCGATTTGTGACAAATTGTCTCTTTTCACAAATCTTTTACTAAAGCAATGGTACCTTTTTAGCAACAGTATTCCCAACAAAGGAAGCTGCACATTTGCAGTCTGGAATTACGCAGTATAATGAGTTATGAGTGAGCGCTACCCACTTATTATGGTAGGGGGATGGCTCCTATATTCCTATTTAGCAATATTGAGCAGAGAGATTTACACAATAGCAGAAAGCTAACGTGTAGAGAACACCGAGGTTAAAGTCAGCCTTAATTCTAGCTTTATGGAAATTAAATGTTAGGGTTTTTCATTACAGACAAGTTGGACTAAAAATGAATCCTCATTAACAGAATGCTGTGATATACGGTTACATCTTCCTTGTTGGCCAGAATGTACTGTCTCTGAATTTAGCTTAACAATTTCATATGGCATTTTCCGGCTCACTCCTCCTCCTTCACAGTTCAAGAATAGGAATAGCTCTTACGGCTGAAGGACAGAAGTTGTTTTTCATTGAAGTATCATAGTTTAGAAAAAACAACCCAATTCATCTACTCTCCCTACATGTCATTAAACACACTCAGCATGCAGCATCTCGGATGCCTCGCAGGTGATGTCCTCAGCCATCTTCAGAGCCAAGTTTGCTGCTTCCCTTGTCTCTCAGACTCCTGGCACCCCAGCACTTCCATGTTGTCTTCTTATTTCCAAATCAAACGCATCTTTATTAACCTCTGACTTTCCTGAGTAAATCATGAGGTCTCCTCGAGGAAATAAAAATCAAAGCCTTGCCATACTTCAAGAAACATTTGCAGCTGGTAAAGATGAAGGCACAATCTTGGTTTTGTAGCTCAAGGAGAGAGGATCAGAAAACTTTACAACCTGGGTGTGTACCAAGCCACAGTGTATCTGAGGTAACAGCCTGGTGTCTAGCTATGAGTGTTACAGTCTTATAATACAAGGCTGCCTGACAGGGAAGTCGAGATGATAAGTTCTGTAAGATAGGATAGAGCCTGAAGGTTATGATTTGTAACTATCAAAGACCTATCCAAGTAATACTTTATTTGAAAACAATATTTTTTACCTCTTGGCAAATCTGGGACTCTATCCTTGCTGGGGACCTTGAGCACAATTGTGATGCGAGCTAAATGAATGGTACTAATTAAGTAACAAAAGCCTCCCCAGAAGAGACAGCATTTAAAAACAAAACAGTTCAGGCATAAGCCTTTTCCTCCGGGCTACCGAGGCAGACGTCACCAGGAGATTGCATTCCAGCCTTACCTGGAAACTGCAGCTATAAAGAGTAACTCTACTTCCCTCCAGACTTACAAAAAGTAAGAGGGCAGAATGTAGCTGTCAAGGATGGTAAGTATTTCATATTGTCATCATCTTCATGGATATTTGGTACTGTGTACGAAATGAGGGCAAGGGACTGGCTGCGTGACTGCTGCTGCTTTTGCATCTTGCTGAGATTTTGAGCAGGTGAACGTGGAGACCCTCCATTTCCTCATCTGTAAAACTGGAGTAATGCACACAGCGATCGTCACAAGGAAGGCAGAGAATGAATTCAACATCTTAATTTTAGTACCCATCAGCATTTCTAGCTGGGCGAGCCTTTATAGCCTGGGCCATAGGACTCAGCTCAATGTGCACATGCAGATGCCTTTTTATAGCACTGGGGTCACTCTCACTACCTTCCCATTTTGCTGGGATCTTCCAGTACCCTGATGCTGGGAGAAGCTGCTGTCTCTGCTACCATACTGCCTCACTCGGTACCTCTGCAAGGATGTTCCAGCTGACAGAAGCTGGGGCTGTGAAGCACTGTCTCCTGCCCCATCCTCAGGACTGACACCTGGAATGATTGGGATGAGCCAAAATGGTGCCCGGTGAGGGAGGACTCCTCTGGGGCAGCGTTCCTCTAATTCCTGCACTCAGATCTGAACACGACCTGATGTCCCCCCTGCTCAGATGCCGCTCGGTGTGATGCAGTGGCATGGTCCTAGCATTTCCACATCCTTGTGCCTGTCACTGTGATCTGACTTGCAAGGGAAGGAGAAGAAATATCCCCTGGCTTCCCCTGCCCGGCTTCTCCGCTCTGTGTACAGCGAGCAGGTCCCGGTGGCATTTGAGTTGCCTGGCTGAGTCCTGTATGAGTCTCTCCTCCTTGCTGAAGTGCCGTGGTAAATCAGGATTAAACT
This sequence comes from Pygoscelis adeliae, assembly GCF_000699105.1. Lineage (NCBI taxonomy): Eukaryota > Metazoa > Chordata > Aves > Sphenisciformes > Spheniscidae > Pygoscelis > Pygoscelis adeliae. Next base: position 2,429,656 of record NW_008823916.1, on the reverse strand, counting down.
ACAGTCTCCATTGCACCATAAAACCTTTAGCTCTTTAGCACCAGTTGAGAGGCAATACCAGTCTTGGCCTCATCAGGAATGGTTCCCTTTTACAAATGTTCACTGACCCTAACTGTCCCTGTTGCCTATCTTCCCTACCCTCACTCGCTGCATCCAGCCAGCATTGTACTCTGAGGACAAGTGATGCTAGAAGGAAGTGGTGTTTTTTTAAAAAAAGAAAATAGACAACAGTCCATAAATCTAGTTCTCCTGCCTGATCATTGCTTCCCTCCGTCTCCCTCTGGCATTGTCGGAAAGCGGCTCTTGGAACAACCTCTTAAAAATGTATCGGCAAGAAGAAGGGAAATTGTTCTCGGTGACAACAATGCTGTACACATATTTGTATATTTATTCTGAAGATCAAATTGATAACAACAGGTCCCTTCATGCCTGCTGATTTATCTGCTAAACAGGTATCTATGCCGTATGCACCGCATGGCTATAACTGTCATGGCTGATATAGGGATAAGATGAATAACCTCTACAGATTTCAGGTACAAGTAGGAAAATGTAATCATAACTCACTTTAGAACCAAGTGATACATATTTATACTTTGCCTATCACAGGCTAGCAAGCCTTTCCCTTTTATTTTGCATTCATGGACCTGTGATGCACATCAATCGTTTTTTCAGTTTGTTAATATTGTTGTCACTCAACTGAAATTTATCGTCACATGACTTATGATTGGGAGACAGTTTCATCTGAGGAACATTCTCTTAATTTACCACATTCAAATTTCCTCTCCCAGCTTGACTCTGCATCGCAAAGACTGATACTTTGCTTGGTTCAAACCTATTCTGTTTTTTTTCCTCCCAAACTAAAAGCAGTAAATGTCATAACTATTTATAAACTGAACAAGAACAGAAGTAGTGAAATAAAATGGATATAAACTCTTAATCAGCCCCACGGGATTTAATGGATGGGCTCAAATGCCCTTGGCTAATTTCTCTTGGGAGACATGGCCTTGAAGGACCCTCTTTGGATCATAATTGTCTTCCCCATGGCGAAAAGAGTAGAAACGACAAGTGCAGCAGCCCTGTGCAAAGGCAGTCAGAAAAGCAGCTTTGCTTGCTTTGGGCAATTTTTTAGGGCTTTAAAGGCCTCCTGCACTTCTAGTCTCACCACACTTTCTCGGAATTTTATGCCACGAGCAAAAAAGGAGCAGGGCTGCCTTCTCAAGGGTTGTGCGTGGGGATGCAGCTCCGTCACCGTGTCTGAGCTGGCTCGTTTGGGCTCTCTGCACCTACGTGCATTTGGGGATGAGGGTTACCCCGAGCAGGGTCAGCTCTGCTGGGCGGGTGAGGCCATTTCTCCCGTGCCAGCCCCAGCTCCTGCAGCTCGCGCCAGAGGAAGGGTAGACCTGGCTGTTGCAGAAAAGTCTCCACCGTCAAACTTCACTAAGGGAAGAATTTAACTTTTCTTTCTTTCAATCTTTTTTTTAGAGATCATAAATATTTATGAAGAGCCTGCCAGTCATTTTTAGGGTTTCTGACTGAATGTGTCACAAGAGAAGGGCTTTTATGAGAATTTATAGTAAATTGCAGTGAATTGTATTCCTGTCAGGGAGCAGAGAGGAGTTACATGATGTCAGGGGAAAGCAAGCAATCTCCGCGGTATGGCAACAATGCTATAGGGTGAATCTGTCCCTGCCCCAGGGGTCATCATGAAGCCTGTGCACTTCTCAAGTGTCACTTCAGTCCTCAAACTTCAGCGAGGCTCAGTCAGGAGAAACTCCCTCTTCTTGGGCAGAAATCACAGCGAACCATCCTAATCTAGTGGGTCAATTGCTTTACACAATTTCTCCATGGCAAGATACTACCTCTACATGAAACTGCAATGCACACCAATGCCAGATATTATATCCAACTCTAACACTCCTTTAACTGCATCCCAACAGGAAAACAGTCCTGAATTCTCACACCAGCAGGATTTTGGGACTTGAAGGGATGTAAAACTGGGCCTGAGTCATCAATGCAACAGCAAGCATTAGAGAGAGACTTTTCCTGCAATAAAGCAAATCAAGACAAAGCCAGAGCAAGTTACAGGAGTACATTATTGCAACTATCTGTGGGAAAGACCGAGCAGGAGGCAGAGGCTGCTATAACCCTACGCTTCACCAAACCATGCTGTGACATGCTTGTCACACAGAAATCCTTTGTCCTCAAAAACTCAAGGTTTTAACAATAATTTCTCAAAAGCTACACCCAGTACAGTCCTTGCACCCAATCTATTCTCCCATCACATTGTCACTTCCAGAAAACAAAAGCAGGATAGCTACATAATTTGCCCCTGGTATTGTAACCAAAGACCCTCTCCCCCAAGCTACATCCCCGTTGTACTAACGTATAAACTACTCTTTCTCCGTGTCTCTCAGTGCCTCAATCCTAGCAACTTTAAAACAATTGAAAAAGTAAAGTACCACATTTTTTCAACCTGCCACAATTTCATCTGATTTTGCTGCTCATCATTAGGACTACAAAAGATTAAGGGAAAAACTGATGGTACCCCAACACTGAAGCAAATCCTCCATGGATCACAACACATTAACCTGAAAGCGCTTGATTGCATTATCCTACCAGCTCCAGAGCCATGCTATTATTCTTCGGCTGATTCCATCACTTTATATTTTGCTCATTAAAGTGGGGGAAGAATGTCAAGATCACATTTTGCCCAAGAAGAAAGAAGTGTGAAGACGGGAAGTGCTTTTGCATTAATTGAATCAAGGATGACAGTGCGAACAGCTTTGAGCCCCATAAATCTAGACAGGCTCTTGTCAGATAAAGTATCAATACGCTTTATCAAACTTTGTCCATAGATTTATAGAGTGCTCAGACCACAGATCTGTAGTTCCTCAATGTAATCACTTTGGCATTTTCTAGCTATGCTATCAACCTCCATGTGAAATAATGGAATTTATTGACAAAGAAGCAGGCACTGCAATTTTGCTGTTCTTTAGAAAAATTGCCCATCAATGAGGTGTCGGTGGAGAAAGACAAAAGATATTACAGTAAG
>NW_008823916.1:2418650-2426431 GCF_000699105.1 Pygoscelis adeliae | reverse complement strand
GATCCATTAGCTTTCATGGAGGGAAAGGGGTGGCCACTCTTCCAGAGAACTGCTCTGGTTTTTACTTACAAAGTGTACTGCTCCAAGACAAAAAAACAAATAAAATCAAACCCTAAAACCTAGACTTGTTCCAGTCTGCTGAATTACTTCAGTCACAGGTTGCAAGTCAGAAGTTTGGGTTTTGTCAGTGTTATTTTGGTTAAGCTTTCACAACATTTAACCTCCTCATAATATGTCTTTCTTTGCACCATTCCTGTTCACACTTCACTGTCTATTAAATTGGATAACTACCCTGATTGCATTAGGTAAATGTGTATTATTCTTCCTCTCAACATTAGGGGATAGAGAGCAAGTGAATTTGGGAAAGACTGTGGAAATAAGGCTGAATAAATTTTTTTTTTTGCACTGCTATAAGTCCCCTGACTACTTGTTTGGTTTCAAGAAGGAAACAGAAGAATCTTGCCAGGAATTCTTAACAAAACAGGGTTTACATTTACTACAGGGAGTGGGAATGCATGCTCATGTGGGCATCAATTTATAATGTACTGTGTGTCTTGAAGCATCCTTTTCAGAGATGGCTGCATGAGCTGGTGCATGGTCTAATGCTTTGTGAGCAGTACTTCTGGGTCTTGCTGTGAAAAAAAGGGATTGCAGTATGGGACTGCAAACATTTCTCCAGTTGGCTTCAGATCACCTTGATTTCAACAATTACTATGACCTCCCTCTGTATTGACTGTCCTCTAAGTGTGCTCAAATTATCTTAAAATCTTTCATTAAAGACATTCTGTTTTCCACCTGCGAACACGTGAAAATATTTTATGATCGAATGATGGTTAGAGTCTAAGCCAGATGATGAGCCCCCCCTGGAACACACCTATGCTTCTGTTGAAAAGTCCTAATCGTGTAATCAGCAGATAATGATGCAACTTGTTTCCCACTGGGTTCTATTAATCCTGCTTCACCCACATACTTTGATGCCTATTACTGCTCCAACTGTTATTGAAAGGTGCTCAAACAGATCCATGGCCTACACGCTCTGCTGCTATATGAACACCTTGGGACTCCAGACAAGAATCTTGCTCCTTTATTTTCAGAAATACAGAGTTGACGCACATGAACTGAGAGGCATACCTGGTAAAGTAGACACATCATATCCCTCATTCTCCCTTGATATTGACTGCAAGACAGTGCCGCTTGCTCATTAAATGCCACTTCATTCTGGTACCAAAGCACTTTGTGGGAGACACAGAGGTGGGAATGAGTTCATTCTTCTGTGCTACAGTAGCTCAGGCCCCAAATGAAATCAGGACTCTGTCGCTCTAGGCAAGATATACACGCTTAGAAATACTGTCTGGCCTCAAGCACACACTGTTCAAGGAAATGAAGGAAAGGTGGAAGGGGAAGCAGAAATCCTGAAGAATGAAGTGACTTGCCTCAGGCTGCAGAGAAGGTCAGTGGCAGAGGCAGAGCCCAAGGAGCTTTCTAAATGCTATTCCTGCTAGCAGGGACCTTGACCTAAAAGATAATCAAGACTGAAGTATAAGCAGTCTCAAGCCTGTGTCTCTGGGCTAGGACGAATTCCTTACTTTGATGTGACATTTTAAATTGCGCAAAACTCCTGGCCTTCTCACCGTGCCTCGGTGACCCTTAGGGAACAAAGGGGTGTGTGCAGTAAAGGGCAGCCCAAGCAATGGAGACAGGCTGAGAAATAAAATACTAGAACAAAGCATCGTGGTTTCCTAGCATCAGCAAAAACCCAAATTCCAACCCAGCCACACGCAAGACGTTCAGTCACAGACAATGAACAGCAACGAGGACCATTGTATAACACTGTCATGTAGTGGGACAGGTACATAACACAGAGGGGACTAATTTTAGGCAGAAAGCTCCTGTTGGAAGAGAATGACTGGCTTGTAACACACCCCCGCTACGTGAACATTTCCCAGTTGCAAGGCCATTTGGAAGCACGCCCTTCAAATCTTGTCCTGGCACTGTAGGATGTTGTGCTTAAAAAGACATTGTGCAGCCAGGGATGGGAGTGTTGCTCAACATCTCACAAAGAAAGGCTGTTCTCACAAGATTTCCAGTCAAACTGAATAAACCCAAGGTTCAGAGAATTTACACGCAATCAAACTCCCTGCATGTAAGGACAAGGCACATCCTACATCCTGCCTGAAGCTGATTCAGAGGTAGCATTCTCTTGTGACCCTGCTGTGTGGGGCTGCCGTGCCCTAGTTCTGTCCTAAGGAGGTGGACAAACCTTCACCAGCAGTTAAATTAGAGTAATTAAAAACAGTTATGGACCTTCTCAGGTGAGGTGTTATATCTGACTGTACAAGCACTCTCTGTCTTTGTATCCCTGCATAGCACTGGTGAAAAGTCTCGTAGACAACCACTACCCTTCCATTGAAGCAGTGGCAGCATCCAGCTATGGAGGTACTAACACCTTAAACACACTCAACCAACGCCTTGTGATAGTCTGGCTGTACCATAATTTCCAGAGTGCTCCTTTAAAGCAACATTTTTTTCTCTGTTTACTATTAGTCAACTTATTGTACCACTCGGTACCACCTGTGAACCCAAACCTCCTTCCTGCCCGCAGCGGGAAGACACATTGCCCAGCCCCCACGGGCTCTCAGCACAGCCCTGCAGGCAGTACAGCAGCCTGAGGCAGCCGTCGTGTCAAGACTCCTGAGTGACAGCGCGTTCAACAGCTCAGAAGCTGTTTGCCGTTTGGAGACACTACCTGTGCTTTCCCCCCCTCTGACTATTTCAGCTCCTTGTGCCTGACCAGGCAGCAAGGTAAGCCAAGTGTGCTGTGCTCAGGCTTGAAAAAAAATTGGCAGCAAATGACTGCAAGTGCAGTTGAGTTATAATGCGACTTGCTATTCCTGCTCAACCAATGTATGGCTTGACTGCTGGGGAAAGATACAGGTGAACCCCCGGCTGTTAGTTCCTACAAGGAAATCCACCCACCCGTTCTGATTTTATTCTGGTCAAAATGCATTTGCTTTATCTCGCCTCCACCCAGTCATAGTGAACCAGAGACCTATTTCTACTTTTACATCTCCTATGACCTTGCTGAGTGGCACTGTATAACTTCAGTATAATTGTGCCTCTCTTTTTCCCCATCTGTAAAGACAGTGCTGGTGATGCTGGCATGTGTAATGCCACACTGTGCGGTCTACAAATGAAATATAGTCATGATGATGTTTAGCAAATGAAACAACGAGAGAAGATGCATGCTGGGGAGAAGCACAGAGAGAAACATCATAGAACAAATTAACAAAGGTCTGACATGGCAATGAGATGTAGAGAGTTCGTTACCAGATAGGAGATTGCAGTATGACTCCAGACAGCGGTGAGTTAATGCTGCTCTTTTGGTTTCTGAAGTCTCTATTATCCTTGTCAAAGAAACCATAAGCATAGCTGCTTCCCCTGTGGATAGCTGCAATAAGGAAACCAAGTCCCAAGAAAAAGTGGAGCGAATTCTTTCTGAAACATTGCTAGCCCAGGACAGCACAAAACCACAAAGGTGGGCAAGTATCAAAGGAGAAACTGTGCTGCTTATCTTTACTTGAAGTTTCTTAAAATAAGGAATGGCCAACTTATGTCCTTTCTCTAGCCCAAAATTCACTAAATAAATAAATTAATGGAAGGAGGTTGTGCAATAGGAGTTAACTTCTTGATTTAGCTACCACATATAACTGCTTCTCACACTTTTAAATGAGAAGGGGTTTAAAAGGGTTTGAAATGCAGTATCTAAAATACACATTGCAAAGATATTACAGAGTATGAGCAGTGCTTCCAGGCAGATGCACAAATGCACTCAAACATGCAGTAGCTTCCTTCTGCTTCGTCGTGACCCTGAATTAATTCTTACATTAACTGTGCTGTTACTATAACTAGTCTAGGCTCTTAGAAGATTTGCACCTAGCTGACTAAGGCTTATTATGTCCTTCCTAACCCTTCTCCATGCCTGAAATTACCATCTGGGTCTGTCCATCACTGTGCCCAGAGAATTGCAAATACCCAGAATGCCTCTTGCCTGGCTCTGTTTCAGCACAAATTGGGGTTAGACACAATCCAAACAAAACAAGAATGGTGCAGACATCACTGGTTGTGACGGTACAGAGAGGTTTGCTTTGGAAGACAGTTGATGTTGGAATGTTATCCAAAAGCTAAGGTCCCTTTCAACTTAATTTGTAGGTTTGTGACAGTAGAGATGAGTTGTTAATTCACCCTTGACAGCTTTATTCAACAACCAGTGTATAGTCTTTGGAAATTAAATAATGAGGATCAGTGATGTCTCATATTTATTTTTAAGGGTATGAAAGGAAATTAACCATCATTTAGTATAGCAGTAGAATGATTTCTATAATCAGAGACATGGGCAGAAACAACTTGATCCCCTAATGAGGTAGGAAACCCCAGAGCTCAACTGGGATAATATCTCTTGTCTCATAAAGCAAGCTGGCAGTTCTGCAGGAGAGCTGTGATAGGCATCTCTGAGCTGAACTTTGCTGGAAAGAAGCTGCATAATACACTACAGTGATGATCAAAAATGTAGTATTAACACATCAGCCAACGAAAAGGCCTGGGCCTCCTCTCATGGAGGGCCTAAATCAATATAGTATTGGCAGACTGATATGCAAACTGGTGTCCATGAAAGGAAAATGGGACAGAGTAGAGTGCTGTGAGCTCTCCATGTGATCTGATCTCTGGTGTGAAATAATCTGAGCTTAACACAGCTCGTCTAACCCCCTTGACTTTAAGTCAAATGAATATGAGAGCATCTTCTGACAAGACCGTTCCCCTTTCCTGTATTACGTGGTTCTGGGAGAAATTTTATCTTGCCATCAATTAATCATCCAAATCTGGAGAATAAAAATGCAGTGAAATTTTCTTTCTGTCTGTGAGGCTCTGTTCTGCCACTGCGTGCTATACATATCTCTGATATTCTCAAGAGAAATAGCAGGCTGATGGTGTTTGTTTTAATGTCCATGACATTATGGCATTGTAGATGAAATATCCACATATGACAGTGAGTTTGTGAGGTGGGGAAGGAAGGCTGATAATCTTGACTGAAGAGGGGGAACAGAAGTAAAATTCAGAAGGGCAAGTTGCAAATTAACTAATATTTAAAAAAGAGAGGTTCATTAGTGAAAGTTAGACTGACCCTTTCATACTAAGTCACAAGCTGTTCTTAGCGTCACACTACCTTACACAGTGCACATCAAGTAGACTTGATTTCCTGATCAATAGAGAGACATGGATTAAAGCGGAGCTATTTCCATTAAAAATTAAAAAAAAAAAAAAAAAAGAAAAAAGGAGACGACTATCGGGGGATTGGATGGCTCAGGGGTCTGTTAATAAGATAGAGCGTTGTTCGTGTTTCAAGGTCTCTGGTCTGATTACAGACCAGGTCAATAGGGAGAATGAAAGCCATTGCATTTAATGGCTGGTTAGTGATGGATGTGAAATAAATTGATGGTCTCAATCCAGTTCAGAGCAGACTTCACAAAAATACCTTAACCCATCTTGCTTTTTAAAATAGAAATGCAGAGATCTGAGATTGAAGTACCCAACTGGGGCATCTTTTGTCCATTCCCACCTCTGCTCTGCAATTTGTCCCAGCTCCAGCAAATCACCTGGTTCCTCAGAGCCTCAGTTCTCTTTATGTAAAACAGAGATGACATTAGACTGCCTTTTATTAAGGCATAAATCTAAACACCTTAACGTGGAGGCCAGGAGGTGGCAGGCTTGGGTACCCCTATGTCCCAAGGCGATCCATGTCTCACATGCCCCTCTGCCTTCAGCGATCACCCCTTTGCCCGGCAGTCAGGCAGCAGAATGATGTTCTTAGATGCTGCTTCAGAAAGCCTCAGTCCTCAAGGCCATCAATCAGTCACCTTTCTCAAGCACTAAATTCATTTAAGGGAGGGAAAAATAAAAAGTAGAGCAAAGAAAGAACTAGATTTCATAATATGGGAAGACTATGAGTGGGAGTCTGCCTTTGAAGCACCTACAAGTGAATCTAATCAAGGCATTTACTATAAACAGAGAAAATCGATCACGGAACATTTTTAACATTTAAAACATGTCTCTGTTTGGACAGCTGAGACATCCCATTACTGTGAATGACACTGCCGGATCAAGGGTCTACACAATTTGAGAGAGCTGTAAATCATCCCCAGACCTTCGGGCACACAAACATTTACAGAATTGCTTTAAATTATTTGTAAATAATGGGCCAAATTCATCCCTGGGCACAGAGTGGCTGTCTGCCATTGGCTTCAAGGAACTGCACTGCCTTACTCCAAGGCTGCGCTGAGCGGGTGGATACATGGGGCCAGGTACTGGTGTGGTGCAGGGGGAGTTTGAAGATGTCACCCTGACACCTGCCTGACACCCTGCACACCCACTCAGCAAAGCACGAACTGATGTGTGGTGGGAGTTGTACAAATATATGTCCAAAAACCACAGGTGTAAATGCAAGTAGGGGCAGGGAGCAGATTTTGTGTATTTTTACACCCTTGTGAGACACTTATCTTGTCCAAAGTGTTGATGAGCCAAATGCAAAGATAGCAGAGCAGGGCATAATTCATAGGCTGATAAATGAGGGTGAGTGTGAGGGCATAGGAGAGTTGGATTACGCCAACATGGGTGGCCTCTCCATTCACTGAATGCCAACCTATAGTCATGCTGGCAGCAGCTGGTGCCTCCCATGCTCCCTAGTTCACAGCTACTAGACTGACATGGTTTAAATGATCACAAATGTGAAAACACCTGCTAGGTCTTGGATGCTGCTGGCAAGCAGCTCTCACAGCACTTTCTTTGTGATGTCTGTGTCATTAACTGACTTTCACAAGTGGGGCATGGCAAGATGATGTGCCTTGAACAATATAATTCAGCTTTTTTTTTGGACATATAGGGAGTGAACCCAGGTCTCCTGAATACTCTGCTGATTGGGCCACCTTCCCTGGTGCTCTTCTGGAATAAAAGCATTAATTGGGGGCTAAATTACCTCCTCCTGCAGGTGAAAGGGTCAAGATCTCAGGAGCTACTGCTCAGCTCATGCATTAAAAATAGAGTCAATGGCAGTGCGTTCTGCAAGCAGGGATGCACCAGCACCGAGGACCTTGCTCTCAGATCTCCAGGGAGCTTGGTAAGAGCTGGGACCTGAGGCAAAGTCTGTACTTTCTGAAGACACAGTCTATATGACATTTAAGCACACTCAACGGGAGCCAATGGTGAGACTCCACAGCCTGGCCCTCGTATCCTTGACCATATCTTGATGTTCCAAATTAGAGTGTTTAATAACAGTATGTTATAATGTGAGCCAAGATGGGATCAATGTGGTTTCCAATGTGTTAGAGCAGTATTAGGGAAGGAGCCCTCCTGCTTGGCTCATTACTGCCAGTAGAAGTCCGTCTCTCCAGACTCGATGAGAGTCACATAAGCAGTAAGTTAACGGGCTGCTGTTACCATTGCCTCTCATGTCCAGGTCTGTTAATCTCAACAGGAGCTCTGCTAAGGAAAGCCCTGTTAAAGATGATTTTAATAAAGGGCTGATTTGTAAACACATGTGATCCCAGCCTCATTTGTAACGTAAGGAATACACGCACTCTCTCCTCTTGCCTGTCTGCTAAACTTTTAAAAGGCCATTTGCTGTGATACATTACCCTCAGAAATCTCAATGGACTTTCCTAGAACATTTCCTACAGAGTTTCTATCAAAACTAAATGGAACTATCCATGTTGGATTACTTTATAAAGTCT
>NW_008823916.1:2414652-2418564 GCF_000699105.1 Pygoscelis adeliae | reverse complement strand
TGATGCTTTATAGACAATGCCTGCAAGCAGAAAGGAGAATAAAGAATTCCTATTCTCCCTCTGCCTTCTTATGGTTGTTGCCAAAGATGGAGTCAGTCTTCCCTCTGTGGGGAGCCTGTGGAGTTTCTGACTCAGAGACATCTCAGAACATCTGTAAAGAGCATTTATTGATTTGTATTTGCACATTTGGAAAAGCAAACTCTAGAATGGATATTAAATAATGAAAAGGTGGGGTTTTTTTTATTTTGTACAGATATTAAAGGGCCGTATTCTAGCCTGAGTAACATGCGCAAGCAACCCTGTTGGACCTCCAGGAGATTGCATTGAAAAGGTATAAACCAGCAGAGAGTCTGGCCTGCTGTATTTACCTTCTGGTTGAAATCAATACAGAATATCAAATCTCTCTCTTTTTTTCTTTCCCTCAAGTGCAGAGGCTAAACCCCATGTGATAAACTAAACATATGGACTTGGCACTGAAAAATCCAGAACCTGAAAGGTTGATAGGTGGTCCTATTCCAGTGTCCAAAAGCCCTTTCCATACCAAAATATTAGCTTAGCATAGTGTCTTAAGTTGAAAAGACCAGAGAAAAAAGGCCTCAAAACCAGTCTCTCCCGTTTCAGCAAGCAGAGGGATAACCTGCACTGGTACTGTATGGGCTGCTTCTGTCTATTGGGAAGGAGAATTATTCTTCAGAGCAACACTGACCATTTGTTATTTAAGGACTGACTAACTTGATAAAAGGCTGTCTGAACGCTAACACGTAAAATGCAATCCACATTATCTCAGCACTTGGCCCAAAGAAATTCTGGTGGACACTTAAAATTAGCTTTATGTTCATTCGGGAATTTATAAATAAAGTGGTAAGAATGTGTCTCTTTCCATGATTGCAAAAGAGAAATACAGCATTGTCACGGGATGGATAAAGCTTTGGGAAGCTGCAGCACTGTTGCTTTTCCTGCATCTACTACAGTCATTTGGGGCTAAAAGCCTGAAAGCCAAGGATAGATGTTTCATATGTCCACATGCTTCACTGGTGAATGCCTGGCTGCGTGGGTCTGGGAGATGCTCCCAGTGGCACCCGTGTGGCTTGTAGGGTGGACAAACTGCTCTGCTGATGCAGTTTTGTTGTACGTTCTCCCCAAGCCCTTTCGTTCTCACTGCACCTGTGGCTAGTACAAATATGGTGGTGGAGGAGGAGGACAGCAACCTTCCAGGGCAACTCACCTGGCCTTGAGTTCATTCCCTTCTTTCCTAGCAGGGTCACCAGCACCTTCCCTACCAGGCCGCCAATGTGCACCCCACCACCGGCCAGACCAGGAGCCCTTGGGGGAGATGGCAAACAGCACTGCTGCTGGAGCCACGCGTGGAATGAGGCATGCAGCTTGGCTCCCCTAGCTAGGCACTAAACCTTACGGCGATGGCAGCCTGCTTCCAGCCATGCCCCTTTGCGGGGATTCCCCTGAGTGAAGAGCTGCATGCCTGCAAATTGCTGGATGTACATGCAAGAGCAGAGTTAATATGCTCTACATACTCAGTAAATCTAGAGCTCTCTGGGAGAGCTGGGCAGGCAGCATATATGTGGTTTTCAGGGAGAAATTGCCCTTTTCTGACTCTGTCTGGAAATGAATGGCTTGCCCTGCAATAAAGGCTGGGCTCCTCTCATTTATGGTAAAGACCCATCTTAGTTATGAAGCTCCAGCTCAGAGTTCCCCTAACAATCAGAGAACACTGCATTTATTTTTGATTTATGCCTAGGCAAGTGTTTTGTGGGGGGAAAATAAAGAAAACAGAAAATAAATATTTTTTAAAGAAATCCTCCTGTTGCAGTAATGGTGAAAAACAAACATGGCTCACTTCTGTCCAGGGAAACTGTGCCATGTGTTTTTTGCCACAGGGGATTGGGCTGTCAATGCACAGCTTGATAAGTTTGTTAGTATTAGTGCTACACACATTTATGCTGATGGAAAATCGTACTTGCCCTTGTGCAAGAATTTATGCTGCAGATGACCTTACTGAGTTTCCAAATATGTGGGAAACAGCCATTCTTGCAGGCTGCTGGTTTCAGCCTGGTGGAGGAACAGTCGTCAGAGCTAGATCAGTGTTCACGAACTAGCACAGCTCAGTTGAAGTCAAAAGAGGGATGCTACTGCAAACAAGCATCTGACTTCATTCACAAAGCCAGCAAGCTGGCCCTTTCTGTTCACACAATCTGAACGGCATATGCTTCAAGAAATGATGAACTGTAGTTTAGTCTAACTACTTCCCGGTAAGAACACCAGCACAGACCACGTTAGACCTGTGCAATCCTCATGACGGACCCATGGACGCATCGTGCGATTGGTGGAAGTGAAGGTCAGTGGGGTGCGATGCCTCTTTGGTGGGTGATGTGGGAAAGGCATCATTTACAGCAGAGCCTCTAAACAGATGGTTGGCAATAGGGTATAAAGTGACTTGAAGTGTTCACAAAGGGAAGTGGGATCATACGGCAAAGCTGTAATTGTTATTAATTATCTATTACCAGATTAGAGGTACATTAGTGACCTGCACCACTTATCCAGTGCACTAAACCACGCAAAGGTTCTCGTAACATAATAAGGTTAAAACAATAATGAAATGGTACAAGAACATGACACACCATAGCACAGCACTGTCGGGATTAGTTGGACTCCTGGAAGTGCACTTTAGCTGAATAACACGAGTTCCCATGGAAGTGAATCAGGTTACATTACGGAGATGGGAAGGGGCGTGGATACCATACGAATAATTGCTTGCAAACATACCTAGCATTTTCCTTAGGTGACGCTCAGGGTTATGTGAATAAAACTGGAGCTAATCAAACTCCTCTGAATGGTCCCATTAATTTCTGCGGCTGAACTCAAGCTGCAGAACTTGTTAAAGCAGGAGGTCATTAAAACAGATAGCGAGCTAGGATAAAATGAGAGGGACTGGCCCTTGACCAAACCTTGATCACTACAGTGGCTTAAGAAGGTTTTCTGTCTCTCTCTGTGTCCCTTGGTAAGGATTTGCTGAAAAGGTGATGGAGAAAAGTGGCGGAGTCTAACCACTAACACTAAGTGACATAGTGCAGGTTTGCAGCCATGGGATGCAAGCCTGGCCATCAGCCCCATGGATCAGCAAAGGCTGCCTCCAGGGTTGCTTTTCTCCTCATTAGGAAATGCCACCTTCCTCTTCCTCTACACCACTCAGAAAGAACCTTTCGAGCAGCTGCCTAAGCGTTTTTTATTAGCGCTGTTGGGCTCCTGCCCAGAGATCCCCATCATCACCCAGGAACATGTTTTGTGGCGTGCTACACACAAAAAAGCTCAGTTCTTCCTCCAAAGAGCTGACAGTCAGCCAAGCATCTCCACAGAGATGATCTGGTGCTCCTGAATTGCCTCCCCAGTGCTGTCCTCACTTTGGAGGAGGAGGGTGACTGGAAAGCCCTAGGTCTGTCTGAAAACAGCACAGACCGCAATCCCTGACACATTAATGAACCTCTCTAACAAGGTCTCCCAGTGACCAAAAGGAACAACCCCCCCCCACAACCTCTTCTCCTGACACGTGCAGATATGATGTGCACAGTCATAGGTGTCCAGGGGAGAAAGCATTTCCAAAAAGATCATTTATAACCTGTCACGGTTTAGCCCCAGTTGGCAACTAAACACCACACAGCCGCTTGCTCACCCTCCCCCCATGCCCCGGTGGGATGGGGGAGAGAATTGGAAGAGTAGAAAGGAGAAAAACTTGTGGGTTGAGATAAAAACAGTTTAGTAACTGAAATAAAAGAATAATAACAACAGTAATAATAATAACGTAATAATACACAAAGCAAGTGATGCACAGTACAGGTGCTCACCACCCGCCGACTGATGCCCAGCCAGTCCCCGAGCAGCGGCCGGGGGGGGGGGACC
>NW_008823916.1:2374094-2414463 GCF_000699105.1 Pygoscelis adeliae | reverse complement strand
TGTGTTATCACATTATTCTCATGCTAAATCCAAAACACAGCACTGTACCAGCTACTAGGAAGGAAATTAACTCTATCCCAGCCGAAATGAGGATATAACCCCAGACAGCTGGCACCAGCTGCATGTCAAAAGGCAGTTTGTTCTTAGCCAAAGATTATACCACCGTTGGAGAAAAAGAGACACTTTTTTTTTTTTTAAAGTCTTAACCTTGTCTCAAGCCAAAATAAGAAAAAAAAAAGAAAATCAATAAATCTTAAATTGTATTCAGCTGGGGCAGATGGCAAAGATATTAAATATTTTGGCATTTGGCCAAGTGCACATTTAATGCAAAAATTGATGCCAGTGAAATAACCTTTTCTCCTTTTAAAAACCCTCTCCAAGTTGATTATTATCCACCGAAAAAAGAAAAAAAAAAAAAGAAAGGAAATAAAGGAAATCTAGCTCAGAGACGCATTAACAGATCACTCTGAGTAACAACCCAGCAGAGTTTATGGCACAAAACACGAACCTTATTTAGAAAGCATTTGGTTGGGGTTGATAATACACAGTATCACCAGAGACCAGTGCAGTCTGCTCTGCTGCCTGTGGCTGAACTGTCTTCCATCTAGTGCTGATTTAGTGTATAATTAAGACAATGTCTATGAGATCTAAGGCAAGTGCCTACTTCCAGGGGATACTCCTTGATCTAGTTATTATCATGCCAGCACATAAAGTATCTCTTTCCAAGTAAGCACCCAAGCCCTGCTGATAGTCTCCTGACAAAAGGCACAATCCTGCGAAGTGCTGAGGACGCTCAATTCCCACTGAATTCACTCGAGGGTGAAGGTGCTTATTGCATTGCAGAAGGCGTTCAAAGGCCAACATTCAGAGCTCAGCATCTTTCAGGATCTGGTCCAAAGCACATTTCCATCCAGAATTAAGAGCAAGAGAGTTTTATTTTTTTTTCTTTTTTCTTATGAGTGAATCAAATAAATGGACTGAGAGTTATTTCTCCCCTGAATATTTTTTGTGCTTTTGAAAGATTCTGCTGGCAGCCTGGAATATTTATTTAATTTACTTACTTATTTTTTAAATTTATGCTGCATATTCATTCACTATTCTCTAGGTACACCGACAAGGAAAATCTATACATACCTTTTTTGAAATATACCATGTCACAGACAAACAAGAGTAAAGGAAATGTAGAAAGTATGCTGAAAGGGAAAGCTGAGACATAAGCACAGCAATGCTCAGATCTTCTCATTGCTCGGCAAATGGGGGTTAGTATTAAAAAACCTGCCATTACATATGGGGAAATAAAGTCACAGAGTATAGCTGCAACCTTCCTAACACCTCTGAGCATTTGGAGCAGCATTAAGAGTATAGCCAAGTGGTCCCAAGTCCAAATCGGTGGCCTTAGTATCAAGACCTTGGGTTTTTTTCCCCCATTAGAGGCTGTGCTTAGGCCCTCTGAAACTTCCTTATGGCCAGCCTAGGAACTGCCTGCTTTTTCCAGGGCTCCATTGACAAATTCCTCCAGAAAACCAAGCTATCTTTTAATTTTGCATCTGTTATAAAAGGTAGGTACAAATCAAAATGGTTGCAAAAATATTGGCTCTGTAGCATAATTAAGTACATAGATGTTTAAAATCCACGCTTGTGCCAATCATTGATTGCCAAGGAAAAAAAGAAGCAAGTGAGTTTGGGTAACTAAACCCTCCCCCCACCCCAGACAAAAAGAAACCCTCAAAAACCAGCCTTCAAAACCAACTGTGTTTAATTCTCTAGTAAATTTTCTCCTTTTTTTTTTTTTCCAGTTAAAATTAGCAACACGCTTATTGATTTTTTGTGTAGCTGGAAACGTATGGAGAGAGCTAAAAGAAAGGTAAATAAAACATGATGGGCTCTCAGGGTTAGATAAAAGAAAGTGCTTATAAATGCAGAAGTCCATGGGCGGAACAGAAACCATGAAGGGTTCAGGCAAGAGGCCAGGAAGCCGACTGCATACTGTAAGCTATTATTTGTGTTGAAAATCTCCAGGAATTGACCGAGTATGAGCTTTCTTAAGCAAGTCTTTTTGCCAAGATCTATACGGTTATAATCATCCCATATTATTTATATCGCAGGAATTTCCATAAGTATTATCCTGCCTTGGCTTTGAAAACAGAGGAACTGGTGCAGGTGCACATGGACAGTTTAAGCAAATCGGTTAACAGGGGTGACATGATGTAATGTTGTTAGTTTAAGTGATCTTTGATCAATAACATTCATGACAACAGACGAGTTTGTTTGTCCTTAACGCCAGGAGGTATTTTACCACTTCAGTAGTTTTAAAGCTAGGGGACTGAGTCCAGGAAAATCAATATGAAAGTGAAACTCTTCTAAGTTCACAGTGGAACTTACAAAAGGTGGGATGGAAAATGGTCAAAAGCTCAACAAGGGTTGGGACTCCTTGGATCCACTGCACAATCACCTATTCCTTCTTCAGGCGATAGGGAACAGGTCACCTCTCTCCTCTTATCCTCAGTTTACCCACTTTCAAAGTTGATTTAAGAAATTAGATGACCTGCGCCAGTGCAGTTGCATCAAGCTGATCATATCTAGGGTGAGATTCAATATCTGAAGTAGTTAGACTCAAAACATGTAGGGATTTAAAGATCCATATCACCAACATACACCAAAAGCAACAACTACAACATGTAACAAATCAAGCCTTAAAGCTATATAGATATTTAAGTATGCATATGTATGTATATTTAAAAATATAAAGTGTCTTCATCACAACTGGCATAAGGAGAGAGCTGACTGTAGCAGATAGTTCTCATGGATCAATGTTGCCTTGACCTTTGTGTGTCATGTTTTTGATGCTGTTACATTTTTTCACAGAATCAGACAAGCTCATACTTCTGCAGAGGAATTTACTGTATCTCAGTGATACAGACTGCATAGCATTTAACCTTCCCAGCTTAAGTTTAAATGGGGTTGTGCATGCATGTGTGTTTCTGCATTGCTGGGCTATGGATCAGTTCTACTTCTCCAACTAGTCTCATAGGTACAGGGCAGATCTTGCATGGAAAGTGACTGCAGAGTCAGTTTACAAAGGACAACACAAGCCATAATGCATAGAAATTTGGTAAATGAACAGTTGAAAACATAACGTTAGATTCACATAATGAAATAAAGTTAAATTAAACTCACTATTCTTACATTAAACAAGAAGGCCAAGAGCTGGAATATTTGGTCTATTAGCTTGATTGCTGTTGCAGAATATAAGAACACAGGACCATATACCCAGCTCTCAAGAGACAAAGCCGAGTGAGTCATTCTCTGCTTTCCCTTATCTACCTATCCTACAGCATCAGAAGCCTCTTGGGACACAGACTGTGCCCAGACAGGACTACACAAAGGACCCAGTGAGATGGGTCCATTTCTGAGCCTCTAGTGGCTACTGCCATGAAAAAAGTGAAAATCACTATGAATAAAGCAACAAACTCAAACAGCAAGCTGAAATGGGAAGTGGTCCGATCCTGCATTTATGCCCTCACCCTGCTGCAGATCTGTTGGGTGATACTGTGCACACCACTCCTCCAGATGCCTCAGTTTCCACATCTGCAACGAGGAGTAACTATACCAATGAGCATGCCTTAAATACTTTGAGATGTAAGTACTAAGAGCTTTGAGATGTAAAATTTGTACGGTAGACTGCAGTATTATTCACCAACTAGACATAATCAGCAAGAAGGATGACTCAGATATGGCTCTCATTGCTCCAGAGCAATAAAAAAAATCTTCCACAATAAATTTTAAAAATTAGTTTGTGTCGTTTCTGAGTTACTGGAAAAGTAACTTTGCTTGTTCTGTTCTTATAAATAAAATGCCATCAAATTATCAGGAACAGCATGAAACATGATGTTCAGCAGAGACAATCCAAAGGGAGGGATCTTTTTGTGTTCACGGACTTGGCTATGTGGTCCTACCGCAATTCACCTGTGAATTGAACCATCTGCAATTAACTTAGTCCTGCTAGTAACCAATAGCTATTAAATTCACCCATCAAAAGTATTTCCTTATGTAGAGCATCAAGTGTTTAGTCTCAGACCTGAACAACAGCACTAGGAGGTTTTATTTATCAAATCAAGTCACACTGTGTAAGTGTCAAAAGAAAGATTTAAAAATAAGGTTTTAGGACTATCGGGAGAAATTGGAGCGTTCCAGGTACAAATAGAGAAACACAGTCTGTCTGTCACATGGCTAGCAGCAGAGAGAAATGTAATCTACAGTAACAGCACTGCTTTCTCTTTATTTTCACTTTGCTCAAAGGGCACTTTTCATCTGCAGTTTCCAGCGTGGTGGGTGGCAGCTGTAACACGGGCTCAGAAGTCAGACCCAGAAGTAATCCATGCCATCCCAGTCTCACCCTGCAGGACCAAGGCTCACTTAAGAGGTGGCAGGTGACTCCACCTGGCCCAAAGCAATTTACATCCATGTAAGGAGGAATAATAAAAAAAAAAAACCCCAAACAACATTCCTGTAATGAGATCTGCATGTGCCAGGGCTGGGCTGCTACGACCTGGGCTTTCCCATATGAGACCTCCTGCAAGTTGTTGTGTGGCTGTACAGGAGGGACTGTCCCACGAGCCCAGATGGCCTGTGGCATTGCCCCAAAGCTGGTGTCCTGCCTACAGCATTGCAAAGGCTAATCAGTTCTGGTCCTGGGCATTTAAATATGTTAATTTATTCCCTCTATTTTATTTGTTTATTTTTCCCTGTCTTCTCACAGGAAAGAGGCCAGAGATATGTCCACGAAGCTCACCTGAGGGTGCTGGGAGTGATTTTCTTACCAGGTCAGATTTTAAGTAAACCATCCTCCACCATGCTGTGCACCCCTATCAATCCTTAGTCTAAGAAGTGCTGGGAGGGGCTGTTGGTTGCCCTACGGTCTTGAGTCTCTCCCCATTGCTCGACAGTAGAGGTTGTTGCGGGTCCAGCTTCCTCCAAAGGCCAGAATGGGTTGCTGAAAGTTAAGCGTGACTTTCAAGCTGAAGCTGCTGTTTGGTTTGTAAGGACAGAAATAGGACCGTGGATATTAACTGCTAGCAAATGATTGTCTGATACAATAAAGCAGAACATCACCTGCTCCCTCTGCAAACTTTTCTTTTTCCTGGTGCCATTGAAAATAGTCTTTTCTCCGCTATTTCTGATAATGCAGCAGAGAAGACTTATGATTTGCTGTCTTAGGGTGGATACCAGGATCCATTTACACCTTCTGTGGGGAACAGGGAGCTAGAGGCTGCAGATCAATTTGAATTAGCAGTCCCTTTAATTCTGAATTTCTGGTTTATTTGCTGTGCAATCAAGGCAAGAACATAAGGGGAATAAAATAAAAATCGAGGTCTCTACTCAACAGTATTTGGTAGTAGATTACCTATGGTAACGTGCATAATTTTCAATTCCTTATCTGTCTTCCACAGACAGGTGACCCAGAGTTATTAGCACTGTTTATATCATTAAGCACTGGGCTGGGATTAGAGTCCAAGTGACTGCACAACACCGTATGTGAAATTCAGATCTCCTGAGCACCCGCTAATCAAGTTCACTTGGGCTGATCTTCCATCTCCAGTTCTGGCTAATCTAGGATTTGATAAAAAAAGCGCAGGTAGCCTCCTCCAACTCCTTCGCAGCTTAATCCGCATATGTAAAGACCATAAAAAGCAAGGACACGCTGTGAGGGAAGAGGAAATATTACCCTGAGACAGAGCCAGGCAGGCAGTGAGACAGCACAAACTCATTTCACGACTGCCGTGTAAAACGTTTTTAGTGACATGGAACTAAACTAGGGGAGGAAAAACATGCAAATACACCTGAGTGGAGGAAAAACGCTCTCTTCAAGCAGAGCAGAGCAGCAAGACATGTCAGCCTGTGCCATTTTGTGCTTCTGGTTTATCAGTTGGAGGTCAGGCAAAACAGGTAAATAGTGCTTATCAGCACAGATTTATTAACGTCTTTTCACTGCTGCCATGGATGCTCTCCAGTACTCAGGATTGTCCCCATGTCACGCAGGAGGCAAATATTTGCAGTGCAGGATGAGAGTGGTTTGCTTTTTAGCGGAGCGTGCTGTGGCATTGGTACCGCTCAAAGACATGTCCCTGACCCCCTGTCCGGTCCCACTCGTCCCTGGGGACAGGGGGAACAAAACAGCCATTATATCTGCTGCATCCTACTGAGTGAGGGATGTGCCCAAATACCTGCAGAGGGTCTAAGGTCAAGAGAGTGAGGAACATACTGGAGGACTCCTGGCTCCCAATTTAGGCAGCTAAACGCGGCCCTTTTTCTCCTTTTACAGCAAAGTGCATCACCTTTGGACAATAAACAGTCCAAATTGTTTATAATCCCCTTGAGGGATGACATTGTTGGTGGATAGCTTTGTTCTAGGGACCACAAAGAACAGTTTGAACAACTCCAGGCGCCGTTTCCCTGATCACTCAGCGGTGGAGCAGGGTAAAGTCTGCACCGCCCAGCCTGTCTTACTGATAGCTGTCTTCCTTGTACAGGATAGCCAGCTCTGGTTTTGTTAACAATAAATCTCCTAATTTGCATCTATTGTCCCTCTATTTCATACAGATATTAATTTAAAATAGAATAATCATAATACTGTTACTATAGTAATATACCAACATCTAAAATATAACAGGGCAATGATGTTTATTTCCAAAAAATTAATTCTATATTTAGTAATCAATGAAATGTCAGTGAACATATTATGTTTCCAGGAATTCTGGGGTATTCCAGTTCAGGCCTATTGCTGATGGCTGAACTCTGGTGTCCTCCACCCACGTTGGGAGGTCTCTTTCTCTTTGAGAAATCTAGCTGAACCTAATGAAGCTACTCAAGATATAAGGTGCTTCTCAGAGCAATGATGCCAGAATACTAACACTGAGCCTGCTACTTGGAACCACTGATATCAGCAGGTGTACTTAAAGGGAAGTGTTTAATCAAAGATGTAATGAAAAGAAATGAGGTGTGAGAGTCTGACCCCTTGGTATGGAAAATAAGTTGATTTGAATGCTGATAGCTGGGCAATGAGAAGTGCTCTGTACAGGGAGCTGCCTCGGCAAGCGGATTCACCCCCCCTCTCCCTCTTCCCATTGCCACTGGGGAGCCACAGCCACTGTGCCACCTCCTACCCTGGGAAGGGAGGGACTAGGGAACAAAAGGTGGCCAAAAATAAAAGGAGAAGAGACTGCAGCAAGTCTGAATGAGAGCAGAGCAGTCCCAAATCCAGTTGGGAAACTGAGCTGCAGAGCGCTGTGAGCCAGGATCGCACTTGGTCCTCCATGGGACGCTGCTCTGGGACACAGCTTGGTGTGATCCAACACCTGGGGGGCTATATCCCCCCTGCACTTGGTGTTAACCCCTTCAGCACCACGTGATGCCAGGTGCACAGGTGGCTGTTCTCTGTGCCAATGTGGGAGCTCCTGTCAGCTCCTGCATGAGCCCTATCCCTGGTAAGGGATAACGTCAAGGAGAGAGATCTGCATCCTGAACAGGCTCTTGGCCTGGCCATGGGATAATCAAGCTCCTTTTGCACCGCTTGAGGGGCTGCCACTGACTCACACTGAGCCCAAGACATGGCTGAGGACAGAAGCTGAGATTTTAGTTGTTTCCGCGTAGATATCACCTCATTGCAGATGTAACTGGTAAAGTACCTGCTATTCTCACAGATGGTTTCTTAGCAATATAAAGAGTCTTTGCCTCAATGGAGATAGCTGCAGTTTTACTAAGGATGGCTGCACTCTAGGTGCTTTGGTCTTAACTAGTTGAAATGAGTCATCTACCACACTGCATGCACAGACTCCTTCATAACTGATATGGAAAAGAAAATAACAATAACAAAAATCTCCTGTGCTGCTTCCTCTGGAGCAGCCACTGCCTGAACAGCCCAACATCTCTTCCCTGGTCTGAGCTCTCATTTCCATGCACGAGGACAAACAGATGAGGAGGGGGTTTTGCCTGTACCGTTACCCAACGTGCGCGACGCAGCACAGAACTGGGTTGTGACTGCAGCTGCCTTATAGCTCAGATTTTTCTTCAATGGCAGCTTGCCAAAAAAAAAGTTTAGGAACCCCTAATTTAAAGTATTCCTGAAGCGCAGTCTGGGGCTTCCTCCCTTCCCCTGCATGATTGTCCTCTCCAAACCCTCCACCAGGGCTGGGAAGGGATGCCCAATTCATGGAGAAGAGCTTGCAAAGGCAGCAGGGGGTACCTTGGAAAGCAAGGGGGCTGCGAGCACTCTGCTGTCTGTAGCAGAGCTGAGGGGCCAGGGGAGAGGGGCAGGGGTGCACGTACCCAATGCTCTCCTCCAAACCAAGCAGGTCCTCTCCCTGCACGGGGGAAACGTGAGCTGTGCTTCTCCCACAGGAGCGCCTGATGCATTTTGGCAGAAGCTCCTCACCCGCAGGTGCACAAGGCAGGAGGGCAGAGTGTCTTGTGGGGGCAGATCAGCCAGGCACAGATGTGCTGAGGGAACAGATGTTGGCTAAACAAACAGATGAGCAATGCTTAGCTGAAGATGGACATGTATGAGAGAGATTCCCCCCTCCCTTCCTTGTTTCTGAAGTTAAACAAACCAGCCTTGTTCTTGCCCTAGGCTTGTTTCTGCTGAATGTTCAGCTGAAACCTTCTCAGCGATTCACTTAACAGTTGCGAGTATGATAATAGCAATAATAAAAAACCCCAAACAGACAACACACGAGAAAACCACAGGGTTTTACAAGACCTCATAGCTAGTTGATCCGAGTATCTGAGATGCCATCACACTTTCTTGCTTGGTTTATAGAGATGGGTGAGTTGGAAAGAAGTGGCTTATTTCATTCCTATTCTCTTACTTATTTGACATTGTTTTGATTAGAAAAGAGAAGCTATTGGCACTGGGTGTAATAGCTTTTATACCTCTCCTCAGTGTCAATATTAGATGCAGAATTCTGCTCGCCTACCAGCAAAAATTACTCTAACTCACTGAAAAAAAAAAGCCATTTTGGTAGAAATATTGCTTACTTGGAAGTTATTTTTTATGGATATTGAAAAAGTCTTCACCTATCTGCAATCCTCCAACATAAAGACTTCCAGTTTGAAACAGCTAGAAAATCTAGTCTATAGTCTATGTGGTATATGTAGTTTCTCCCTGAAGAATCCAGATGTTCACATTTCTTAAAAAAATAAATTACAGCTCTAAGTGCTATGGTTCCAAAAGAAGTCTCAAAAATGTGACAAGGGAGCCTGCAGAGAGCCCTGGGACAACGGGTGCAGGCTGCGAGACCCGTTTCATTCACTTTGGGGGATGATGCTGGTTACAAAGGTGAATGTCAAGGTCCCTGCTTTCTGTCCCCTCTCCAGCCCTGCCAGACAGTGCTCCCACAGTTCTGCAGCACAAGTGTTTGTTGAGTCATGTGTGTCCCAGAAACTGGTTAAGGGGGCCTGGGAAGACAAGGAATTGCTATATGCTCTTGGCCACTAGATAAACACGAGGAACAACATACTTAGCAGGGCACCAACTAAGAAAGTCCAGGATGTTGATTGGGATGTTACCTATACCAGTCCACGAAGTAAAAGATGGCCTCAGGATGAACTCTGGCTAACTCAACAGAAATGTGGTCCACTGAATCCCGCTCTGAGCAGGAGCAAATTTGATATCGTAGTGGACAGTTTCAAAGTTTGCAGTACTGTGGTTGGTGCCAACACCACGTCTGTGGCACGAAAAGCCCAGGACAACTCACATATCAGATCTGATATGTTTCAGCATTATCCTGAGAGACAGCTCTTTGTGCATCCACAATGCACGCTTGTTATTTATCATACCATGCTCAGCAAATGTGCTACCCGTTGCCCTGTGCATGCTGATTCTAACGGGCTGTGTGTTTCATCTGCTCAGGTGCTCATTTTGAGCTTACTGGGGCTGACATATTCATAGCTGCAATGGAAACACCAGATCTGGCAGGATATATTTCATTCTTCATAAAGTGTAAATGCTGACATCTTCCCAGTCTAGTCTTTGAGCGATGCAGTTGCAGCTGTGAAGCAGATGAATGAAGTCTGCATATTCACCAAGGCACGCGCTCATTTTCCCAGTGTGGTCTCT
This sequence comes from Pygoscelis adeliae, assembly GCF_000699105.1. Taxonomy (NCBI): domain Eukaryota; kingdom Metazoa; phylum Chordata; class Aves; order Sphenisciformes; family Spheniscidae; genus Pygoscelis; species Pygoscelis adeliae. The sequence goes on along the minus strand of NW_008823916.1, from coordinate 2,404,349 downwards.
CTCCCTGCGTGTCATTCTGAAAGCAACAAGTGTTGCTGCCTCTTTTGGGCTGTCAGTTTAAAATCTCACTCATGTAGGTGCTCAAACGCAGGTGACAAAAGGGACCCCTTTCTGAGCTGACACAGCATGGCAGCACCTAACAGAGCTGCATTGGAGAGAGTGCAGACCAGAGGTAATCAAAGCCTTCCAGCACTTCAAAGTGTTAAGATTTACCAACGATGGCAACGGGAAGGAGTCCTAAAAATAATGGTGTGGAAAGGGCCATGTTACCTTGTTATACTGTATGCTGGGAACAGACTAGTTTTAAAAGCAATTTGCATAATTTAGCTTCTCCACTCTTAGAATAGCAAATTAACAGTTCATTTTATGACTCTACCAATCAACACCTATAGCCCATTAAATTTAACAACAAACTTGCCTTATGAAGGAGCTTGCAGCTGAGTCTTTCACCAAGCCCTCCTTATCACTTATTCTTTCCCCTGAATTGTGTTTCTTTGTTTTATAAACTATCATTTCTATTTTCTCATTAGCAAGCATGATGCTAAATTAATTCCAGGTGTTAATTTACACATCAGGTGCTCAATTTAAAACTCAGCTCTACTGGTATCAATGGAGACTAACCTTACTGCATCTTCAGTTCTCCAGAACAAATCCAGAGCAACTCTGCTGCTCTCAGTTACTGCAATGCAAGTCTCAGCTAAATCGACCCTGCACTCTGCTGCTGCAGAAAAAAAACCAGAGTAGCTCCAGTAACCCCATTCTGTCCTCGGTTAGTGCAGTGTAATTTGAGAGCAACTTCACAAAATGAAAAAAAAATTTACTCAGGGTGCATGTTGAATATAACTGGAGGCAAAAATTGGCACAAGAACTGAAAATACGCGCAAGTTTATTTTAAAGGTTTATTTTCAGGACCAGCTTCTGAATATGGGGTCATTTCAGTAAACAGATGAACATGCTGCTAATTGAAGGGAACACCATGCCACATGGCTTCATTTGCAAAGCCATTTGGAATGAATTATCAATATTTTATAAATACGTTAAGGTGGTAATAAAAGATGCATGATGTAGTGCGTAGGTAGGAAGCCCTTCTGAAAGGAAATGAAGAAATTATAGATAACCTTGACATGTCAAAGTAATGCAGTTGGAATTGTTAAGCAGAATGGTTTTAAGATGTTTCAAGGTAGGAAAGTGATAGGAATTCTTTAAAGGAACAATGTCACTTTGTTTAGGCTTAAAATCTGGTTTGCCAGTAGGGAAATGTTTGTATCATCTCTTAGAGGGATAAATTTAATTTGTGAACTTCTGATAAGCATGTTTTCACTGCATTCCCCATCTCATCCAGACATAACTAATAACACTTGTGCTTCTTGCAAAACCCGTCCAAAAGTATTTGGACAAAATTCCACGTATCCCAAAGATTGGACTGAGTGACAGTAATGGGGTAACACAGCACACACTTGTACTGACAGGCAGTGGTGAAAACTCCTGTTTCCAGTGTTCTTTTATTCTCAGAAAAATGGGACAGAGTATAATTTCTGTGTTTAGCTGGGTAGATTTACACTGGGTCCTTGTGAACTGCAAGGAAATCTGTGCTGTTTAGGCTCTGTGGCTTTCACATCTGAATTCTTGCCCCAACCTATTTCGGCTTCTATGAGCAATGTGGTTACAAAGACTACATAAAGCTGTGTTTGCTATAAAGCCCTTTAGAGCCGTAACCTCCACCCTTAACCTCCAGAGACGGGAAAGAGAGAGACTGAATCACATCCAAAAATTACAGGTCAAAAGGTCATACTGGAGCTGGAGTTAAGAGGAGCTGCAGAATAAAGACTGTGACTGCCCAGCCACCCTTGTGCAAAGGAGGGAGGGATGGGAAGGTGGATTTTGGGAGGCGGCAGAGGTCTGGCTATCAGCTGGGAGCTGGTAAACATCTCCAGGTACTTGTGGGAGGTCTTTTGCAGCCATGTGTAGATCTGCATGTGTATACGGAGATAAAGGCATGTTTGGACTGTGTCATCACTGTGTTTGCTGAGGTAACACACCTGGGATCAGCTTCCTATTGTTCTCCAAGACAAGTGGAGGCACACAGGTGCGATAAAGGAGAAAACAAGTTTGGAGACTACTAAACACAAACAGAGAGAGATGTTTTATTGCAGATTTCTTGCAGGTGGGAGACTGTAGGAGGGAAGGTGCCCTGCCTGGCCCATGTCTCTGTGCCTGAGACTGACCAGCCAGCAACTGGGCTCTTGGTTTTGCAGTTCTTATGCTGTTACACTCCCTGGTGTTACCTTTGAAGGTCCTACACCACATTTTTCCAAAAGAAGCTCAATTAATAAATGTGTCCTATCAAAATGATGCAAAGCACACTCTTTTTCCACCCACAGAGTGAGCGTGGATTTGCTTGAACACAAGCCTAGCTACACACGCTCCCAACTAGCAAATCCAGCATGGATGGGGATTAGAACTTGGAAGCACATTACAGTTTCCCTGAATTTTGAGTCTTACTGCCAAAGATTTCTGTAAACAGCTTCAGCTTTTATCCTTCTATCCTTTGAACATACATCGCAGCGTGCTTGACCTGTATGTTTTTAAAAGAGGTGGTGTGCTCAGTGAGAGCCTTTGCTGGCACAAGCGCATGCAGCCAAATCTGAGCCAAACCGCGCTGAACTTTATGACTTGAATAGCAGGATAGCCACATTATTTGTTGAATGTCATATATATGTATGTATATCATGCAAAGCAAAGATGTGCTTCTTCCTTAGTCTAATTAATGGCATCTCCTGGCCCAGGGAAACGCTAGAAGCTGGAATCCTTGCCATTTGGCCAGCCTTATTTAAAGGTAAATCAGGGATCCATGTAACACCCTCCCTACTTAGAGAAGCTAAATCCTGAAGTGTAGTTCCTGCCCTCTCCCCCTTAAATGTATTTAGTATCCTTAAAGGAGACTAAATCTGGTGCAGTATCATTTATAGGCACCCAACACACCATGAAGAGGCAGCACCCTACCTTAAAACAGCTATTCATAATGTCAGAACCACAGTGGAGAAAAAAAACAGATGAAAACTGATACTATTTCTTTTGTGTAGTAAGATTTGACAATTCTCTGTTTTGTTTCAAAATTTTCCACGTTTTCAGGAAAAGAAATCCCTATCACAACGTTTTCAGTATTTAGTTATAAGAAGTTGAACAAATATGTTTCCTTCTTTTGAAAAAAGAAAAAAAAATCAAACCCAGCATTTTTGACCTGCTCCACAGAAAAAAAATCTCCTCCTTATGAAAAGCATAGGCTTCTACTACACGAATAAAATGCTGTTAGCATTATAGAACAGATGATACAAACAAGCACAATTAAGTAACTTCATATCAAGCAGCAGGGGGCCATGGTAAATACACACCAGACAATTTGTAACCGTGCTCATGTTTAAACATTTTACGGGTCTCTGAGCCCCTAGTTTTAATTTAAACAAATACACACTTCAGTGTATGTCGATAAATAAAATCAGAATGATAGCTCTCAGTCTGACAGGCCCCCAATGTGAGATACAGTCTACACTAAATAAAAGAATTGTTTATGTAGGTAAATAAAATATGGTTAGATTCCTTCTCTGTATGCAGATAACTCTAGCCATCACTTATATTTTTTATGATTGTTTTTTAGTTCTGAGGTAAACAATCCTGAAGGAAAAATAATGGGAGGGACATTGATTGTACATTGTAATTTTGGGACTAAAATGATTGACATCTCTAAAAATGAGGGATGTGTCTGAAGTATGTTTCCCATAATTATTTTTCAGCATCCTTGAGGCAGTTATTTCTTTTTCTAAGCATAGGGAGAGAAGACCGAACCACTGTTGCCACTCTGCAGCTATTACTGGCAAATGGTGACTTTTTAAATGCTGCTGCGTTGTGCACCCTTCCAGCAAAGTGGCTGGAATTATACATTTCCCTCTTGGGATTTTTTTTTTATTTTATTTTATTTTAAGTCACTAAACACATTGCTAGAAGATCCCCTCTGTGCAATTAACTAACCTGAATCTGAGCTGCAAGAATGAAATGGCAGTGTAAGAGACCCTCCTCCACAAAGCTGGGATAATGCTGACCAGGTATTAAATTCATGCAAAACACACACCTACCAAAGAGATTAGAAATTGAGTCACTGAACCAGGAAAAGTGCTAAGGAGCAGAACAGGCAGATCAGAGCCAAAAACAAAACAAAACCCAAAATAAGAAAAAAGACTAACCCAAAAAAACCCAGAGAAAAAACACCCCCAAAACTAAAATCCTCTAAAATTGTGCAAGACAGCTTTTGAATGTTTCAAAATTTGCCTGTCTATATATAAACCCATAACGAGATCATTCACATGTCTGTACAAGCACAGCAGTACATAAGCATTTCCTTCCTAGAGGCACACATCAGACGAGGTTCCCATCATGCTGGATATGGTATAAACATATATTTTACATGATCCTCCTCCTCCCCCAAAGCTTATTTAATTCCAGGGCCAAGTTTTCCCTTTCTGCAGCGCTTTAAGCAAAGCATTGGGCTTACTTTGCAGTGTTTGACTGCAATTTTTCATACAATACCAGAATCCCTCACTTCCTACAAGTTCGGTACAACACGTGTTATTCAGAGCAGGGTTGCTGGGGCAGAACGTGCATCCAAAGTCATTTTACATTGGGAATTTCAGAGTTTTTAGGAATATACAAACAGTGATAAAGTAGGCGAGATGCTACCCTCTTCAAAGGGCCTGTTGGGTTTTTCTTTTTGAAAGAGATGGTTCGGCAAATCTTTCCTTTTCTCTTTTCATACGTCCCTATGGTGCTGACTGAATACATTTGGAGCTATGCTAGAGCATTTGGGGATGGGGAGAGGTACGAGTCAGATCAGAAACTGGATTCTTGGGGCTTTATTTCATCCATAGCAAAAGCAGGGCCAAAAAGGTGAGTGTGTTTCTTATCACACCATTGAAGAACTGTATCTTTCAGCAAAAAAAAAATATATATAGATAGGACAACATTCAGCTCTTTTTTTGGCATACTACTTCTGCAGGGGACTTTTCCTAGAGTCCAGATTCTACTGCAGCTAAAATCCCCAATTATAGTAAGAGGTACTTGCAATACAGGTTATTCTGATGGACGTAATACCCAAAACTAAGCTTTCTACCATCTGTTCATCCCTAAAATTTGAAAGCAAAGAGAACATATTTCACCACTACGTCAGTGAAAAGTAAGATAAATGCTATTTAAATGCATGTACAGCATATGTTCTTTCTTCTATGCCACATTCATCTGCAATGCTTTACTCATTTCTCTGGAGACACAAATCAGTGGGGAAAAAAGAAAAAACCCAACTTTCCCCCACAACCAACCCTTCCACAGAACCAAGTTTTCTAAACACAGGTGTATTCGTGGGAGACAAGAGTGCTATTCAAACTGCAAATGAGACTGGACTATACAAATTACATTATTTATTTATTCCCCTCCAATTATCTCCCCGAGTAGCTTCAAAGACATGAGATAGAACGATCTGGGGGGCTTGGGAATCACAAGAGGATAAATCTGTGATGGGGTGGAAGGGCTTTGTGTTATCTATTCAAATGGACAGTGGGAAGTTTATACTCCCAGCAGATCCTTTGGCACGTCCACCAGTTTGTAGTCGTAAAGTAGAAGGGAAACAAACATCGCAAGTGTCACTGCAGAGCAATCGAGTCTTTCACCACTGGTAATTTACTGATGTCGTGCAGCAGTGCCAGCTCAGGACACCAGATACAGAGCAGGACTTTGTAGTGCTAACGGGCATCTGGTACACAAGACTGCCCTTGTCCCAGACAAAGCAGTAGGAGTTAAATACCTAAAAAATATTTGAGGATGTTTATTGCATCTTTATCTCTCTTTGCACCTAGCAGTGTCAGCATGCTAGTTCTGATGCAGGCTGCTACAGAGGGGTGTAGCAGAAGAGGAGGGGTGTGAACTCAGAGACATTTGTTCTTCTCTGTGTCCGAGGCTTTTGCACAGCTCTGTTGTTTGCAGAAAGGAGCGTGTGTCTGGTATGCATGAGAATTCAATGGGTACCTGGCTCATGTGATAGGCATGCACTTGCATAACAAATCTTGTTATAGCAGAGCAACTATGGTACAAAGTCAAAGCTAGGATGTGACCTTTGAGTGATGATATGTTGACTACTAAACACTGTTTTCTCAGTCTTTCCTTCTCTCTACCATGTAGGCACCTAATGCAGCAGGTGGGCCTGATCTCAGATCTGCAAGGAGCTCTGGAGAAGACACAACTGCTGTTAGCAGGGAACATGAGAGGAGGAGCTCCTGTGCAGTGTGTTTAATAGGTTGTCTTTGAGAAACTACTCTCTTTAGGCTATATAGCTATGGGTTTGTTGAAGCATTACATCCCAAATCACTTGTCAGTTTTGAAAATGTAGGTTGATAAGATGAAGGAATTTGGTTATTGCCTCTGTCGGGAAGCAAGAGTCTTTGAGTTCTGCCCGTTATTTCCTAAAATCTGCAGGCTCATAATCTATATGCAACAGCTTTGCCAGGAGTTTTAAAAGCAAGCCATCTCCTGGCTACATAAAGAAGCGCACAGAGAGATTTTTGCACATTATTTGGAGATGGTTCAGCAAATCTTCTTTAGTTCATTGAGGAATGCTCTGCATTCAGTTCTTGGTGCTTTCTCACTTCCGAGGCTGCTGATTGTGTCAGAGACATGACCGTGTCTGAAGTCTGGTTACTACTGGGTCAGCCTCAAAAGTTGCACTCAGGAAGGGACTCTGAGAGCTCCAGCTGACTGAGCCTGGTGAAACATTCCTGTTATCTCAGTGAAGTGCCCAGCATTCATTGAGTTGGGTCATTCTTTCAGCTGTTGGCTTGAATTGACAAACATCTGCTTAAGTGCACCAGATCAGAATTCTGTTAGTTTTAAAAGAGTGGAAGGATGAGAATAGAGGGCAGATAAAGGCTTGCAAGGAAGAACTTTTTTTTTTAAAAAGACGAATTTTTCTTAAAAGAAATCTAACATGATTATATATTTCTAGCTCCACTTCCCATCTGTTCACCTTCCAAAGTGACATTTAAGGGAGCTGAGTTTACAATGCTAGAGGCATCAGCAGCAGTGGATTGAGTGGATCAGATTCCAGACTGACTCTAAAGCTACTCAAACCTTGCCTAAAGCTCAGCTCATTTATTTGTTTTCCTACAACAGAGGTGCCTTGATCTCTGGAAATGCTGGCATCTGCCCTTTTCTTGTTTGCATCCCTTTCTGCTGAGAGTATTATCTGTCTTTTTTACAGTGTATGACTGCCCAAACCCCCCTTACAAGCCTGAAAGCACTTTGGATGAAGTAGAAGGTACCTCTGACACAGTGTCTGGAGTTTAGGACCCACAGATCAACATGGTGAATGAGTTCCAGGGTTGCTCTTCTCTCCAGGACGCACACACAGGTGTGGTCCAGCACAATACTCAGAGTCAATGACTAGAAAAAGGCTGACCTGGGGACATGCCTGGGCTCCTGCACCCTCCAAAACGTTGGTGTCTGATGCAAAATGGGAAAGAAGCACATTCACCTGCTTTGTAGTCCAAGCAGGAAAGGCTGAGCTGCAGTTGATATGACCGAGGCATAGCTTTCTCAAACCCTAAAAAGAACTGTAAGCATTGATGCTAACAAGCCTTTTGCAATACAGAGAGGTCCACCTCAGATTTAAACTAAGATGTCACTAGGAATGAATATCTGAGGAAGACAGAAAACTCACAGGCAATGTAAAAGGTGATAACAGAAGACATGCCTGGATAAACTGATGCTCAGCGCAGGAGGATAGGGAGAAATAGCCATGTGAGGACATAGGCAGAAAGGGGAAGAACATCTTTGCACTTAGCAAGCATAAGGGCTGAGGAACAGAAAGTTCTTCCTCAGCTAGTGACCTAGCCTAACATTCAAAGGAGAGGATTTATCCAGTAGGTACTCCATTGGGAAACTGCGTCAACCTTACCGTTGCTGTCTCTTCAGTAAAACAGGAGACTCATTCTGCACCTTCCATTGGAAAGCATTTGTGACAACAGGTACAGAGCGCTCTGTGGGAACCTGAGCTCCGAGTTTCCCTGTGTGCATGTATCCTAATCCTAGAATTGCCTCTACAAAGGTTTGGTTTTATTGACTAATGACACAATTAGAGGAAAAAAGGAAGCAGCCACCCACACTGCTTCAGTCTCTCTGTTCTTCTGTCTCCCACAGTGGCAGGGCTCTGGCAACATTTATAGGCCTGTAAATTCCTGGAAGTTTATATAGCATGAAAGTAGAAGAAGTGATAAAATATGCAGTTTAATTGCAAAAAACCCATGTACTAATCTCACTAATGTGCTAGATTAAAACTGTAAGTGTGTGATGTTTCAAGGTGGTGACACAGATTTAAAGCAAATTTTCCTTCTAAGTGTCTCTACCAAAACCCATATTTTATGGTATCCTGGACCTTACAATTGACTTTTATTTGTTTTATTTTTATGAATGATATTCAAAGTATAATATTGTCACAAGGGATTCTCTTACTCTGTGGTTTCTTTTATGATGTAGGATTTCTATTAACTGCTTTCAGAAATTTTTTGTCACACTAGGCTGCTTTAGTGGCTGCAAGCTCTATTGTGTCACACTGGGTTGTGTTAATAGCTCAAGCTGGAGTTTACCCTTTGTGTGGAGGGCTAGTACAAGGACTCAACACATTGAAAATCTGCTAAAATTCTGTCTGAGAACTTGATACCAACTGGAAGACGTCTGCATTGCTTCTGTGAGATGCTGGTGACCCACGTCACCTCCATTTCCCCACATTTCCTGCCCCCCCCCCAAAAGTAAACTCTTTGGTACAGGACATACTCATTCTCCTATGTTTGTACAATGCCTGCCACAGTGATCTTTAAGCCCTATTTCCTAGAGATAATTAATAAAATAATCTATAAGCAAGCAGTGTCTGATGGGGTCCATAGAAGTTAACTCCAGTCCCAGAAGATACTCAGACTTGTTCGATATTAGGAACTCTGAACTGGGATTGTAGTGGACTGATTATACCAAACTGCCTTTTTTCTAGAATCATGGTTAAACAGTTGTTCTGGAACAAAAAGGACTTTCTTCGAACAGTAATTGTACTATAGATCTGCTGTTTTGTTTCTTTAGAAAGGGGCTGGTTGATTCTTCTCTGCTCACAGCAACCTCTTAGTAACTTCAGTGCAATTATTTCAGAGTTTGGGATGGACAGCAGACTTATTACTAACCTCCAGGATCATCTCAGAGTAAGTCTGTGATTAAGATAGCTAAGGTCCTCCAAATAGCCCCTGGCTCAGGGGAGCGGGGCAAGGGAGCAGGCTAAGTGTCCCCTTGCCACTCACTCAGGCAAAGCTTTCATGCACCAGCACATGGCATGGCTGAGCTCCCAGGGCAAACTTTGTCCTCCTGTCCGTGGCCAGAAATAAGCTTGTTAAGGAACACGTGCAACAGCTCTGGACCCAGAGCTCGTCACAGTGGCACAGCTGGGGACTAGAGGACACCACTTGGATACCTTGTTCCAGGAATGAGGACCATTTATTCTGAAAAAAAAAAGCAGATATTCGACTTATCCTTTTTTAAGTCCCTAAAAATCCCCCAAACGTATAACCCCCCCAAACTCTAGTAAAGCTCTCAGAGCCCACAGGCACCTCCATTTGCAACACACTTTGTGCATCCTCAGCTAGGACATGCTGAACTGTTATGAGAATTGACTTTGGGACCTGGAGGTCCTCCACAGATCGCTCACATTCACTAGATACCAGTTATATTTTAATGCTAGGAAGGGAAAAGAATCTAAACATCATTTTGCAAACGTTAAGCTACTGAACTAGCAAATGATTTGAGACAAGAGTAAGTATACGGGGTCAGCTTATTTTTCAAACACTTCTAGGGTACATTATGTGTAGCATGTTTCATGCAAATACCACGGCCTTGAGGTTTTTCCTTGTGGCTTTGTTCATTCTCTCATTTCTGCAAGGAGGCAGGAGGAATAAATAGATGTTTTTATCACCACTTTTTTGCTTTCAGAAAGTTCACATATTGCATTTTTGACATTATGTAAATTAAAAATCACCATGGCATTACCTGAAATAAACTATTATATCACTCCTTTCACGCTGCTCTAGTTAAGATACTGTCAGCACTTCCATTACTAGCCCTTATTTCAAGGAGTTTCAGACCTAGTTGGTAGAAAGGTGGGGGATTTTTTATTTATTTTTTTTTTTTTTTTTAAATGGAAGCTTATAACAAATTCCCAGCCTGGGGAAGAATTTCATTTTCTTCAGATTTGAGCAAAAACTACTTGTCCATTTTATTGTTCAAATGCATTGAGAATAACCCTCCAAAAGTTTGAACATTAAGCAGAAGCCTTATGAAAGATATTTCTTGAATGTTGAAAATACAGCTGGGAAGTTTCATTGGAGCAGTTTGTGGTAGAGGTTTAGATCTCAGGGCAGGGCACACGCTGCAGTGGAAAAAGGAGATCCATTTATAACAATTTATTTTCCATAAAATTAGACCAACTGAAGTCTGACTGAAGCTCTGATCAGTGGGACAGATTGTCTTGTGTGTTGGGAGTTCAGGTATCCCAGGAATTTGCTGTGTTTGGATCAATGTTTGCCTGTGTGCTTATAAACCCCATGAGGCTGGACAGGCTCATCACACCATCCTGAATTTGGTCTGCCTAAGTGGAGATATTGTCTAGGACTTCTTCTAGGTAGCAGAACCCTGAAGTTTCCGTTACTTGGCCTACTTATATACACACACACAGATAATTATGCAATTATTTAGTATAAGTCTTCGATAATATAATAGTGCATATCCCAGAGTACAAATTCAATTTTGCTTAGTGTGTACTCTCTATGCATATGTACACACATGTTCAATACAAAGGCGACACGCTGTCTCAGGATACTGTTAAATTTGGCATCTTCTCCTCAGAAATGGCATTTGGGTCACTAGGGTAAGATGACAGCTCTGGATACCTGCACAGGGCATGACCTTATTCCCAGGGGTAACTGCTGAAGGTCCTAATGCACAAAGTGCTACTGATCAGGTGTTCCTAAAGGCCAGCCTGTAAAACCCAAGTCACATTGCAGGCAGTATGGATATGTACTGTATAACAGCTGAATTTTGTTTTGTAGCCCCAGGTTGATATCCCACTTCTCTGGGCAATTTACTTTCCAATTCTGGTTTACACCATGTCAATCAGCCTCACCAAACCAGTGCAAAAGTCAGCCCGGCTCTGACGTTGGGGTACAAATATTGACTACTTTGAGGAACAAGGAGAGTCCTGACGTGCAAGTGTGTCACCAGTGCGCTTTGGAGCAAGCGTTTGTGTCCCTGCTCCTCCTTGCAGGCTGAACTCTCCATACATCTTTTGGAAGATATCTGTTTTCAGAAACAGTTGTACAGAAAGGAGAATAAATTTGGTCTCCATGTCAGGTGGAACAAGGAGTAATGGACTTAAATTACAGCCGGGGAGATTCAGCCTAGACATTAAGATAAACTTTCTAACAGCAAGGGTAGTTAAACACCAGAAAAGATGGCCCAGGGAGGGTGTGAAATCCCCACTCTGGGAGGTTTTGAGTACAGATTAGACAAATGCCTGACAGGAGTGACAATTTTGATGTTCCCTTGGGGCAGGGGATTATATCTTGATTTCCCTTCCAGCCTTGTTTCCTACAGTGCTCTGGAAATCCTTTAGAAATAAGAAAGAATATATATTTTGATGGCTTACATTCTACCCTGTGTTCCTCTGTGTAATCATTCGGTCTGGGACACTACGTTCTGTCTGTCTCCTTGGGACCCGTGTGTAAATGCCATTAGCTCTTCAAACCTGCCATCTCCCAGGCTGCTGGGCAAACAGCACACAGGGCAGGCTTTAAAGGGTTATTCTCAGTGACATCTGTCAGGCAACAGGCTTCACAAGGACTGAGCACCAGGAGTCATACAAAACTTGTTAAAAATTAGTAAAACCTTGAGCAGGTGAAACTGAGCCCCTTTCTGCTGGCTGCATCCGAGATTTCTGCCGAGTCGCTGCTAATGCGTCTGCATTCCCCAGCAGCGAAGGGATGAGAGTCCAATTTGTGAGCCACAGGAAATTTCACAGGCAAAATGCAAACAGCCAATTTCAGGCTTTGTTTAGAAATATTTTCTGTGTTTCCTGCTGCTGCAAGAAACCAAGAAGGGGAAAAAACCCAAACAGGAATTCACTCAGCCTCTTCAGTGCCACTCATTTTTCCACCCCCAGTAAAGCAAAAAAAAAAAAAAAGCTATAAAACTGGAGGGAGCCATGAGATAAGGAGGAAAAGCCAATAGCTTTGTTCTGCAGCCCTCTCCTCTTCCTCACTCTGCAGTCTTCATACCCTCTTTTCTTGCCTGTCCTGTTTCACCTCCCGCATTATCGCAGCCCCGTCGTCCCCCAACCACTGAGCTCCTCCTGATTTTAAACTCTGCAGGACCAGAGATTGCCTCACTCCCTGTATTATTCATACTCCTAGGTCCCCAACTGGGCTTCTTGCTGCCTCTTTAGTCTAACTAGAGCAAAATTAGGAAATATACCCCTTTTTCCAGCCTAGGCTAGAATTACTAATTGAGTAACTGCCAAGACAATCTTGGCTTGTTGTAAAATTTCCCAAGGTAGATTCATGTGATCACATATTGCCTGGCTGAAAACACACACAGAGACGGCCGCAAAAACAGGTATCATGGAGAACCAAACGTTTTAAGTTAATTTCAGCTGGGGCAATTCTTTGGCTTGTGCATCTCTCCATGCCTTCGATTGGGTAGCTCACTTTTCAAACCCAAAGCAGCAGCAAACACCATTTTCTTCTCCTACTATCAAGCACCCATCTTCACACGCACAGATGTTACAAGAAGGGAACCCAACATTCAGAGCCTCGGCTACAATAGTCCTTACACCTTTGAGCTGGTTATACACAGATTTCATGTTCAGAATATGGACTCAGTTTTCCATAGTCATCTTTCCTATATTTTTAATCATCCATAACCGTAATGCTGACAAGTACAGGGACAGACAAAAGGGACTCAGTTTTTTTTTAAAATGTATGTATGTAGGCACATATATATTTTTCATTTTTGGATGTTTCCCTTAATCATATCTTGAATTAATGCAGGGCTTGTTCATTCGGAGCTCTCATTACCCTCTTAATTAACTGCACAGATGGAAAAAGTCGGAATTGCTTTACTCGAGTTGTTCTGCTAGTTTTAAAATGAGATGGCAGATGGAGGACAAGGCAGAAAGGGCTCAGCTCAGAGGTAGGAGACAAGTTTTCAAGCTGTCACAGAAACGTCAACAAACGCTCCATCTGTTTGAGGAGTACCAGGCAGAGGCAGTTTTAAGTGCCATCCACAGACGTGAGTTCAGAGAACTCCAAACAATTAGCAGCAAAATGAAAGTTGCAGTTTCGGTTTGAGATTTACCAGGACATTGTCAATTCATATTGCTGACATTGGATTCGAGAGCAGCCAGTACACCACTTGCAGCAACATTCTCAGCACAACAGTGGCCAGGATGAGCTCAGGACCCTCAGGGCATGCATTGGCTTGCTAAGACTACATCCCTAAAGCTCTGCATGTAAGCCTCAGAGAAAGGAGAGATGTTCCCAAAGACCCTAAAGCAAGTGAATCTCCCGAGACTGATAAATAACCCTCAAGGAAGCAGCTTTGAGCTTGTTCCCTATGAGCATGAGGCCACAGAAAGGAAGGGTCCTCCACTGAGGACCCTTAAATGCAGGCACAGTATTTGTGGAAAGTCTCCTCTGGTTGCAGTTTTCCAGAAGTTTTCTATAAATGAATGCAGGATCCCTGGAACAAATCAGTGCTAGCCTTTGGGAAGTACAGGCAACCAAGTGTAACTGAAGCCACATACACAAGGTGATACAGGTGAGAAAGAATAAGCTTCTACCCTCTCCTTTCTCAGAATAGCTCTTCTTGAACTGCTCCAATGGGATATTAAATTATTATCCTGTTGGAAATAACATGTACACGCTGATCTTAACATGGGAAGGCGCAGCACTGTTATTAGCATTTTAGAGAAGCAATAGCGTAGTGTAAAATAACCATGTCAGGGCTATATCTAATACAGCGGCATTGGATATTTAAATAATCTAGGAAGCCTACGAGGAACACATCTGTTTCCTAATACAGAAGCCAACTTATGTGAGCAGCATACATCTGTATCTGGGCTTTGTTCGTTTATATATGGTTAGCTGGCATGGTTATTTGAAACTGAATTGTACCCATGTGGTTTCCACAGTCAGAGATGCTAGAAGAAATACACGCAAAAAAGCAGTTCTGCACAGCTTCTTGTGATATACTTGCTAATTCTTTTTCCAGTAACCTGAGTTCTTTTTGGGCAACAGAATATGTTACAATGATAGGAAGATCCAGGACCCCATCTGCATACCCTCATTTCAAAACTGAAACTATGGACTTGGATTTTGCTCAGCTTCAGAAGTATCTGCATCTGCCTCAGGTCCAATACTTCTCATAGCATTTTTTTTATAATGAACAGTTTCCAGACACAAAATGAAAAGTAATCCTCTGACAAACGCTTATAAATGACATTCCCAGCATAAGCTGCAATGGAAGGTTTTATATTTCCTCTTGATATGGTGCATATATTTTTATTTATATGAAATCCCAACTGCGTTTTCCTAGCTCATTTCTACCCCCCCATCATGGGCCCATACCATACAGTTAATTTTGTCTAGACCCAGCTGGACATTTAAATATTTTAGACCCAATTGGAAGGGAACATACATGAACCATAAAGTACTGTCCATTCTGGGGATGCACTGAGTATTATCTACCAGTTGAGAGAGAAAAGCAGAAGACCAGGCTGCCTGGTCCTGTTCATACCTTTGTCAAAATTTGCTGTGCAGTTTTTGGCAATTATGTATTGCCTGTGTGTCTGCATCTACATCAGCATTTTCATTCAGACCAGAAGTGTATTTTTGAATATCAAATCTCCCTCTTTACTACACTTCAGCTCACATGGTGAAGCAGACTTGGTGTGCATGAACTGAATTACTTTTGGATGAGGCGTGCTCCTAATGCACTCCGAACGCTATCAGTCAGGCTTTGGGACCAGACCAGAGGTAACCTAAAGTAATTCCCCTTAAATGCTTATAGCATGGACACTGGTCCTTTGCATCAACTGTTTTGTTCTTGACAGGTGTTCCTATAGGGCCACACTACTCGCCAAGCATACACACTGCCTCTGCTCTGCATTATTCAAGTCCTTCCTTGTTGGACTGACAGGATATTGTAAGTACGCTTTGAGATGGAAGGGGCTATTTGAAGTGTAAAATGATATAGGATAGGTGGGATGCAGCTCTGGTTTGCTGTGGAGAAGCTGGGCAGCTGAGGAGGCATCTTGTGTTGTATGGCTTGGAGCGCAAGTGTTGTATCTGGTTTTACTTAGAGATGGAGAGGGTAGAGTTAAACCTATGTCTGAACTAAACCATTAAAGGGTTTTCAGCAGGGTGTGAAGATCCACATGCCCAAGGGGAAACCATCATCTCAGTTTTGCCTTCAGTGCTATTCATACACTGTGTGCTCAGGCTCCTAAACACCATCAGCTCATCAAATGATGTTCAGGCTGCAGAGCTAATGGCTACTGGGAATATGAGTGTACTGAACTATAAAGTTTTGTCAAGAGCAGACCACCACAGGTGACACTAGGACACTACAGCTGCCCACAGTTCATCGGAGAGGAACCCAGAAACGTCCAAGACCCTGCCAGAAAAAGGATGTGAAAGTGATTTTCTTCAGACTGCTGCCCAGGAAGCTTAAAAGGCACAAAACTCAAAGCTTTTTCTGTAGGAAAAAGAAAAAAAGGAGAAAAATAAAGGAGAAACAAGGATAACAGTAGAAGTTAATCTCTATGCATGTTCTCAGTCTGACAGGAGAGTACCCTTCCCAAGGGCTTCTTATCAGAACCTCAGCTCCCTCAAGGTCACAGATCAGGGTAATTACACTTTGATAAGCACAGTCCTTGTTCATTTGCAGTTAGATACTGTGGTTCCTCATTTTCTGCTCTGAATATTAAGACAGCATCACTGCCCTACAGCACCTGCAGTAATGTACTTCTCCAAACTGATTGCAATTCCAAAATGTGACATGTAATTCTGGCATGTACATCTGAAAACGTGCTTTATGGATCTTAGGTTCTGAATAGGGGCATGAGATGCCAATATTTAGGAGTCTGATACTATCAAAGGCTTGTTGTGGACTCATTAGGTAAAATCCTACAATCCAGACCATGCAAGAAGCCGATATCTGCTGTAATAGTCCTTTCTGGTATTGTCATGAAAATCCTGAAGCACCCGACATGGAAACACCAGCAATGACTGCAAAGGGAAAGGATATATTCATGTCTTGGTAACCCTGCAGCAAGCTGAAAGATTAATCAGTCCAGGATACTTCATCCTGGGCTGTTCATATTTTTAGTAGCTTCCTATGCGGCTTACAAAGTGCTCCACAGAAGCAAATCACACAATCACATGTACTACAGAGTCTGCTATATACTCCATAAATACAGGACAGTCCCACATGAATCCCATACCAGACAGTTGCCCTGCCTCTCTGAGCACTTGCAGAGGTTGGGGCAAAGGACAGGATCTCTTCCTTAACCGTTACCAGTCCTCAAATTCAGCAAGTATTCTGCCTCTCTGCAGAAGCGCCCTAAGAAGCTGATCCAAACAGACCTTGTCTCAAACAGACCACCCCTAGAGTCCTTCTGCAACCTGGCGGGGCTGGAGGTTACTGCGAGGAAGACTCCCTGAGGAATTGCTGGGTTATGCATTTATTTAATGAGTGAGCAGAGACCAGTTTTAGTTTTAGAGTATTTCCCCCCCACACCTTTACTCTTTTTTCTCTTTTCTAAAAGAGGTACTTAAGTCATCCCAGTGAATAATAAGGATGCTCGCCAACCCAATTTAAGGCAATTTCCATTTCAGTCCCAGTATCATCCTCAAACATACTTTTCCTTTTATCTGTGGAATGGCCTGTTCTGCACAGCACCTTAAATAGAAAGTGCTACGCTAGCTAAATGCTGCCTTTCAACTATTACAATAAATATCTGACAGTGAAGAAAATAAGAAAAGAGGCAGGCGGGGACTGATCTGCCTTGTCGTATGCTAGTGACTTGGCACTGAAAGCTTTGTCAGTCCATTAGCTGCTGTTAATTTCCTTGTTCTTCATGGCAAAGGTGGCCATAATTGGTGGAGCTGCTGGAAATATCACATAAATGGGGTGATTCACACTCAAAACTGTCACTGTAATAAAATCCCATTTAGAAAATGTCCCCTTCACCCAAGGGAAAAAGCAAGCTTCAGAGCCTGCCCTCCCCCTATTTTCTCTTGTAGGAATGCATGACCCATCAGCATCAGACAGGAGCACAGATCTGTCCATCTCCGAAGACTGGTCATAATTTGAAAGGGACATCAAGTCTGATGGCCCATAATCAGCTCAAACACAACAGCTTTTATTTTATTATTTTTTAGTGGGACTTTCCAGACTGGACAGAAGCCAAGAAAACAGAGATAAATACAAAATGAGCATAAAATTCTTGCCATTACCAGTATCATTAGCGTGTGTGTGCTTGAGGAAGTGATAGATGTGAAAAGAAATAAGTAGAGCTGTCTTGGGGAGACATAGCACACCAGGAGTCAGGTCATTTTACTCAGCAGTGCTCCCTCTTACCAGACCTCAGAGCTAGCCTACAAAACTCATCTTTTCACCTGTAAGATGGAAAGAGGTAAGGGGACACCTTAACTGAAGGGTGGTATAGCCCTTTTAAACATACAGAAATCATACAAAGCTCTAATAAAGTCTGAGAAGGAGCGATTTTAATTTTCAGTTCAGTCCAAGATTCATATGGAAAAATTCCTAATTATTTACTTTTGGACAAATCTTAGATCTGTTTGATATCATCATAGATGCCAGCCAGTTTTGTCAGAGCTACCAGGGTTTGCAAAGGAGTTGGATTTCATTCTGAATGTTTAAAATGAGATCTCTGCCATATTTGAATCCCATTGAACAAAAACATTGGAGAAACACAGAGACAGGATCTCCCCTGGGCTAACAGGCAATACTGTATTCATTTCCCAAAAATGAAACTGCCTGCTATGCTTGAGAATTGCCTTCTCTGAATTTCTGCCCAGAGCTTTGGCCCCAACAACAAAACCTCTACTAGCTTTGCTGTTAAGACAGTCCATACTAAATTAAGATTTGAAAGGTTTGATTAGAGCACAAAGCTCAAACTCAGTTGGGTAGGTAACAACTGAGGCATGAGGTACTCAGGAACCCTTCCATACTTACAACCCAGGTTCTGAAAAAAAAAACCCAAACCAAAATTGAAGTGGGATATCCATCCTTCTGGTCTACCCTGAATATCATGGCTGCTGGGCAGAAATATGTAGCTGGTTGGTTGGTAGCTCACTTAATGTACACATGATTAACTCACAAGACCTATCGCTCATTAATAACTTTCCAATAATCAGAAAGAACAAGAATCATAGGTATCTCCAAATATTTTCACTGGATTAAGTAAATCTTCATCATGCCAGAAGGATGCATCCCAAGCTGACACCAAGCATGTGGGTGGAAGCCCAGGTACATGCCCAGATTCTGACCTCGTGTTTGCCCAATTTTGCCCAGAAGCACAGTAGAGAAAACACCAGCAAAGCAGGGTATGCTGCTGTGAGATACCTAAGCATGACTCTAGTCCTTCTTAAAAGGATAACAAGGAGGATTTGTGGTCAAGGGTTTGGTGTTTCCCTTTCTGACTAGGCTGGTTAGGTAAGGCCGATCATTGAAAGGGCTGGATTTGGAGTGTTTTGCAGCTGTGCTTCCCAAAATATTTACTCAGTGTCCACCGGAGCAGTTTGCAAAGCCATCAGCAGTCACCCTAATCTTCCTGAGCAGCCTGAGTGAGCAGTGAAATGAAAGACTTCAGTCAAGTCTTCAAATAGCTGGTGAGATTAATCTTGTGAAGTGTAAACACTTCTTGACTCAGGAGTCAGTTGGGGTGGGGAATATGAGGCTGGTCTCCTTTTTTTGACAGACCCACAAGTGCCAGTTTTCCCAATTATCATGGAAGAAAAGCCACTCTCTGGATGATATGGTAGGAAAACCTATAATGTTAGGGAGAAACCTAACCTGCAGAGCTGTGATGTTAAGAGGTGCACTGTGATTTTAGCTCTCTACTCAGGCAGACATTACTTTAGTAATGAAAAGCTTTCCTGGAAAACAGAGCACGCTGTGTAAGGTCTCTGATCTCCCAAAGGCTTCTACCTCCCTCTCAGTAAGGAGGTTTTGTGGGAGATATATATGGACAATCATATTTTCTTGGTTACAGCAGAAAACAATTGATGAGGAATGTCCTGCCCTTTACCCACACAAGTCCAGCCAAGCATAATCCAATAACCTTGGGAAGTGTGCTCTGTTTTTTAACCCTTTAACGAGATCAGTCTCATTACAGCCTTGCCAATCTCCCAAGTGCCTGGAGCTTGTCTCCAAGCCAGGAGCAGGACTAATTACTAACAGTGCCAGGTCCAGAGAGATGAGTAACTTCAAGACTCAAGACAAGCACATCAATTCAGCAAAGCACTTCAGGACATGGAACCAGATCTCATTGACTTCAGTAGACCTGAAGCATGCATTACAAGTTAAGGATACGCAGAAGTGCTTTGCTGCACAGTAGCATTGTGATCAGGGGAATACCGTATGACCCAAACAACTCTATAAACCTGATGCTTGGGAACCTCCCTCCTGCCCTTGCGGCTTAGAAGGACACAGTAAATTAACCAGTTTGAGTGACACCAAGAAACACGAAGCACTCCTGCGAATCACTACAGCAGCCCGTGCCTCTCAGCATTGCCTACACCAGACAAATAAGTACCTCAACATCTCTCATAAGCAATACCCTGAATCAGGGCCCTAAGCACAGCCCTAACAGTTGGTGCCAACTATTGTGATAGCTGGAATGAGCCAAAGAAAGCAGGAATCTGGCTTGAAACCAGACACAGGTTCTGAAGATTAAGATATTTTAGCTAATGAGGTGGTGTAGCAGAGAGAACAAGAGAAAGATACAGAAGCAGTGGAAGAGAAAAAAGGCAGTGGGATAGCAGTCTTCACAGGAACTCACAACAGAGCAAACCATGGTAGAGTTATTGTGTTCTGTTGTAAAGGGCCACAGCAGGACCAGACAGCAAAGGAAAAGCTGTCCTTTGTAGCATCCTTGACCTCCCTTCCATGAAATATCCTCCTTTCTGCCAAGGTGCCTGTGGCTGTAACACTGTAGTCCATTTGTGTATCCTTTGCAAATCATTACGTCTTTATGATGACCTGAGTTTCACACTAAGAATAATCCCATTTCTCTCCAGGATGAGATGACATTATGAAACACAATTGGGTCCCACATCTCTTTGTGTCAGCAGTGTTGCAACTTTTGTTTTTTTAAATTGTTCTAAAGTATTTATCACTTTATTATACCCTCCTCCCTTGCAAGAAGTAATTATCATCCAAGCAATCTCACTGCAGTGTCACTGATAGTCTGTACTACTTTTGACTCTTCTTAACAGTTCACACAAAACCAATTCCCCAAACGCCTAGTAACTGAACTGTCCTTATCCAATGGTGTTTTCTCCTTTTGACAATCTCCAAAGATAAGATATAACCTCTGAGTTTTATTCACACAGATGCCCCCCTCCCCATTTTAAAAGTGTATTGCTATTCAGGGCTACTGGAAAGTACCAGATTAAGAAGCGAGTGATGGATGATGCACTGTAAAACAGGTAACAGCATAAAACCTTTATGCCCCCTACTCCCCTCCCCACCCCCAGCACAGTATGCAATAATCCACAGCAGGTCTTTAAGTAGTTCGAGTTTTCTACTGGCTCTCACTGCCTTTTACAATATTTCTGCAACAGAAGACAAGCATGGCTTCAGAATCTGGGTAAGTAGAAGGAACATAATATTATAGAGTAATTGAAGTTGGAAGGACCTCTGTAGGTCATCTGGTACAACCCCCAACTCAAAGCAAGGACAACTTCAAAGTTACATTAGATAAGCTGATAATAGCGATTATTTAGGACCCCTGTGGTCTGTCTGTATAAAGACACCTCAGGCTGGCTTTCTTTATCCTGCCTTTAGCCTTGCTCAAGTCAGACCACCTCTTTATCCCAGAGGACTACATCTTCTCTCTAAGCCAAAGACACTCACTCCAAAAGAGCACCATTTATTGCATTTCCTAAAGGACTCTAAGTTTAGGCAATCCTTTCAGAGCAGGGGGGGGAGAGGGGAAGGCAACAAATGGAGGGAGAATCTCTCAACCAAAGCCAGCAGGCAGAACCAGACTAGAACCAAGACCTCATACAACTCCTCCCAGTTGAGCACACATCCTTCTCTCCCAGCAACACCCAGCTCCATAAAAACAGCGATAATCCATCAGAGAGAGTCTTTCCACTGACCAGCAAGCTTTCCAGACTAACAAAGACTACCATCATGCTTTACCTGGCTGTAGTTTTCAGTCTCCACCGGCTCAGGGCAGACTGGAACCAGGTACTCCTAGGCGAGAAGGTCTAGCAGCCAAATGCAAGGCTTCTCTTTAGAGCTGGCAGGGCTTGGTGCCTCCCCCTTTATAGGAAAGAGGCTAATCTAATTAGCACCTGAAAACAGCAGAAATGAGGTCACTTGCTTCCTGTGTAAAGCTTAATTTTGTATAATTTATTTTTACATTTTCTAATTGAATGAATATTAATTAACTGGAGTTTAATGCAGAAGATGAAGACATTAAACTCTCATTAACAAACACTGAATCCTATTCATCCCCAAACACTTCACATCTGCAGCATTAAGTTATCAAAGAAAAAAATCTGCTATGATTTATGTCATTTTCCGGTGGAAAAAGAAAGGCAATGAATCTGCTTTATCAGCTAATTATCTGCAGGGTGACACATGGCTCTGCAAGCACCCAGAGATGGGACACGAGTTCTGGTGAGGTACTGGCATGCAAAAGCCATGTTGTTTCCTTGCATGCAGCGGCATCAGTGAAGCTCCAAATGACCTGGAGCACAGAGCTAGAAAGCAAACCTGGGCAATGCATGGCATTGCATGAAACTCATTGAAATGGGTATCAGGGATATGAATACAGCAATGTTTCAGAACTGGTGGGAGTATGGGCTTCTCTGCCAAAGGCAATGGACCTCACTGATGGACCTGAGAAAAGTAAACCTTTTTGGGTTTAGCCTGTGTTATTTGAACCTCAGGCTGTATTTGTTATGGCCTCCACCATGTGCAGTGGTTAGTGTCATGGAGCTGCAAGCCCCCTTAGTGGATCAACCGTTTGTTCTCCTCCAGCATGGGATGGATAATGAAGGGCAGTAACTTTCTTCCCACTTGCAGAAGGTTCCCCCACCTGTTAAATCAGCTGCAGCTCATGGAGGGATTATGGCCAGTCCAGGCAGAGTTACTGAACAGGGAAATGAGGAATGAGCCCAGGCTGTTAGCAGAGACTCCCGCAGCTCCTTCGGCAATCACCCTAGTTTCCTGTGAAGGGAGATGTGTCAGATTCTTCACTGGTTCAATTTACTTTAAATATAAACACTGGGAGATGTCACTCTGCTTCAGAAAATGGAGCATAGCTGGAATGTACTAAAAGTATCCCAAAAAGTTATTCAGTGATTTTAAAGTGTTTCTTTCTTGTCATGTCATTTATAATTTAATTAGTGGCAGGTTGTCAAGCAATAACTATAATCTATAGATTTATGCACTGGAGAAAAATAGCTACCTCATTCTTAAAGCAGCAGAGCTTGCTCCCCCTGAGCTTGCTGCTGGTGGAGTTGCCATCTGCTGATAGTTCCCTGGAATGTCACCTGTTCCTTTAAGTATATTTATATAAATGAAACAGAACAACTTCAACGATTTTTTTTTTATTCTATGATTTATTTCAGCAAGTTTTACATTTCAATAGCTTTTTCATTTTTCCAGTAGAAATCTTTTCTGAATGTGAAACCTGAGTTTATATCTGAAAGTAAACGTTACGCTGAAAGTGGCAACAATAATCAACTATAAATTGTGAAAATAGCCTAGAGAAGTAAGTCTGAGAACCAAAACCAGAGGTGACAGTGGAGACATTGAAAAGCTTAGAGACAAAAACAACTAAGATGGTGAAGTCTGTTTCATATCAACAGGAATTCAATAAGCTGGAGGAGAGGCAAGGAAAGGAAACCTAGAAATCTGGTAGAAAACAAAGCAAAGAAAGACCAGCCACAATGCCCTGCAAACATACCTCAGTTGAAACAGAAAATTGAGCTGTTGATAATAAATAGGAAACTAACACCCGAACAATAACCTACTGTGACACCCAGGTACCTGAAAATGCAAAATTCCTCTACTGCACTCCTTTGGAGAGGACAAAACAGAGCAGTGATTTAACGAGACTCCAGTTTTACTGATGTATCTGTTGTCAAACCCAAACAGCTGAGAAATACAACTAGCAAAAACTCACAGTGAGAGCAATGAGGGTAGAGCAGGGATGTGGAGCTGACTGCTGGTGGGACCGCAGCCGGCCAGATCCTACAGCAGACTGAACGGCACCTTTTCCTTGATGTGAACACACCAAGAAAGCCAAAGGGACTTTTAGACACCAGAGCTACATTTTATTTGAACCCAACCTGGAATTTTTTTGAAATGGAGTGAGACAGCTTAAAATAGGTTGGAAATGGGCTTCCTTAAGGTTAACTCTCACCGTTAGGAACTTCTTCAGTTGCAGCTAACTCCACTCATGCCGCTCCTCTCACTAAAAAGAGTCCCTGCAGCATTCAGGCCCCTCTTGCACATGGCAAGCTCCGTTGCCCTTATGGATGGTACAGCTTTCACATAGAAAGAATTAAGATTAGCATTAAACTCAGAAAAAGTTATCCCTCCTTGTTCAAAATAAAACATTCTGACCAACTGAAAACATTTTGGCTGTGACATTTCATTGAAAGGGAACTAAAAAATGACACCAGAGGACCTCATCTGCTCCTGAATATATTTTTTTTCCTCTAAAGGGAGTTTCCTATGAAACAGAATACCCAGTGCCTCTCCAGCTCCCCCCTCTCTGCCTGTACTCAGTTCTGTGACGTGACACAAAACAGTGGTTCTCCCCCACTTCTTGCAGTGATGCAGTCTGCTTGGTTTTAATGAAATACGAATAGCCTAAAGAGAGCATGTTAGCACTGGCAATATAATCCCTGCTCCTAAAAATCACATCAAAGTGACTGTGCACTTGGACTTGCCATGTCCTGTCTAGATGCAAACACGGGCTATTGCTTCCATGTTTCAGGATTTTACAGGACACCTCAAGGATGTTGCCACTGACTGAAAGGCAGTGAGGAAAATAAAATAAGGATGTTCTCTGCTGTAGTTTCACAAAGGCAATTGTATGATTCAAGGACTCACTGAAGATCAGCTGCTATAAAAAAGACCTGCTAGAAAAAGCCAACTAAAATCCCATAGTTAAATGGACAATTTGCCACCTACAAAGCTACCAGCCTGCTCTGTACTTTTGGTGATAAATGTGCAGGCTGATAAAAGGTACATATTTGTAGTCTTCACGAGATAAGAGATCATCCAAGAGCCAGTATCAGGTAGACTTACATTTCTGTAGATGGTGTAGAGCGCAGCCAGCAAAGGAGCCACCAAATCACTCAGGACTGGTGAGCAGACTGAAAAGACACAATAATAAGTTTGCTTAATAAGTTTGCTTTGTGCAACTGAAGGGTGCACAGCTCTGCTCTGGAGATGGGTAGGGAGTGGTACATCACCCCTTGGTTAGGGCAGGGTTGAGCTGCGCTGGGGGTGGGACTAGGGCTGGAGAGGAATTAAACAGGAAACTTAAACAGTGAAATGAGATTGTTGCTATTAAGCACCATGGCTTAGTACTCCTGTGTGCTCTGGAATCATTTGCACCACTACAAATGAGTGCAAGGTTGGGGTAGGACATTCCTGTTCTGATTTGGTAGTTGTATGCCCTGCTGGTGTAAATAACTGTGCAATCTGCTGGGCAACTGAGCATCTGAGCTGCCAGATCTGTGGTTTTTGCAGGTAAGTCAGAAGAAATTTTCAGAAATGGCTGATGGAAACCAAACTCCAGCTCTGTTTGAGAGGCTAATGGGTGATCACCCCAGCAAGCCCACAGCAGGGCTGATGTCAACCTTCAGCGCACATTTTAGAGGAGGAGAAAGAGCAGGAAGACTCCTTGGAGGGGGGAGAAACACCCTGGAAGGTGTTTAACAAAGCCTGTGAAAAGAGAATTGAGGGGACAGGAGGAGTCACAGGGCCAGAGCAGAATCCTTGTCTTTCTCTATGGGATTAGGGAGGAGAGTTTTAACAAAGGAGGGTTTTGCTGGGTACGAATCCCCGTTGTCCTCCCTGTTACTCCTATCCAACCTTCCCTTTGCCTAGGGCAGCCCAGGGTAGGTTAGATGGCATGGCAGGGGGTGGACCTGCATTACAGAAAATGGCGGCCAGTATTTCTGCAGGAAGAAGGATATTTTTGCCCTTCTGTGAGATGGAAAGCAGCTTTGTGGTTGGTAAAAGCAGGCCTGAAGGAAGCCCAGTTGCTATGTGTGAACTGGTCTTCACAGGCAAAAGTGTGTTCAACAGAGGAGAAAGCTGCTGTAAGTGTGGTAGCGATCAGTGAAACAGTGATCAGTGTGACAGTGAAACACAAACCCACCATGAGGACTGAAAATAGCCAAACTAAAGCATAGACATACTTGGCAGATGTGTCTGGAGGTGACCAGGGGATGAACACAAGGCAATGATAACATACAAGTTGACGGATGTAAGCATATGACATATGGTCAGTGCTGCACCAAATGTGGAATTATTTTAAGAGAAGGAAGGAGAGTTTTTTATGGGGAGTATAATTCTGGGTGATTTTTTTTTGGCTTCTTTTTTTTAAAGACAAATCCAACACGTGATTTTTTGAAAACAGAGTTTAATAAGGCACTTCTGCAGTTGAGTTTTCAAAAGATGAAAAACATTTCTGAAAATCAAAATTCAGTTCAAAAGATAGAGCAAAAACTGGTTTCGTGTTTTCACAGTAAACTTTTTTAAGCAGAAAGAGGGTGAGTTTTGAAAAATTTTCAACCATCTCTGCCAATAAAATGAAATATTAAAAAAAAAGAATTAACAACACATCTGTTAATCATGACACCTTGAATGTTTTCTTATCTCATTTTGTTTTTATATTACATCTCTTTTCCTCTAAATTTCATCTGCTTTTTCTGCCTGGGTTGTAAACTCTTCACAGCAGGGACTGTTTTCTCATAATGCATTTGTCCAGCACCTCACATGTTGTGAACACTAATGCGATGTGAATAATATATGGTACTCCTCTCTTGAGCAAAAGATAAAACTCAGAAGCAAAAGCAAATGATGATGGCTTTGTGACAGTGAAACACAAATTCAAGACAAACCTCACTGCAGCATGAGGTCTCCATTGTGGCTCATGAAAGTAAATGCCAAATGGTCTTACTGTAACATAGATGATCTCTAAATCATTTCAGGCTATGCAATTGCTACACATAATGCTCCTAAAAAAAACCAACCGAAACTCTTCTCCATCTCAAAGTGTAGTGGAAAGTTTTATTTGAGTTAGCTCCTGCCAAGAATAGCACAAAGCAGCCTGCGTGCAACATCTGCTCACATAGAGTGAGAGCAAAAACATCTGGCAAGAGTAGCTCACACCCCCACCTCCCTTTACCTATGCTAATTCTCTAAAAAGGTGGAAATAACATGGCTTTTATAATAATGCTTCAGTGGTTGGAAATAAAGGGGGAGAAAGTATTTTCTCTAAGGCACCACGTTCTGAAGAAAACCATGGCTTTCAAGGAAAACTTCATCCGTGTGGGTTTTTCTCTGTTAGTATCTCACAGCGTACACCCAGCGCCTTGTGTCTTTTCCACTTGTCTTCATGGTTGGTCTTGTATGAAGTCTCCTCCATCATCAGCAACAAGGCTGGGTCCCAAAAACACTGTCATCATGTAAGACAGCAAAGTGACTTCACGTATCAGAAGAGATATTGCTTCACCTTCCTCTGACTAGAAAGCAGTCTTGCTTCTGTTCCTAGTAAATCCACGTCTTGCTTTCTGGCTTATCACTTCATGTTTAAAAGGGGACACAGGCGAGGCAGACCCAAAACAGCTGTAGAAGACATTGTTGCGAAAGGCAGTGACAGCTGTAGACATGACAGAATTTTTAACAAAAGACGGAGGGGGAAACAAATCTCCTAATGCAGCAGTGAAAGGTATCAGTTAGCAAGGATAAATGAGTCCAAGATACCTTGAATTTGTCCTGTTGTCTAATTCTGGAAGAAAACGGATGACAACCATTCTAGAATCAGTGTTTGGAAATATATAACAAAAGGAAAAGCTTTACTAACACTGGGAATGTACTCTTAGCTTGGATTTCCTTTTCAGCACCCAGCTTGTTCATCTCACAGCTCAATGAACTGTTAACATCACATATTTCTTCTGTTCCAGCAGCAAGTCTGGTTACTTTGGTTTCCACTAACTGCAGACAGATGAGATTCAGCCTTCCAAAGGAGAGAGGGAGCGGGGGAGAGCAATACAGATGAGAGACACTAGGTCTCAATATACAGCAACATTGACGAGTTGCAAGTTGGACTTACTGAGATATTGAGCTGAATGCTGCAGCTTTTCTATTCTTTGTGCATAATGTGAATATGACTTTCTGCATTAATGTGTTTTTAAACTGAGCCAATCCCTTAGCATTCAATAAGGATGGAGAGCATTGTATAAATAGCTAAACAGTGGAATACTGCTGTGTGTTTCATATTCTGAACCAGCCATATTCTTCTGTCCTTTAATAGCCCAATCCAGTCTGCCCTTCCAGACAAAGACCAGGAAATGTCCTTGTCCAGTTGTGCATAAGTACAATGGGCAACCACTTTCCATAATAAAAATGTCAGAATCCCCAAGTTAAAATGAAGTCAATATTCTGTAAATAAACAATAAGTTACAGCTTTAAATTACAGTTGTAAATAAAAAGTTCACAGTTTAAATAAAGGAAAGATGCAAGGGCAGACACTGGCATTGTCTGTATTTCCAAATAATTTTGTTTTGCTTTTATCCTCCGTCCTTTGCCACAATGTCCTTTGTTGTATGTGTATTTGAGCAATGAGAACATGGAGAGATTAGACAACTCACCCATGCAGTCAGGTAGAGTAAGAAGAGAAAGGCAGGTGTCCTGAAGGGTAGCCTTGTCCCTCCTTCATATCCACCCCTTGTCTGGGATGGTTCCGATAGCACCCGACCTGGTGGAAATCTGTTTAGATCCAGAAATGCCAGTTGTGGATTCAGTCTCTGGCCTCATTTCTTAGGCAGAAAGAAAATCTGAAGAGCAGAAGAAGAGAGAAAGGAGCAAGAGTCTGGGCTCTCTTCTTCTAGCAATAATGTGGATTTTTCAGTGCAAGCTTAAATCAGTTTAACAAGAAATGCTTGCTGGACACAAATGCGTGATAAATACAGAAGATTTGAGCTGACCTTGAAGGTGTTTCGCAGGTGAAGCCAGCCTCTGGCTCTAATTCTTTCTTCTAACCCTCCCCGATTTCCTGTCAAAACTCCTGTCTTGTGCACCCTAATCTGGTAGTGTTACGCATGTGAAAATATGAATGAACTTTTATTTTCAAATAACAGCTTCAGTCATGACCCACTGAACTTTCTCCTCATTGCCAACACTGTCTGCCTTTTACTTTCACAGACCAGTCCCATGGTTTTTATGTGACTAAGCTGGGAAAGAGGTGGCTAATCCTCTATTTTTGATCACTGAATTGAAAGGAAATGCTGCTGACATCCTACCCCTCTGTTATAGTGACTTTTGACTGCAATTTCATGTAGAAGATGGAATTCAGCATCATGTGGGAATTGTAAAAGTTAATATTTTTTTCTAAACATTAGTTCCTCACACATTTCCCCCAGGAAGAGAGAGAAAAAGGAAGACACTAAGCATTCAGGAGTGAAAAACAATGAAATCTAATGAATTCTTTTTCCTCTTGGGGGTTAGAGAGCAGTTCAACTTTTCTGATTAAGGACGAGAGAAAGACGGCCACGTGCAATGCCATAGCCATTTGTGCTGTCCTCCTAACACAGAAGTGTTCAACATGCTGGAGGATAATCAAGAGAATAACAACGCTACCAGCAGGCAAGAGTTTTGGACTTGTCATCTTACTTGGCTACATGCAGTTAGGTCTCAGTAAAGATGACTTGCTAAAAATCTAACTAACCTATCAAGGCTCATTGGGTTTCGCTAAGCTCCTACCTCTGTAATCACCATTTACCAAATTAGAACAGGGGGAAAATGAGCCACTTCATCTCTGTGTCATATAATGAACTTTTTTTGTGTGTGCGAGAGAGGGTGATTGCTGCTAGGTATAATTTTTATAATAAAGATCAGTAAAAACTCAAGTTAAAAATGAATTGGAGTTATTGAGCCCACCAGTGCGATTCAAATGGAACTGGTCCCCCTGTCTTGCACAGATGAATTCAATCCGCTGATCGCAATCACTGTAACAGCCCATGAAAACCCAAGCAATGATCCTGTCCAATGTTTGCTCATCTGTCTAATGTAATTCAGATTATTGATTCTATTTGATGTGAAATCCACTGATTTCACTCAATGTAATCAAATCAATTAATCCCATCAACTCCAGTCCAATCCATGAGTACAATCTAGTACATTTGACAGTGATCAGCCAGCAGACAGAGAACAAGGCAGGCATAAAGATGAATAATAAAAATCAATAGTTTTATAAATAACATCTACACTGCACTAGGTGTTTTGCAAACAACTGTAAATAGCAAGGAGGTTGATATTCAGCCCATATACATTTTGCAGATACACCAAAATCGGTAAAGTTAGACTGATTTGTACCATATTAATGTTGGCTGGGGGTGCCTATTCCCACGTTTTTAGGATATGGATGGTCAGGGTCTCTCAAATGGCCTTTGGGATAAATTTTGAAAATTTCATTTGCATTGAAAGATTATAAAGAACCTAACAAGCATTGTTTGGAGGATGTGATAGAGAAATGGAGTCCAGTCCTGAGGATGTTGCTGATTAAGTGGAAAGGAAGATCTTAGATTTATTCAGTCTTTTTTAACATTTAGAACAGCTTTT
>NW_008823916.1:2372116-2374057 GCF_000699105.1 Pygoscelis adeliae | reverse complement strand
ATGGAGCAAATATATACAGGCAATTGTGGATTTTGGTGTGCAGTACCCAAGACTGTTTTCCTTTCCTTGGAAGCACCAAAACAATTTCTGAGGGTGTATATTTCCAGACACACTGTATTTAGTAGTTAAGGGTTCCCCCAAAAATGATGTTGTCAGACAAAGAGTCAGATTTCATGGCTGCCTTATTGAAAAATTAGATGGAGTGAAATAGCTGAAATCTACCCTGTCCCACTCAGCAATGTGAGCCTGTGCCGCTCAGTGAAAACTGCAATTTATGCAGCAAGCAATGACACATGACTAAAATATCGTCACCAGTCTTAGCACACACACTGGCATGTGAAAATGGGGTGTCGCTTTGATGTACTAGTGTGAAGGGCAAAAGAGAGATCTCTGGACTGAGTGGACACATCCTCAGGCTTAGGAGACCTGGTTTCTTTATTCCCAGCTCTGCCACTGGCCTCCACCTTCAACTCACCTTCCATTTTTGTACAATGGGGAAAATGATACTTATATGGTCTATAAAGGACTTTGAGATGCATGTATGAGAAGCACTGTGTAAAGTTGGTATTATCAAAGATCTCTTGCCCTTTAATGCTGATGAACATTTTCATCCTCAGCATAATAGGAAATCTTCTGCAAGTATTTCTATTTGAGAATGGAACATTTCACAGATGAAGAAAAAAATATATTTTTTAACAGAGGTAAGGATTTCTTTGGAACAGGTTTGGGTTTTTTTCCCTAATTGAAGAGAGGAAGACAATCACAGTTAAACAGATCTACCACTTGTCTGTCCACTGCTTCCTGGACAGATAAGACTCTTAGACACAAGCACCATAACAACCTAAAAAAAAAAAACAAAACATAGGGGAGACTTTTAAAGGTGATAAGGTCAGGTAGATGTACTTATTGCAAACTGATCTGGCCTAAGTCCCTAGCTCCACATACTCCTTAAAAAAAATCCTACTCTATAAAACAGATACTCCACATAAGAAAAACAAGACACAGAAGAGAACAGAAAGGCCATGGTATAAACCAGTCACAATTCCATTAGAGGTCTGTTCTCTTGCCCCTTTCGGAGTGTCTTTCCTTTAACTCTGTAATTAATAACATTATGTGCTCATAAAAGACTAAGGAAGTGGCAGCTGTACTCCAGCCCCTAATCCACTCAGAAGGTGTAGATGCTGCTGCTCCTGGTATTCCATCTGCTTCTCTAATGTTTGTTCCATGCTGCATTGCTGGAGACATTTGAGGCTAACGTCTAAGATAACCTACAGGAATACAGGAAAAAAGAAATCTAGCCTTATGCAATGCTGGAGAAAGGGCCAGCTGTGTGGTTCTTTGCTCATTTGGACACTAGCGTTGGGATTCCCTGCAAGCAATGTCCAGATGAGAGACTCCTGATGGATAGAAAATACGGTGAAGGCTGTGTGATTCAAATTCTCTGTCACCTGTTTGTGACGGCTGCATTGAGTACCCCTAGACTTGATAGACCTACCGTTGTTTTCTTTCAGATCCAGGATCCCAAGAAACATTGTCCTTCAGTTCCTTCACATCTCCTTCAGTTTTCTGTTTGCCCATGTAGACAAGCAGCCTTTTTGCTCATGTTTTTTTAATTATGTTTTATAATAAGGTCAAGGAATTATGCATTCTGGCCTTGATGGGAATAGTAGCTCAGCCTCATTGTTGTAAATTGTTGTCAATTAGGGTGATACCAATGCTAATTGTCTTTTCCTCGCCTCACTGACTCCTTAAATAATTGCCCTCCTCCTTGGTCAGTTTTTTCCTTGCACCTCTGAGAAATTTGCACCTCAACTCTTATCAGCCTGCTTCCACCAAACCAATGTAAAGTACATTGTGGCCACTAAATCCAATTAATCCTCCCAGCACTCCCCAGTGAATGAAATTAGTTACATTTTACAGATGGTCAGTCAGGGGTGCAGG
>NW_008823916.1:2352695-2372098 GCF_000699105.1 Pygoscelis adeliae | reverse complement strand
TGTCTGCATTATCTCTCTGCTACTGAAAACCTGATGTGCTTCATGAATAGTTGGGTCTTCAGAGGTACTGAGCACCTTCAGCTGCAGCAAAAGTCAGGGTGAGGAATGGAATTGGAGCACCATGGAAAAAACAAGTGTTTTGGTTACACCCAACGCTGATCTGGGTTTAAGTAGTTCTGTCTAGTCTTGTGTGAGGGCTGATAGGAAGCATCCATATCTCATCTTCAAACACACACAAAAACCACCCACCTGCAAGGGCTACCTCAAAAAAATAAACACAAGAGATCCCATTTATCTATCACTCCATTTTTATAATAATGTTACTCTGTCATTTTCCACAGGACCGCACATCCTTTGCAAGATGAGTGGAAAAAGAGGTGTTGAGCTTTCATTCAAACAACAGGCTTTGCTGGTTTCAGATCCTCAATACTGGATGCAATAGCTATTTGCAAATGAGCTGAAGGAGTTTTTTTCCCCTTAAAAAATAAAAGTTAGTCCCCATGACCTGCAGACAACTTTCTCAGCTTCTGTGTCTTGAGTATATTCAAGTTTGATTTTTAAAAATTCTCCCAAGCGATTAGAAGCCATTGTGGGCTAATCAACCAAGAAATTTAAACATAAAGTTTGCTGAAATCTCTCCTTAAAGTACAGCTAACGCATATTTCACTTTTATTGCTCGGAGATATTTACGTCTATTTTAAATACAAAGAGCCAGATTCTCTGCTGGCACAAATCAGTACAGTGTTACTGGCTTTATTATGATACACAACTTGAGGGCTTGGCCCTCTATTTTATGATCTGTCTTCTTTTATAACAATGTTCTCTATTTTGCACAAATCTTCCAGTGGATGAAAGGCATGGTAGATGGCTTAATACATCCCATGAACTACCCAGTGAGATTTTCAGATCTCCTGGGTATGTTATTATGTTATGATTACTTTTATGTTTGGAAAGCTAAGTGAACTAAGCACATGAGCTCCAGAAAGAAGGAACCTTGGCTTTTGAGATATTTAACCTACTGGAACTCATTCCAGTCTTACTGAATCAATATGACTTTATAATGGATAAATGCTTGTGGTGTACATAACAGCTTCCATTGTACAGCATGCGAAAAAAGGAAAAGGTGCTTTTGATACATTTTGTGACAGCTTCACTTCAAACAAGGAATGTTCCGTATCACCCAGTAAAATTTTTAATTCACCAATACACTGAACCATGCTGATAAAATAATTATATGGGAGTGTTTGTGTGCGGAACTAAGGCTAATCAACAACACTGGCAAAAGAATTTGACTAGGCTTGTGAAAGGTGAGAAAGTGTTGGTATAGTTAATTCATTTCCCATCTCATGAGCTTTATTAGCCTTAGTTAGAAGCAGTGGAAAAAAAAAAAGAAAAGGAAAAAAGTGGGAATAGAATGGACTAGTGAGGGTGCCTTTATGTTCTCCATCTTCCTATGCATAAGTTCAGGAAATCGCCACATCACTGTGAAGTGGTTGTGCTCTAGGTGGATGTGCTTGCAGAAATGCGCAGGTTTGTTAGGAGCACCAGGGCATGCAGAGGGTTGTCAGGCTTTAAAGAGGCTATATTTAAGTTGTTCACTCATTGCATGATACCCCACGAACCTACGAAGATTTTAGGGGACTTCAGGGCATGCATAATTTAGTTGTAGCCAAAACCCAAAGACAACGGTAAGAGGATGGATGACAGCTCTTTTATGGAATTAGCATGGATTTGTTCAGTTGTTATTGAAACATTGCATAAATTCTTGATCTTGGCTAGATGCTTGGCTTCAGGCGCATGGGATACAGGAACACAGGACTGCATGTGTTACAATCCACAAAACGTTTCCTGGTATTTGGAAACTAAATCCTATAGTTCAAAAGGCCAAAAGCCACAAAACCTTCAATTTGCCAGAGGAAGACAAACAGACAAGACCGAGGGAATCAGCAGGCTCTTAGGTTTCTGCCACAAAAGGAGGGAACAAGTTATTTCTTTGGTTTCAAAAGGGGTAATTTTCACATTTTAAGTTAAACCTGCAATTAAATATTTTGCTGGCCTGACCTTTGCTTTCCATCACCCCAATTGGACAGTTGCTCA
The DNA here is from genome assembly GCF_000699105.1 of Pygoscelis adeliae. Lineage (NCBI taxonomy): Eukaryota > Metazoa > Chordata > Aves > Sphenisciformes > Spheniscidae > Pygoscelis > Pygoscelis adeliae. The sequence goes on along the minus strand of NW_008823916.1, from coordinate 2,370,001 downwards.
CTGATCTGTTATTAGGAATAACATACAGTTTAAAGAGCAAACAAGACAAACAAAATAGAGCAGAGAGCTCAGAGGGGCATGGTCACAAGCACCACCACCTTTGGCACATAGTGTGAACTTCAATGTAAGAACTGCCTTCTGCTGGGGCACCAAGCACAGAGTGTTGGCTGTTTTAGTATCAATTTGTGTTGATGCGGGTTCCTCAAAGCAACAAGTGGTGGAGCTTGTGGAGAAATGACAGCGAGACAACTGAGGGTGGATTACAACTGTGAACAGCAAGGGTTTTTCATTCTTTTCATCTTGCCAGACATGCTGTCCCTATTAAAAGCTAATGTTTGAAAATCATCTGTTTCTCTTAACCTCTATTTGTATTCGGCGAATGGAGCAGTAAATGTAACTAGTGCAGTGGCTGTGAGGGATGAACTCCTACCGGCTTGGTCAGTATGAAGTCCATGTACTAATCTCTTACAAGCCACCCGCAATCCAATGCATTCATTTAAATAGGATTCGTTGTCCTCTCTGTTCAAGTGCTCTGCATCTCAGGCTATCTCCTTGATAATCCTTTTTAGATTAGTGTCAGATCCCCAGATGAAATCCTTGCTCATTCTCTTGCCATGTTTACCAGGCTGATTTCCAACACTGTTTCATATGGATTAGGCAGAGCAACTTAGTGCTCATATGTTTTTCAGTGCATCTCAGTACCTCATGAAATTACATTATAGATTCATTGTATAAATAGAAGACTGAACACAATTACAGTCCAAAAGCCCCAAAGCAAAGGACTAGAATCTGAAAGTAGATGTGACCAGATCTTGCTGTGTGCAAATATCTCATAATAAACTGGTCACACATTTGTTTATTTAATCTCTGTTTTCTAAATTTCCTTTTTTTTTTGCACAGAAAAATAACCTTTCTTCACACTTTGGCAGAAAGACAAAGGAAGTCAGGTGCATATTGCCATAATTGCCAGGTCAAATCAAGGATGTCAGTGGTTCAACACAGCTAGGAAAAACAAACTGCATAAAGGTTGTTTAAAGAGAACTTTCCATTGTTTTTCAGGGTCATGGCATTTTAATTGTAGCTATTGTCACCACTTCCCTCATAGAATGATAGAAAAAATTTAGTTGAAAGGAACCTCTGGATGTCACCTCATTCAACCCCCAGCTCAAAGCAGGACCAATTTTGAAGTCAGATCCATCCATAGGAGGATTAAACTGGCTGAATTGCTGTATGACACTGGGAGAATCATCACTGAAGAGAGTCTCTGTGCTAATAAATAAAAAGGTTTGTGAAGGAAATGAATAATATCGGGGTCTGTGTGCTTGAGGACACGGGAGGTCACACTACCGATGGAAAGCTGGGTTTTATGTAAATCCTGGACTGTGCTGACAGACCCATGCTTTTAAACTTCTAATTGATATTTGAAATTTCATTGCTGAAGATCACTGGGTTTCCAGTTGTTGCTAGAAACACAGGCCTTTCCTGTTGATGAATATAGCTCCCTGAGTGGAGATTAGCAGAGACAGCTATCATTGGGCCTGTAGGTGAATGGATTACCCTTGATTTAATAAGAAGTAACAGGCCATTATTTCTAAAGCTACAGGATGGAAAATGACATCTGGATTCTCGATGTAAACATTATTCATCATGTCTGATGCTTTGCTGTTCTTGCCAGTACACTGTGCTCTGACAAGGCTGTTATTTCTAGGGCAGACGCATGGTGAGTACAGCATGGATTTATTCAGACTTACCTGTTGCATCTAAGCTCTTGTGTTCCTCGATACAGCTGTGTATTGGCCGTGGCCAACTGGCCCAGTCAAGAGCCATCCATTGCTGGTTCTCTGGCTAGGGGCGATGGGCCAGGTCTTCAGCTGGTGTCAGGTGGCCCCAGTCCATTGATGGCAGTGTAGCTGTGCAGATCTGCAGGCTTAGAGTTTTCACATCAAATACTGGCTTCTTGTGAAGTCTGGAGAGGCAGTCACTGCAAATCCCCATCAAGAAATCTTGGGATCAAAAGCAAAACAAAATGAGAGGAGAGAAGCTGCCAAGCTAGAGTTCAGTGTCACAGGTGTGATAAGCAAGGACTAAATGACTTTTACTAATGCATACAAGGGGTTTTCAGGTTCATGTCACAAAATCCACCTCTGCCTTTTGGAATAAAAAAGGGTTGGAAGGTACATCCATAAATCCCATCAGTGTTTGTTTACACTGAACACCCAGTGAACCTTCTGGTTTTGAATTATTTCTATACAGCTTGTCAGCTGGAAGGCTTCAAGATGGTAGATCACAATATGTGGCACTTTCAGCACATATTTCTGACCTCACATAATGGTAAATTAAATTGGGGTAAACCCTTTCACTTCTACAGGAGGTGAAAGTCTTCAGGATCTGTCTAAACTTGGGTGGTCCAAGAAATCTCAACTGAGTGACAGAACTAGTTGATTTTTCTGTTCTGTCCAAAAAAATAAACTTTATCAAAAATGAAATGTTGTTATAAATAATTTTATTCTTGCTTTCTTTAGTAACATCCGCAAAGTAAATGAAAGTTTCACTTAATACAATTTTCTCCTCTTTCTTTTCTGAGTGGCAAATTCAGGAGGGAAAAAGAAGAAGGGAGGAGGAAGGAAAGGAAAGGAAAGGGAAAGGAAAGGGAAGGAAAGGGAAGGAAAGGAAAGGAAAGGGAAAGGAAAGGGAAGGAAAGGGAAGGAAAGGAAAGGAAAGGGAAAGGAAAGGGAAGGAAAGGGAAGGAAAGGAAAGGAAAGGGAAAGGAAAGGGAAGGAAAGGGAAGGAAAGGAAAGGAAAGGGAAAGGAAAGGGAAGGAAAGGGAAGGAAAGGAAAGGAAAGGAAATGAAAGGAAAGGAAAGGAAAGGAGAGGAAAGGAAAGGAAAGGAAAGGAGAGGAAAGGAAAGGAAAGGAAATGAAAGGAAAGGAAAGGAAAGGAGAGGAAAGGAAAGGAAAGGAAAAGGGAAAGGAAAGGAAAAGGGAAGGGAAAACCACACAGACAGCAGTTGCAAAACTGGAAATGAAGATATTTTGCAGGAATTTTCCAATAGTAATTAAAAAGATTTTGCAAAGGAAACTAACATTTTCAACATTTCTGCAGTTGCAATTTTTCAATAACGCAGAAAAAATTTTTGAAACTGGACCTATTATGAAATGAAATGTTGAAAAAGTTCCTGAAAGTTACATTCTGCAGGACTATCTACTTACACACTTGCCGCTGTGACTAACCCTACCAGAACCAGTTAAGTCAGTCACTTTATTAAAATTTAGTTTGTGCTAAGTTAACTTTTTTGCATGCTGAAGGTTCGTGTATTCAGGCTTTAGTGCTGGTGAGAACAGAGGTGTTGATATGAGATCTCTGTCCTTGCCTCCCTTGTCGTCTCAGCAGTGAGTGACTGCCTTCCTGGATATAATTTCCCCCAAGCTCTGCCGATGAGGGTAGATCAGAAATTGCTGGTGGTTCAGAAGCCTTTTGTAGCGGTGTTTGCAGAAGGTGTGCTCTGCATATTTGACCACTGTGATTCCAGATAAAGGCCAGATATTTCCATTACACACAAACACCTCCCTGAACACCAAAATGCCACCAGACTGCAATAATTTATAACAGCACAAGCTTGTTCCCTCCATGCCCCACCCCTAGTATTACTGTCAGGGTGTAGTAATGAATTCATTGATTTTACCATTTTTTATCAAAACAGTGAATTCAAGATAAATGTCCTTCATTTGCAGTTATTAAATCTGCCATGTCTAGGACAGCTGTTGGAATAATTGTCCAGTGTGGACAGAAAAAGAAAATATCCATGTCCTTCCCTTATCTGGGACTGTTAATTGGAGGCCAGGTGATCTGACATGAGACCGACCCTCTGAGTCATTTTGGAGTCATGGACCATGCTGCATCCCTTTCTCCTACTTCTGGAAGTGAGCAAATGGGGAAAATGCTGCATTTCTAAGCAAGGAGCAAAGCCAGCCCCTTCCCCCATGGCTGTTCTTGGCTTTTCCCTTTTTAATTAGCTGGGTATCAAGTTCCTCATAGTCAAGGAGAACAGACTGATGTGAGTGGTTGAATTATACATGGTGGAAATAGAAATGATCTAAAGGGCACAGCCTGTGCACCACAATGATGTGGCAATGGTACTTTGTGAGCAGCTCTGGGACTGATGCATCATTGTCTTTTGCTGCCCAAAGGAGCCTATTCCGCCCTGCATTTCTGTGCTCCAGACTGCCTGTTTGTGGCCAAGACAGAAAAATCAGAAAAGCTGTTGCCCTGCAAAATTGCAGAAGGTCTGTTTCTCAGGAGACAGGGGCTGTCCCTTTAATGAAGGAGTCACCAGAGGCCAGCACTTTTGTGATCCTCATTCTTTACTTCTGAACCCTTTATTCAAGCTGCAAGTCACGCTTTTCCCTTAACCGAATGACTGTCCACTAAAAAACCCTCCAGTTTCCAGTTGAAGGTTTCCTATAAGCTTCAGTGAGATGGCCAGCCAGGAGGTAATGGGCTGAAGCTGGAGCACTGTGGATGCCTGCTTTCACAGCACAGTGGGGTGGCCGAACATGGAGCTGCAATGCCACTTTCTGGCACTAATTCAAATCACTTGGGACTACTGAGGCATTTAAATCCAGCTCCTTAGTTGGGACTACTGGCGGAGCCTGGTCTTCCTCTGCTGGCTCCGGAGGCAGCCCCAGAGAAGGTACTTCTCTCTGAACAACCCTCCAGAGCACTTTTCCCTGTCTGTGGCTATACAGTGAGCTGAGGACAGCTGGGTCCCCAATTTAGGCATCTCAGTGAGGTGGGGTCAACTTAGACTCTGTTAGGCCAAGTGAAATCATGTTCTTCACTACTTTTGCTTATTCCAGTTCATCTCTTGCAAGAGCTAAGGTTACCAGATGGGCTAAGGCAGACACTAACCTCAAACTGACAGTGAAATCTCATCTGACTGCAGGAGTGATTCCTGATGATCAATCACAGTGGTGGTCTACCTAGTCTGCAGCTGCTTTGCTATGTGATGTAGGCAGGAGGTTTAGCTTTTCAGGAAAATGTTTACAACCCTGAGGCTCAATTCATGGTTTCTAAAGTCCCTGGAAAGGTGACATTAGAACAGTGCAACATCTCTAAGTGGAGGTGGAATAAGTTGGTGAGAAAGAGCATTGGGATCACCTGTTGTTCAGAAAGGTCAGAGGTGTGGTGTGGTAGGAGGATCTGTTCTGCTTGTTGATTTAATATCCAGGGTCCTCCTTTTAGTGGCAGAGTCTGAAAGGTAAGATCTTAAAACTTGCCTAAAATAAGATAATGAGTTGCCATCAAGACCAATCTCAAGGGACCAGAGAGAGAACTCCAGATCCTCCCATGGAACAAAAACATTTTGGACACGAAGTCAGAGCAGTGACAAAAGTCACTACTGACTTCAGGTTCAAATCCAGTTCATTTTGACACTGCCTTAAAAACTGCAAACAGGTAGGCGTCCATGGCATTGCCAAGGGGCAGAAGTCTGGGCATATGCTCCCTTCAGCTGGTGAGGGGGGGAGCAGGGGAAAAGAGCTGCCTGAGAACCAACAGTGACATGTGCACAGTGACTGAGCGAAATGTCTCTTCTGAGCGAGACCTAGTTCCACATTGTTAACCTCTTCCTATTGTTGAACAGTTGGAAGCTGAATGTTGCAAATTAAAATTACTTCCTTGACTAGCCAGAACAATCCTTCATCTCTTCAAGGCTCCAATCCTTTCCACTGGAGAGGCAGAGCTCTTTTTAATAAGGCTGGGAACATGACATGATATGGTCCCAGAGCTAGACAAATTGCTGCAGATACTCTGAAGGCCCTGTTTCCCACAACACCGCCATCTTTACACAAGGTTCAGTTTGCAGCCACTCACCCAGTGCATTCATTCTCCTGAGCTGAAAGGATGGAAGCACTCAAAGGCTGAGAGAGGCTCTGATGCATTGCCTTGTGCTGACCTCTGCAGAGGGGTGAAAATATCCCTTAACGCTGCTCATTGCTAGCCTTTCTCTACCTTTCAAGGCCACCAAGACATTTGTGTCTCCCTTCCTCACAAGTGCAGCTCCCAAGCTGGAAGGCTTCTGTTCAATTTGGACCTTGTCTAGAGCTGGACCACATCCATTACAGACCTGCAAGGAGGCAGTGGTACAGGCTGCTCTCACTGCAAATGGAAATGGTTGTGAAGACGGCTGCCAAGCCTGCTGCCGAAATGAAAAGGCTATTAAAAGCGAAACAGCAGTCTTGCACCTAAAGGGTTGAACATGTGCACATAAGATGAGTCTGAGCCCAGTCCCATCAGTGAGGAACAGCAGGAGTGTGACATAGGAGCAGAAGACCAAAACTAGCATCCTCAGCTGCTTTGGCTTTGTCAGAAAGGAGTAGATATCCTCAATATACCTGTAAGCCACAGACCTTTCAGGTCCAAGATGAGGATTCAGACCAAATGCTGTGCAAAGAAAGAGGGATTAGCAAAACAAGCAGAGTGAAAATGTGGATTGAGCTTCATTTCTCTATGTTCCCTTCATGCTGGCCAACCTTTACAGTTTCTTCCTGTTACACCTCAGAAATTTATTGCATGCACCGCGTCTAGGGAAGACCTGTCGAGGGCCCGATCCTGCTCCACTGATGGAACATAGCTAGTGTTTCCAGGGAGGTGAATGAAAGGACAGTCCAGGTGGAAGGATCTGGGAGTATCAGACTTGGGGTCTTTAGGCAGCTTATGGCCTTCTGTGTGTTTTTTAGTAAAATCTCATCTCTGTGGTACCAGTTTTCCTCCTGCCTGTCCCGTCTCATTTGCTCATGAGTCCCAGACTGTCCCTTGCTGTGTGCCTTGCATTGCTTTGGCCGGATCTCAGCTGTGGCTGAGGCTTGGACACCTCTTGGTATTTGGCCTGGAGAGCTTCACCCTCCCAAGACTGTTTCCCCTACTACATGGCCTGGGTTAAAAAATTGTAGGCTTCTCTCCAAACAAGTGTCCATGTGAAGACAGCAAGGCTGATGTTACAATTTGGTTTAGGGTCAGCACATCATTCCCAGGTCACGACACCTCTGAAAGATAAAAGATTGCTTCTGAAAGCTAATAAAGTCCTTCCTTCAGCTAAAGCGTAGGCCATGCATGCAGGCTGGAGGTCATGCCACTAACAGGCTCGTATGGCAACAACTACAAACTTCTGTCCCCTTCCAAATCATCTTCATTCCCCATTCCTCTTAGCTCTTGAATTCAGGATCCGACAACACGGGATAACATCCCCCTGACGATGCTCAGAGCTGATACCAAGGTATGCAGGAATTGTAATGCACATGTACACAAGCAATAAATAAATAAATAAATACATATTGATGCCTGTGCAAGGAAAATTCCGCATATTCATCCCCCTGTTTCCTTTATCACTTATTCTGTAACAGCTGTTTAATTAATTGCTTGAGCGATTTCCTAATACATCTTATTTACATACAAAATTACAGAATAATGGTTTGCCTTTGAGTTGAGTGAGAATTTAATGTCTGCTCGCCATGCCTCATGGAATATAGTTACTCAACAAGAAATAAAAGTTCTGGATGATTTTGGCTGTTTCTTTTTTTTTCTTTTTCTTTAAAAAAAAAAAAAATTATTTTCCTCCACAGGTTTTGTCGCTGTTTTTACAGGCATTACTGAATGATGCTGGAATGATAACAGCAAGGAGGGGAGGATTCCTTTTGAAGGTGACTCAAATCCTTGAGAAAAAAAATAATAAAAAATAATGTAACTGAACAGGATGGCTTCTACTGAAACAGAAAAAGTCATCTAGCATCAGTGGAAACAATACAACTTTATCTCTGCTGTTCAGGTTTATTCCCTGGTTGGCAGAGCTTGTCCTGGAAGAGCGAGGCTGTGTAACCAGTAAGTGTCCCGCTTTGATGGGCTTTTCACTAAAGGACGCCCCTTTTGCCTTCTGACAGAAACCTTTTCATTGGATCACAAGAGCATCAGGCAACCATGTCGCTGCTGCTGATAAGCTTGTGTCAACTGATGTTTTTCTTTCGTGAACCCACCTGCATTCAGTCAGCAGCTGTACTCGTGGACACAGACCCATGAGCTGAAAATTCCCTCCCAGAAAAACACTGGACAAGCACATCCCCAGTTAGCACTTTGTTTTGGATTTCTTTTACTACCCAAAGCTTAACATTCATCTCAGCTAACTTGGGGCACTTGATGTGCCTAGATTAAGTGACTAATTCAGTGTGTTTTCTTGTTTAGTCAATAAGAGAGCCAGACACCCAGAGGAGGCAGCTCACCTACGTCTCAGTTGCCCTCTGGATGTGTCACCTTCTCTTTGTTGACTACAGTGGAAATCTTAAGCACTTATGTTTCCAACTTAGATGCCTAAAAGTGGAGTCATTTGAAGAGCTGCGGAGGCCCTCATGGTGGCTAACAGCACAGCATATCTAACACATCTGGCCTTGGCTCTGCGCAGTGCTCTGGGCCATGTCTCAGGATGGCACTGCCTACATTACGAGTCATGGGCCAGGTTATGGGCTGGATGCACCGGAAAGTTTGTGAATCTAGACAAAATTAGAAGCTAGTTTGCACGGTGGAAAACCATCCCAAATATAGTGTTTCACATAACACTTCCCATAGGTTTGCTGCTGGAACCCAGCCCAGAGTCCCAAGGCAACAGTTGGTCTTTTGGGTCAGGTTTCTCTTGAATCCCGCCCTCCATTCCAGGCAACAGCAGGAAAAGGCAGGACTCCTGGGCTCTGGGCCTGGGGCAGAGTGGGGATGGCTTGGTCAAGGGGCTGTGCGTGGCAGTCAGCCCTGATAGTGCAATGCAAGTACATATCCGAGCACCTTGCTGAAGTGGGTCCTTAAATACTGGAAATCAATGGCTCATACATAGATACCACCATTAAGCATGGCCTTATGGGATTTCCTAGAGACCTGCATTTTTGGACTCTAAAAGAAGAAATGACCTCTATTCACTCTCAGATCTCACAGGTGAAATCTTATTGCTGTCTACTCAGAGAGTCTTGTGATATCTTTTTGTTTGCTAATGATTCAGTACTAATATTTAAAAAGTTCTTGTGTACAACATGGCTGTGAGATTCTTTTTCTCACCACTCTTAGGGCAGCTGCTATTAAATCCATATCAAGAACTATTGCACTTTTTACTGAGTGTAAAAGGGGAAAAATATTACCGTTCATTTCTGTTACTCTTTCTAACTATATTCACTTAATAAGGTATTTGCTTGCAACACAGTCTGTTATATATTTTGTGTTTTATAAAGTATCTCCTGGGAAAAATAACCAAGGAAACACAATTTTTTGGCACCATCTCCTTTTATTAAGAATAATGAAAAGGAAACAAGAGTCATTCCAGCAGTCAAACATCCTCCTACTCTTTCTTATTGGTCTTTTTATGATAACTGGGTCTCTCAGCACATAATCTGAGCTGCCTGAATTTGTTTGTGTATTTACATTTGTCCTTTTAGTTACTGTGCATGTATCAATGTAGACATGACATATAATGGACATATAGTGCATCTAACATCTATATCCACACACACAGAGTACAGAGATCAATCAAAAATACTGGACAGGATAATCTCAGCAGTGAGGTCTAGCTTCATCCCCAAATTTCAAAGCTTGAATGGAGAGTTTGATTATTTTACTTGCTCTGTATATCAGTTTCCCCTGGATTCACAATATAACAAGAGCTACTGCAGCCTGCTCTCTCTGTGGGCTGCAGCAGTCACTGCTTGGGCTATTGTAATTAATTACACACATGTAGGAATACATCCCAAAGGCCCACTCCTGCACCCTCTTTCAATGGATATTTGTATCTTCATTATTTTAGTTACAGCACCTCTCAGGACTACTAATGGCAGGAGAAAGCAAGACAGCCCATCTCCGAGCTGTGTGCGATACAGTCCCAAGCTGGAGTAATACTCTTCCCTCTATGTCCATCTCAACATGATGAAAGAATGTGTTAGCGCTCGTGAAACGCCAAATGGCCAGTGTCTGCCACTGATCAGTGATCCTGTTTCAAGCCATTGGGTAGCTATCTTATATTAAAACTGTAATTTATACACTTGGCTGGTACTCAGGCTTGTTTTTAAAGCATCAGTCATTCCTGAGTAGAATCATCTATAGATGATTCAGACTTACTCTGTAGATTCTTCTGCCAGATATTGATCCTGAAGACATTATCAATTATCAATTACAAAAGGTTTATTTCTTGCAACATTCATGACTAAAGATCTGCATATTTATTTTGCCTAGTGATTTATTGAAGCATCATTATGTGTTTCATGGAAAACTGCATTATATAGATGGGAGTGGGGAGAAAAGCCTCCAAAAACTCCACTTCAATTAAAAGAGAACACTCAAAGAGCAATAACACAGTACTTCTTTGGCTTGCCTCAAATACGAAGACTGGAAATATCTTCCAGTTCACCCATGCCTTGCAATTAAAACATAGATCATCACACTGGTTATAAAATGTCCAGTGTTGCAGGTGCTCCCTACCGCAGTTTGCATTAATGAAAGGACTAGAGGTGGCACCTGCCATACTCTGGGGCAGTCATATGCTAAGGAATGGCTTGGAAGATGCAACATCTTCTACAAGGAGATAGCTGGAGTCATCAAACAGATTGCATCATCAAGTGATTTCCTCTTTTTCCTTGAAAAGATCCATTCCTAGTACTCCAGTATTCTCTAAAAACTGTCACACTAATGATGCATGAAAGTGAAAATTAATATCAGGGTTAAGGTGAAAAGATGATTTCTTCTTCCTTCTTTTTCAGTATATTTACCAAAGCTTATCTCTTTTTTGAATAAAGGCTGTTGCAATGGGTATTAGTAGCTTGAAGACTTCTTGTAGCCAAAGGCCTGACCCTTGTCTTCTTGTTTAGTATTATGCAGTGACAGGGTAAAGGTTAATATCTTTCATTGCCCATAAACATCACTTGCATAAAAAGCTAATGTATCATGACTTCTAGCACAAAGCTCTCTTCGCTGGACCGTACCATGTCCACTGACTGTGCTCCTCCGCATTGACTATTAAACACGTTGCTAAACATCTGTGGTAACAGGCCTCCAAATGATATAAGAAAAAAGAGGACAGAATTATTAAAATCCAAATAACTGTAATACAGTAGATGTAACAATCCCTCAGTGTCCATTCCTCTTATTTGCATCGTTAATTGTTGTCTGATTAAAAATCATTATGAAGCTGAAAACAACTTAAAACAGAAAAACAAAACCTGGAATGGTAGGAGAGATAAGACTTCATAAATCACAGTGAAAGCTTAAGCAGATTCCAATCTGCAAACCAGAAATCATTGCTCTTAATAAATAGAGAGAAATGAGGATGCCTAAACGTAGACCTTACAAGGTACAAAAGGTTAAAATAAAGAGATCAATAGAGTCCTGTAAACCGAACAAGGGAAAGGATGGAAATTCACTGTATGCTAAACTGGCATGGAAGTCTGAGCCTTGAAGATAAGATATATTCCACTATGTCCCTGGAGAAGCTACTGAAGCAATGAATTATCTGGAGAGGAGAGCATCTTGTTTAACGGAAACCTGGGTTACTGCTCTTGCTCCTGCTGCTGCCATAGACCAGCTGGTGGCTCTTTCCAGTACACAGGTTTGCTTCAAACTTGGACCTTAAGATGGAAGTCCTCAATTGTCTTGCCACAGTCCATTAGGTGAGAGAGCACAGACCACAGATGGGAAAGTACTGATCTCAAATGGAAATTTAGGCTTTTATGCTACACCTCAGCACCCTTTTTTTTACTGCCTCCCTCTGCAACATCTCAGTGCCACCTTATGTCTTTTCCTGAGGGAACCCCAGACCTTTCTTGCTGTGTTTTGGGAGGGCTAAGCCCACTGCTTCCGGAGGACTACCCAGCTCGTGGGACCAAGAGCTTCCTGTCATGGACATTAGCATACAGGACTCACCCCACTTGTGCAACATACCCTGCTTGATTAGTTTTGCACTGAGCAATGCTGGCTTATAAAAGAACAATCACAACAAAAATGTTTTTATAAACCTCTGAATGGAATGTAAATAGCATTTTAGGGGACAGTATATAAGTGTAAGTAGATGTGTGAAGCCATCAAATGGTTAATAATCCCAGTACAAAAATTCTTAGACAAACTCTCCTGCAGTTGAGCTGTTAGCAAAGCTATTAAATTTAATTGCGGTATAATTACATAGCCATATACCTAGCTGATACCCAGCTATCAAGCACACACAGCGCAGGTTTAACCACATGCACACAATACATGGGGGTTTGCCTCAGGTGCTACAAGCATCCTGCAGCCAGATGTGCTTCTGCCTTCCCAGCCAGGCTTTATCTCGGTTACAAACATGTTCAGGAATAGACATGAGGTTCAGTCCAGGATGCATTAGTGCAAAAAGGGTCAAGCTGCTTTGCAAAGCAAGGATGAGGAGCAAGATAAACTGTATGCCTTTATAGCAGCTGTGGTGGCACTATTTGCAGTGCATAAAGTTAACACACCTCTCAGTCTTTGCAGGATGAGGGCCAAAGCAAACAGCACGTTTCACCTTCCTGGACTGGTCAGATATGCCTAAATTTTCCTAAGGGAAGCTGCTGTCTCCTGAATCACTCTCTGCCCAAAGGCAATGAGCCCAGAAACATGGCTGTGTGCATCCAGACCATGTCTCCCGAGGACGGGGTTTGCATGGGAAGCATTCCACCCGGCTTCATAGATCAGGAGGTGTTTTGTCAGGGAGCTGCCCCAGGAAAGGGGGTGTGTGGGAGAGTACTGGGCTGCCAAGTGCTGCTGGGATGTCCCTGTCAGAGCCGCAGCAGAGGATGGCAAGTATGCGGGTATGTGGGTGTACCTTCCTGGGATTCCCAAGAGTCTGAAGAACCGGGTAACGGCTGTAGGGCAGACCTGCAGACAGCTCTGACATGGCTAGTTGCTACACTGAGTACACTTGATGTTTTGGCGGGTAAGACCGCGGCAGACCTGCATATCTAACCCACACCAAATCCAAAACAGGTTCCTGAGATAGGGAGAAGAAGCTCCTTCCTTCCTTTTATACACTACTTTCATATGACCTTGTATTTCTTAGATCCAGATGAAAGGCAGGGGACTGAAATATCTCTGACTAAGGGTATTTTCCTGATATTTCCAGCCCATACAGAAGTGCCAGCAGGAAGCAGTAGAAAGCTTGTGAAGAAACATATTTTCTGTACAAGTCTCACCTTAACTTTGCAGATGCTGGAAGCTTGGGGAATGTAACCACCAAGGCTTCTGGGCGCTCATTACAGTGCAAGGGTCACACAGGGAAGGTATCTAGTGTCTGTCCTTTGCTTTCTCGCCTTTGTCGCTTGACAACAGATCACAATTAGATACCACTTTTAGGCTGAGACAAAGATGCTCCAACAGAGCATCTGGATGACTTCATGATGCATCCGATCTCTTCACTTGTCTGAGATATTTCTCTGGGATAATGGCAAGCTAGGCTTGCTACATGGTGGCTGGGCAGGTGAATATATATAGCGTGTGGACCTTATAAAATAGAACAAGAACACTTACATGGGTGTTATATGCCATGATTTGCCAAGAGGCCGTGGTGACTCCTTTAGCAAAAGGGAGCGAGCTTTAGTTCTGGACTTAACAGCAACTTTTGGAAAGCGTCAGCGTTGCAGAGCAGCGAAATCCCTGCTGTGGCTGTGGATCTCTTACAGTGGGCACAGTAGGTCAAACTTTCTGGCTCCCCCTGGGCTTTCATTTTACGGTTTTAAACAAACGATTACATTTAAATAAAGGAAATGGCTGGAAGCAGCTACTTTGCTAGGAACTCACTGAGCTCATCAATTATTGAATACGAATATGTGTGGAAATTGTGCTGAACTCCACTTTCCTTTGGGGAGCTACCAGGAGAGCTTGGGCTTCTGCATTAAATGGGAACACAGGATTTGCCATATCTCCTGAGACCACCCAAGCATTTTGCATTGTTTCCTGCCATTGGCAGTGGCCAGTCTGTGATGATTCAGAGGAAAATGACCTCTAGCCCCAAGCCATTTTTCACTAGATTAATTGTGCAATACATGGAAAGAAATTACTTCCTGAACCCTGTGGGAATCCACTAATGCCTTGAAACTCTGATGTCTTTTGCTTTGGCACAGGTTAATGCTAATCATACAGCAAACCCCATTGGCAGCTCAGAACACCCTTTGGTTTTCTGTATTTTTGGCATCTGGATCATTTTGCCACCAGGACCCACTGCTAGCTACAAGTGTTGTTGGTATCCATTAAATCCTTCCCCACCTTTTCAGTCCTCAGTTATTGCATTTGATCCTTAAGTGAAAGGATAAAACACTGCTGAGTATTATAAGCCATGCCGGGAACTCAATTGCTCCTTGGTCAATCTGACACCAGTCAAACAAATGAAAACTTAAAAAAAATAAAGTGAGAAGAAAAGTTCAGCCCACAGGTGTGCCCACAGTGGGCATGGACAAAGCAATGTGCAGCTACAAAATGAAGTAAGAGAGGGATAGGTTTTCTCCATGCTGTTTGTTTGAATAAGCCCCTACTACAATAATGTTGTAGAGAGTGGTGCTTTCATTGCAAAAAGCATTAGTGAGAGCACCAAAGAAGTAATACCAGGGGTTTTAGGAGAAAACCAAGGGTGCTCTGCTGTAAGATAATGGTATTGATAAAACAAGATTTGGGCTGAATAAGAGCTGGGGGGGAAGGTTCCTACTGCCTGTGCGGGGCACACAACCAGAGGCACTAATTGCATAGAGAAATGTGAGGTGTCCACACACTCCCTGCTCTTCCTCTGCATGAGGCAGAGGACACCACCTACTGGAAGTTCAGGTTTTCTCCATTTTGGCCCCAGAAGTCATTTCACCTGCTGTTTCTCCTTCTCTGTCTTACAAGCTGATTTTGTGATCACAGAGGCTTCCCTTTTTGCTTGCCCCACCTTTCCTTTAAGCTTAATAAAAATGATAGCCGGAGCAGCTTTTCTACCCAATGCCTGTCTGTTCAATTTGAAAGACCCCTTCTGCAGCCTAAACCCCAATCCAAGCCCCTCAGATGTGACATGTGGAAGTATTTAGCTTCTTGGTGACTCAGAGACTGAAAATGCCTTAAACTAATCATTTGCAGCTGATTATTCTTGAAATAACTAGCTGGCTACCCATCCCAAAACTCTAGGTCTGGAAATGAATCTGATTTTTTTTTCTACCAGTGCTCTGGAGATTTGTATGTTAGCTACAGATTTGCTAGATTTTAAACATCTTGCAAAGCCGTGTCTTCAATTTGGTTGGCAATATCAGCTCTGCTCTCTGAGAGCTCTTAATGCAGCCCTGCTTTCCACAAAGGGGATCAGGAGAGTTACGGACAGAAAAAGCTAGTGTGATCTGGATATTTTATGTAGGTGTTGAGTCTGCAGGCACCTGGCTTCACAAAAGCAATTAGGATCCTACGTGTCATGGACTTCATTACACACATAAGCTTGTGTCTGCTGCAAATATATAGGAAAATGTTTCATCTATGCATATCCACGTGAGAGGGAAAGTATGGGTTTGCTTCTTGTGTTTATTTGTGAATGGATTTTGTGTGTGTTTATCTTATGTTTATAGGTCAAACTGTACAGCATGAAGAGGCAGGTGCATGCACGTTTTGCCCAGACTACCATTGCACGTATGAATATCAGGCTGAAAGGTATGCATGCGTTATGGGCCATGCATATATGCATGTCATGTAAAACTCCATACCACAGATTAACATGACTGCGAAGACCGTAAACATATCTGTAGCCACATATATGCTTAGCTACATGCAGCCCTAATGGGATGACTATAAATCCTCCAACCTTTTGCGTTTTGCAGGGCTGGGATGGAGACCTGTTGTGCTGTATGTCTGTAGCTGTAAGTGTGGTTCTGCGCTGCATATTTATCCACAAGGAGGCATAAAGACTCGAATGCCAATACGCACATGTGTTGTGTGGTGCGTATTTGTATACAAACACAACTTGTTTCTTTATGGAAGCTGTACCTTATTCTTGCAAAATAGGAAACAGGACAACTGTGGAGACAGCATTTATAGGAATTAGCCAAAAAGATTGATCCTACCCAAAGACTACAAAAAGAGTGTTCAGCCCTCCACGGCAGCGTGTGGGAGGAGCTGGCACAATAGAGGGGACAAAGCTTTATCACTTAAGTCTCTATTTTTTTCAGGCTCTTGTTTTTTCAGGTGTTACAGCATGAAGGTGTGAATCCGCCCCTGGGATCCTGACAGTTTTTCAGTGCACGTAAGTACTACACCTATAAGCACGAATTATTCCAACTCTTGGAAGTATGCAGGGGAATTTAAGACACAGGTCTTTTGGGAACCCAAAACCATGTGTTGATCATATTAATGGTGATCTTCTACTGTGAACCTGTACCTTCTGGGCAATGTAGTGTTGTTCTACAATATTCATTGTGTGATACATACTGAAAAGTCAAAAATCTGTTTATCATACAGGTGTATACTTGATGTACTGGGAATATAGGTCATTCTGCATTCTTATATGGATATTTCTGTGTCTTTGGTTGATCAAGTACACAAGAACCTGTGGTAAAATGCAAAGAACGAGTCTCCTCTCTCTCAATCCAGATTGGCAATGCTATGAAAACGCTGGAGAATCCAGAGCCCACAGTGCACCCATATCTACAGCTGATGGGAGCAGAAATCACTAAGATGACTTCTTTGTCACAAACATTTCCTCTGGTCCTGCATAAATGATTGGTCAGAGAAGGGACTTTGACTAATTACTCTCAGCATGCTGGCATGCTTTCAACTGAGCCAGGTACTTGAGCCAAGCAGGATTTATCAGGTATAAACACTTGGTACTATATTACAACACCCAGTTATTTGTGATTGGATTTGAAAGTAAACTAAGACCCAAATAATAATCTGTGTCGATGGCAAATGCACTGAACAATAAAGGGTAAAAATCACCTTCATGTTGTAATTCACAACACTGCCCTTCATCTGTCCCCTCCGGCTCCCAAGCTCCCTCTCCCCCTCTCTTTCACTCCACCTCTCTGTTGATGGATTAGGAACACAATGAATCACGTGGAGCAAACAATGAGCAGCGCAAACAAGGATTTGCAATGGAGTGGTGCTGCTTTACATTACCAGAGGACTTACTCGAACATAGTCCAGATTTACTCACCAGCTATACGGCTCTGAAATTCCCATTGCAGGAATGACTAGCCATGAACATTGGCTAACTAGGGGACAGTGATGTCTTTGCAAAATGTGAGCAGTTTTAGTGGAATTGCTGATAAAACTGTCC